>NC_086102.1:180546782-180853967 GCF_963921235.1 Mobula hypostoma | reverse complement strand
TGTGCCTTTTGTACCAGCATTGCCACTTTCAGGGACTTGTATAGCAAGGTCGTTCTGTTCATTAAAACTCCTACAATTCACTGCATAATGCCCAATCCATATTTGACCCCACCAAAACATTAATCAGTTGTTGAATGTTGAGCTAATGAATATTGCATCTTCCACTTTGTCATGCAGGAGGACCAAGGTCTGTGCACAACATAACTGGCCTTATATGAACGATGGTCTTTACTTTGGAAACGACCAATACAAAGCAAGCAAAAAAATCAGGTTGAGTCTAGGGCATGAGATGTAGGGTACATGGGTAGGAAGGCTTAGACGTGAGTGCAAGATCAGCAAACTGGGCCTGTCAGTGAGTATATCAGAGATGGCTGCAAGGGAGTACCAGAATTAGAGAGCTAATTGGGGATTGTAAAACAGTGGAGCGTTAGGTGTTGGGGATGTTTCAGATTGGGCAGTAGGAAGATGAATGTGTTTCAATGGTGCAGGTCGCTAGTCTGATAAGGAGTATGGGCTCATTATTGTTGGGGATAGTACAACTGATCCAACCAGTTTTAATCCAAATTGAATAAAGCAGTCATGATTAAGGGTTCTGTCAAATGTATTGGAGGGGAAGCTGAAGTTAAGGGAATATCTCAGAGACACCTATATGGAATATCTCATAATCAGAGCATAATACTTCCTTTGAGTCTGAAGGAGCAACTTCAAGTTTCCAGCAGCTAATTTTATTTCTCTATCCCTCTGATCTATCTATACGTCTGTGACCTCTTGCACTGTTCCTATAAGGCCCAGCATCTTATTTTCCATCTGGATATGTTTCAACTTTTAGGTCTCAATATCAAATCAAATCAAGTTAAATTATCATTCAAACCATACATGGGTTGAGTCAAACGAGACAGTGTTCCTCTGGGGTCAAGGTATACAACATATACTCAAAATAGCGAGAGAGAGAAAAAAATACATATTGTTATGCAAGAAAACACATGTATAATCCAAGTCCTCGAGTGACATGCAGATTTATGGTACAGCTCCCGGCAATCCAGCCTGTCATTCCACCAGTCGAACACTGGAGGACAGCACTGACAAGAGAGGCCAGCTCCCAAGTGAGCACGGACACTATGCTACACCACCACCAGCGTCCTCTCACCTGGACTTCAGTAGCAGGCAAGCCCACGGCTTGAGGCCTAGTCCTCACTACAACGTTGCTACCTTGACAACTGTCACTTCACCAAACAAGGGAAACAGGCCTGTGGCATCTTACATTATCAATGTCCAACAGGGTCTTGTGATCGCAAGAGAAATGTCCAAGACAGTCACTCTTAGTTACACTGCACACTGCTTTCATGCACCAACTCTGATGTCTGAGTAGCCGACAGCAGCATGGTCTGCACCCAGGTCAGCTCCTCTGAACCCTCTTCGGCCCATCCGCTGACTTCTCCTTCTCCAGCCTGAGAACCAGCTGCTCCTTCTCCAGCCTGAGAACCAGCTGCTCCTTCTCCAACCAGAGCACCGACTTCTCCTTCTCTGACTCGTCTGTCAGCTCCTTCGACACCTCAGCTGGCTGCTCCAAACAATGAACAGATCACTGATGCAGTAGACCTGCTGTACTTGTTGTTCTTGGAGTCCAGTATAATCTTATGATTATAAAAAACACATTTTTAAAAAAAGTACACCTCTGGTGGGCCCTTGAGAGGCTACTGTATTTGAATGTGTCACCATTTTACTAGAAGATCAAATTATAGGCAATTTGCATTCATTAGTCTATTAACCACATGGTCTTGGAACTGTGAAATCACTTCAGGATCCCCAGCTTCACCGTATTTGTTATTTTGGCTTTGACCTATATATTTGTATCACCCCACACCTCATTCAACTTAAAAATAACTTGCTTTCCTCACTTTCCCTGTTCTAATGAACGATTTTGGACCTGAAATACCAACTCTGTTTCTCTTTCCTGACCTGCCAAATGTTTCCTCTCCTGCCTGACCTACTGTGTGTTTCCAGCATTTTGTGTTTTTATTTCAGAATTGCAGAATGTGTAATCCTTCAGTTTTCTCACTGGAGATTGTTAAATTTCTCCAAGCTTATTCTATCTAAAAATCGCATTGCGATTAAACTAGCTGGCCTGTAATGCTAGTGTATATATATATATATATTTTTTTTTTTTTAAAACATATATTGAAAAATCATGGGTCTGACAGTGTGTTCCTTCAGTTTCTGTGGGAGGCTAGTGCAGAAATTGCAGGAGCCATGGCAGAGATAATTAAACTATACTTAGCCAGGAGGATTGAAGGATAGCTAACGCTTTTCCGTTGTTCAAGAAAGATTCTAAGAATAAGCCAGAATGATATAAGCTGATGAGCTTGACATCAGTAGTTGGAAATTTATTGGAAGGTATTCTAAGAGACTGGATATATAAATATTTGGTTAGACAGCGACAGATAAGGGGTGGTCAACAAGGCTCAGAGTGTCTAACCAATCATACAGAGTTTTCCACGGAAGTTACCAGGAAAATTGATGAAGGCAAGGCAGTGGATGTTGTCTACATGGACTTTAACAAGGCCTCTGACAAGATCCCACAAGGGAGGTTGGTCAAGAAAGTTCAATCGTTTGGTATTCAAGAATAGGTAGTAAATTGGATTAGATATTGACTTCACAGAAGAAGTCAGAGGAGAGAGTGGTTGCAGATGGTTGCCTCTCTGACTGGAGGCCTGTGGCCTGCTAGTGGTGCAGTGCAGGGATTGGTGCTGGGTCCATTGTTGTTTGTCATCTGTATCAACAACCTGGATGATAATGTAGTAAACGTGATCAGCAAATTTGCGGATGACACGAAGATTATGGATGTAGTGGACCGCGAAGAAGACGAGAAAAATAGTCTTAAAAATGGCGGACGAATCAACTTCTGAAGAAACCCAAACTGGACAGTCTTCACAATTAAGATAGTAATTAAAACGTAAATTAAAACGTAAGGTAGCGTATGTTGCCTGCCCAGTATTAAAACCTAAAATTGGTTCGGGCTAATCCCCCATTTTTTTAGTTTTCTGAAAATGAACTTTGTTTCATCGGGGGGTTTTGTTTTTCCATAAGTAAGAAGATATAATCGAATCCAAAGAGTTGAAAAAGGATTTAGGAATAAAGACAGGTAGGGCTTGAAATAACTATAAAAATTTAGGCAAAATATTCATTTTAATAGAATTAATACATCCAATCAGTGATAAAGAGAGGGGAGACCAATTTTATAGTACTTTCTTAACAAATTCCAGAAGAGTGATAAAGTTTCCTTTAAAAGGAAATTTATAGTTCTTAGTAATTGTTATACCCAAATACATAAATTGATTTCTTACAATTTTAAACGGAAGGTCAGAGTTGACTGATACCAAATTATTCAAAGGAAAAAGTTCATTCTTACGAAGATTAAGTTTATATCCTGAGAACTGACTAAATTCAGAAAGTAAAGAGAGTATTGAGGGTAGAGAGGACTCCACAGTAGAAAGGTAGAGCAAAAGGTCATCAGCATAAAGTGACACCTTATGAGTGATACCCCTCCTTAAAACACCCGAGATGTCAACGGATTCACGAAACGCGATGGCTAAAGGCTCTAAAGCCAAATCAAAAAGCAAAGGACTCAAAGGACATCCTTGTCTGGTTCCACGTTGGAGATTAAATGGTTTAGAACTCTGAGAGTTAGTAAGAACCTGTGCAGTGGGAGATAAATAAAGTAATTTAATCCATTGAATAAAATTGGAGCCAAATTTAAATTTTTCTAATACTTTAAATAAATAGTTCCATTCAACCCAGTCAAAGGCTTTCTCAGCATCCAAAGAAATCACACATTCTGAAGTTTCTTTAGAGGGAGAATAAATATAATTCAGTAAACGACGAATGTTAAAAACAAGAGAGATAAGCTCCATACATCAAAGTTGCTGGTGAACGCAGCAGGCCAAGCAGCATCTATAGGAAGAGGTGCAGTCGACGTTTCAGGCCGAGACCCTTCGTCAGGACTAACTGAAGGAAGAGTGAGTAAGGGATTTGAAAGTTGGAGGGGGAGGGGGAGATCCAAAATGATAGGAGAAGACAGGAGGGGGAGGGATGGAGCCGAGAGCTGGACAGGTGATAGGCAAAAGGGATACGAGAGGATCATGGGACAGGAGGTCCGGGAAGAAAGACAAGGGGGGGGGTGACCCAGAGGATGGGCAAGAGGTATATTCAGAGGGACAGAGGGAGACCACAGATTTTTCTCCATACTATAATAGGTGTAATATCGAAGAGGCCTCTCTAATTCATATGTTTTGGTCCTGCCCGCGGCTTGATAAATTTTGGAAAAAAGTATTTCAAGCTTTCTCGGAGCATTTTAAAGTAAATTTTAAACCCAACCCTCTGACTGCCATGTTTGGCATTGTTGGAGGAAATGATTTTACTCTTAAGCTGAATGAATTTACATATTTTGGCTTTTATTTCTCTTTTAGCGAGAAGAGTTTTGTTGTTTAAATGGAAAGATGCCGCTCCGCCTGCTCATGCCCATTGGTTGATTGATGTTATGTCATGTTTAAATCTAGAGAAGATTAGGTGTTCTATTTCTATACCTAGACAAGATTTTTTCACATTATGGGGACCTTTATGGAACTACTTTCACAATTTTGGTCAGCAATGATGATGGCTATTATATGTTTGAATTTACGACGACTATATGTCAGAGATTTTTTTTCTTTTCTTTTAACCAAACAGCTGTTTTTTTTCCTCTTTTTTTCCTAATTTTGTTATGGGGTTTTGATTTTGCTTTAGGTTAGAATAAAATATACCTTTTCAATATTATGGTTAATTTACTACACATAGTTATGGAGCATTTCCATCTTGTTTCTGTTTTCATAGTATCATAATGTACTTAGTATTCAAAAAAATTTTTTAAAAATTTAAAAAATGGCAGATGGATCTTAATGCAGATAAGTATGAGGTGTTGCACTTTGCAAGGGCCAACTAGGGTAGGTCTTAGGTCTGAGGCCCACAACAACCCCACCCCCCGCCCCGTGGCGACGTGGCTGATGCATACAAGTCAACAAACCCATGTAGGATATCAGTCAAAATACAATGACGCCCACTGGGCGGCACTGTGGCTTTGAGATTGTGCTCGTATATGCAAGCACGTATAAAATATTAGTAAAAACACAACCAGAGAAACACGTATGTATATAATCCAGACCACTCAGTCCGTTTAAATTTTCAGCTGCAACAACTGCGCTACACCACCCCCAGCAGAGCACAATGGCTCGGACACCTCTGCATCCTCTGGTTGAAAAGGAAACGACCCCGCAGTTTGAGGCCCGAGTTCACTGAGTGCTGCTAAGAAATTTCTGCCACAACAGAGCTTGTCTTTTGCCAAGCAGAACCCTGGGAGGGCAGCTCCGACTCCATTCCGGACACTGTGCCACACGGCACCCGGTGAAGTACACAGTTTACACACAGTTTCATCCCCTCACTCCGGACGGCTGCAAAGAGACAATACCGTGGCTTCAGGCTGAGGCCTCACCACGACCAAGGATTAGGCACCATCTACCTGCCCCTGCTTGCATCCAATAAATCAGCAAATCAAACTTGCAGTGTACCAATTTAACAAGGTCCAACAGGGTCTTGCGATCACAAGAAAAGTGATCATGACGGTCACTCACTATTTGACTGTATGTCACCATTGGCTCAGCAACAGCACATTGCGCAGCTCCTTCATTATTTCCGCCAACGAGCAACTTGCTGATAGTGTGGACCTGCAGTCCTTCATAAATCAATGCATTGATTACAGGAGTTGGGATGTTTACCCCTTGGAGGGTCAGACACCCTGAGCCAATAGACTGGTCCTGGACTTATTTCATAATTTACTGGCATAATTTACATATTACTATTTAACTATTTATGGTTTTATTACTATTTATTATTTATGGTGCAACTGTAACGAAAACCAATTTCCCCTGGGATCAATAAAGTATGACTATGACTATGACTATGACTATATTGAAGTTGTATAAGAGTTGGCGAGGTCTAATTTGAGTATTGTGTCCCGTTTTGGTCACCTATCTACAGGAAAGATTTAAATAAAATTGAAAGAGTGCGGTGAAAACTTACAAGTTTGTTGCTGGGACTTGAGGACCTGAGTTATTGGAAAATGTTGAATAGGTTCAGACTTTATTCCCTGGAACATAGCAGATTGATCAAGGTATACAAAATTATGAGGGTTTAAATAGGGTAAATGCAAGCAGACTTTTGTCACTGACGTTGAGTGAGACTACAACGAGAGTTTATGGGTTAATGTACCTCTACTATATCTCAGCCAGAATCCAGATAAACTCAATTCACTTTAATGAATAAACTCTTCTGAATACAGATATCGATTATAACTGACGTTTCGATGACAGACTCTGCCAGCTTCATCAGGGATGATGCCTGGGCACATCTAGTCCGGTGGTATCTATATCCACGTTGTCCATCCTTCCTGACTGGCTAGTGTTCAATCAATCAGGTTTCTGCTCTCCCACCTTGTTTACAATCAAATTCCAGTTCTTACTTGGAGCAAGACCTTTGGCTCTGTTAAAATTCTTTTCCACTCATTTTATTTCAATGGCTTTCTCTACCAGGTGGTCCCAAAAGCCACTGGCACGGCACTGTAGTTTTGTGCCATCAAAGTCAATCCTTTGGCCATTACAAGTGCAATGTTCTGCTACCGGAAAAGAAATTTAACAAAGACGACGGTCCCACTCTAAATAAGAACCGGAAGATGCACAACACAGTATATACAAACTCACATACAACACATAAAGTAATATTACTACAAATAAATGAACACATAATAAACTATGTTCCAGAAATTGGACACTTAGCATAAGGTGCACTTATGACACAAGTTAAAAAGTAAACAGTACAGCAGTACTAGCACTTCTTCGGACATGATGAGACCTGGGTGATGGCAGGGAGTTCAGTAGTCTCAACCTAGGGGAGGAAGCAGTTTCCCATTCAAACAATACTTGTCCTAACGCTCCTGATAAAATTCTCGGAAGAGCGAAAGAGAAACCCCGATGATCACCTCAGCAATCCGTGCAATTTTTTGAGGGTCTTGCAGTCAGATGCCTTGCAACCCCTGTACCAGACAGCAATGCAGCTGGTCAGAACACTCTCAATGGTGCTCCTGTAAAAATCAGTTAGAATGGTGGGTGGAGCTTCGTTCATCTCAACCTCCTGAAGAAATGGAGAATCTGCCGTACTTTCTTGATGAAAGAGGTGGTGTTGAAGGTGCAGGTGAGATCATCCATTATTTGCACTCTCAGAAACTTGGTGCTCCTAATTCTCTCTCCACGGAGGAGCCGTTTATGTGCCGTCAGGAGTGGTCAGTCTGCACCTTTGTGAAGTCCACAATCATCTCTTTAGTCCTGTTGTTATGCTTGTACCATTCTACAAGCTGCTCTGCCACCTCATCATCGCTGCCGATGAGGCCAACTACTGTTGTGTCATCGGCGAATCTGTTGATTCGGTTCGATCATGCATCAGCAGTGTGAATGGCAGCATGCTGAACATGCAGACCTGGGAGTCACCAGTGCTCAGCGTGATGAAGCTAGAAATGTTGCTGCCAACAGGGGCTGACTCTGTCTTTCTGTCAAGAAGTCCAAGAGCTAGTTGGAGAGAGCCATCTTAAGACCCAGTAAGGGTAGTTTACCCACCAGGGATGATCGTGCTAAATGCTGAGCTGAAGTCAATAAACAGCCAGCTGGTGGATGCCGCACCATTTTCCAAGTGGGCCAAAAAGGAGTGGCGTCCACAGACAATGGCATTATCAGTGGAAATACTTTAGCATTTTCTCAATATTGTAAATATTGAGAAAGCTTAATTAAAGCTTATTAAATGCCTCTGAAAGCAATATTCAATAACACAACCATCAGATTCCAGGATATCTATGTAAATATCTACATTCTTCTACTGTGAAATTAAAATCTGTTTCACAATTTCTTCGAAATCAACCACATTCAGTAACCTAGAAGCTGCAGTACTAACCTTGTGATCATTATCATTGTAGACAAGGGCCTCTTTGTAGAACTTAATAGCTTTTTCATATTCTCGCTGCTCTGTGGCATGCTTTGCTATCTCAGCACAAATCTCCCCTGCAAGTTGCTTTTGGGCAGGGACTGCATCAGTCTGTTCTAAATGAACTCGTTTTAAAACTTGAGCCTGTACCTCTCGTGCCTGTTCAGAAAATGGATGGAACAAAAGAAAAAGATGAATGGTAATTTCAGGTTTTAAAATTCTATGAAATACTATTAATAGGCTATGTGATAATTACAAGACAATCGATTATAGCATGTATGGTCAGAGCAAATTTGAAATTTCTAGAGATCTTTCACTGAAAATTAAAAGCAGCAAATGCATTTTTCATTAAAGAAAGCTTCTGATGGACAATTAAGTTCTTTTGCGTTCGTCTTTGAAAATTAATATTGATTAAGCCAATCGGAAAAAAGTATCTACGGGAAGAAATTTATTATAAATCAAATGTAAAAGCCTATTCACCCTCTGCAATGCAAGGATGGCATCATCAGTCTTCTTCTTCCTACTATATATTTTTGCTAGAAGCATTAAATAGCAGGCATCTTCCATCAATATCTGAAGATCACTTACTGGAAAAGATTGGAAAGGAAAATAAAATCATCATAGTACAGGAGCAGGCATTGGCCCGCTGAATATATGATGACACTCTGTAGAGCAAGGGCTCCCAACCTTTTTTATGTCACGGACACCTACCATTAACCAAGGAATCTGTGGACTCCAGGTTGGAAACCCCTGCTCTAGTTGGCCTCATTCACTATACTATATCAAAAGAATGTGATATTTTAAAAGTGGTACTCACCAAGTTTTCCAACTTTTACAGTTTTGCTAAAATTGTGGACACAAAACTGAAATAATGATATCCACCTGGGAGTTTCAAAAATATCCTTCTATACTCAGGTTGAGCGAAGGTCAAAATAGCATACAATATGCACAAACTCATACTTGGCAAAAATGATCTAATTTGGTGAAGCAGCTTGCAATGAATGTGTGTCAGTTGTATGCAAATTAGAGTGATGAATGTGCATAAAGTTGATTTGATGTCAGCACTATTTAAAGCTGGGGTTCCCAACCTCTTTTTATGCTATTGACCCATACCATTAAGCAAGGGGTCCATGGGCCCCAGGCTGGGAACCCCTGACTTAAAGGAAACATCAGTCTAACAGGTTAACACCGTTAACAAACATTGCAGTTATTACCACAATTCTTTATAATACAGAAAGCAAAGCACACTGAAACATACTTGGGCTACTGCAGAAGGTCAGTCATACCTGCAAGACCTAACCCACTTCATCTAAAATACATGATGTCAGAATTTGAACTAGTCAACTGTGAAATAAAGTAATGGTGATCCTTCTTCATTACTGCCTCCTTGCACATTAAGTTTCAATTCTTTGGTATTTAAATACAGAAATATACAAGAGTAAGACTACGGTGAAAGGAGGACTTTGGGAGGTGGGGCAGGTGAAGGAAAGGAAAAAGTGAATATTGACAGCTTCTGTAGTTTATAAATCAAAAGATTGTGCAGATGTGGTAAAAGTGGTGTTCAAGGAGGATGGAAGAATGTGAGAATCCCATCATGTTCAACAATATCAGTCTTCTCATGTCCTCAGCAATGGATGTTCAGTAATTGTTTTCACTATTACCTCCGTGGTTATAGGACATGGAAATGCGCCTGCTTCCCTACTGGTAGTCTGGGTCACCTCCAGTTTATACTACCTTTTTTTCCAAAAGAACGAAAGAATGGCTGCACTGTTGCAATATGGTTGTATGATATGAGTATCACATTTGAGTTAGCAGCAGTATATGCAGGATGGGAGATCTGATGTGAAATCTGTCTTAAGTTCTGTACATTATACCTGTGCAAAAAGTTTCCTTACCACATATCTGAAGTAAATCTTTCTGCACTATTTAGAAAGTTATATTTAAAATATTTTCTTTTATTATTAAATACAATTAACTAAAGTACATAAATTACACCATTAAAATAAATCAAACCATGATCATGTTCCAACGACTGCAGTAGAATCTTTTCTGCTTTCTCATACTGCCGAAGTTTAAATAGGAGCTCGGCCAAATCATACCGAAGAAAATTCTGCTGGCCAGTCTTTAGTGCGGTTTCATAATAATTAATTGCCTATGATGAAAAAAATTGAAATTAATACACCTTTGATTAAACCCATTCTACTGACATTAATATTGTACATTATTAATGAACTAATTTTCAAACCATTTCCTCCCTCTTCCTCCTGTCATGATGGCATAACTTATGCTGGTGTAGGGCTCTAAGATAATGGCAATGCATTAACTTAGGAAGTGAATGTTGATGGGTTATTTAATCATAGGAATACCAAATCCTTTCTTTCTTCGAGATCAATACACATTAATTGCCAGGAAATGATCTAACATTTAGGGGTTTCTTCCTCATACTTCAGCTGTAGGTGAGATCAGTTCAAAATATACTGATAAATCCTTTAAAGTTCACAATTTACCTGGACTACTCCACCATTAATTAGGATTATAGACGATCTTTTACTACCACACCACTTTAGCTCAGGTGTAAAACTGTGTCTTACAATATTGGAGTTATATCTGCTGAATCAATTGGTCAGATTAGCTACATTAAAAAAAACTGATGCAGTGTGGTCTTTTCACTTCACTATACAAGAAACTCAGTGAATCAAGTCTGACTCAACATGAATAGCTCATCTTGAAATTTGTTTATCCATACGTTATATTGATTGTCTATAGTAAAGTTCAAATTAAATTTTATTATCAGAGCACATTTAAGTTATCACATACAACCCTGAGATTCATTTTCTTGCGGGCCTACTCAGCAAATCTACAGAATGGCATCTATAACAGGATCAAGGAAAGATCACATAGAGTGCCGAAGACAACAAACTATGCAAATGCAAATATAAGTAAATATCAAAAGTAACAAGAATAAGAATTAACAAGATAAAGAGTCCTTAAAGTGAGATGGTTCGTTAAGGAGAATATCACTATTGATAGGCAAATAAGCGTAGTTACCCCCTTTTGTTCAAGAGCCTAATGGTTGAGGAATAGTAACTGTTCTTAAACTTCGTGGTAAACAAAGAATATGAACTGCATAACATATGATACAAAAATTCACTACCAACGAAAGCAGAAAAATAAGTTTTAGAACAGACCTTAGCATAATTATGTGTTTTAATAAGAGCTTTTCCAATCTTGCTAGCTAGAGTTCCATCCCTTGGATTTTTCTTTAGTGCTTGTTCATAAATATCAATGGCCTTCTCTGGCTGCAATGGAATCGAAAGTATCAATAGCAATGATTTATATTTACATCTCACATTTAACAATAAAAAACAAAATCCCAAAAGAATTTGCAGTAGTGTCTGCAAACCAATGCTGATTGCAAGCCTCATTAACAAATTTCAGGACAGATGATCAAGATTTTAGTGAAAGATATAAATTCTAAAGTACACGTTATGAGCTGAAAATGATAGAAATAGAAGTTAGGCAGTTTAATCATGATTGCAGGGTGTTGATATGGGTTAAATTCATATACAGTAAATCTTTCTACATAAGAAGCCCAAAATAGGAGTGCAAACGTTACAGAGGTTTAGAGAGGCAAAAGAAAACAAAAATAATTGGGGCTGAGTTCACGGGAAATTTGAAAACAAGACAAACAAAGGGCTAAGATATTGCTGATGTATATCAGTCCAGGGGACTAATAAAGGTCAGCAATTTGGGAATAATAAATTAACAGGACCAGATGTTGATTAGGACATACCAACATAATTTAAAAGTAGGCCAGCCAAGAGTGAGGTAGAATAGTCAAGAATAACAAAAACATTGCAGAGAGTCTTGGCAGCAGATGAGAGATGAGCTGAGATATTGGTAATATCAATGGGTGAAAATGAATAGTCTGCATTTTGAAGTGGATATGTAGCACAAAGTGATCTCTATTTCAAAAAATGAAAAATACGGTTGATAACTGGTAAATGCCCAGTATCTCAGCTGCTCTGACTGGAGGCACAAATTCCCTCCTTTATCTTTGACTGAACCTACCCCCTCTTTAGGTATCCTCTTTTACGAAACGTAAGTATAAAATGCCTTGGGATTTTACTTAATCCTGCTCACCAAGGACATTTCATGGCCCATTTTGGCCTTTCTAATCACCTGCTCGAGCACTTTCCTGCTAACTTTATATTCCACAAGGATCCAGTCTGATTTTAACTTCCTAAGCTGAATGTTTCACTTCCTGACTACACTTAGGACCACTCACGTCCTCTCTCCTTACCAGAACATGCTGATCCTGCACACTGATCAGTTGGTCCTTAAGTAAACACCCAAATATCAAAAATGGATGCTTCTGACAGCAGTTGCATCCCCATCAATGCAAAGTAGTTCCTTACACTTAACTACTTTAAAACTTAAGTTATGGTCAATATTCCCAAAATGTTCACCTACTATCAGGTCTATCACCTTTTATGGATTATGGCCGATTTCCTAAAGTTTAAGAGGGTAAGTTGATAGAGATTCTTGATTAGTCAGGGCATCAAAAATTACAGGGAGAAGGTAGAAGAATGGGGTTGAGAGCATAATAAATCAGCCATAATGGAACAGCAGAGAAGACTTGATGGGCTAAGTGGCCTAATTCTGCTCCTACGTCTTATGGTGTAAAGAAGTAGTGAAGTGGAGTCAAGGTTAGTCCAGCACCTTAAGTTGTATTAAATATAGATATGTACTTGTCAAACATTCATGTTATTGGACACTGTAAGCCAATTCCAAGTGTGATCTTCAAATGAAATAGGAATAGACGGCAGGAAATAATTCGTATCTAATTTCTATGTCTTATATTTTACAATTTTCTTTCTTTCAGGAAACTTAACTGCAATTTAAAAATAGTAATAAGTTGTTCATATGTTGGAATTTCTATATTATAGTCAAAGAAGCTAAGAAGCTGGAAAACTGCAAGGAGCCTTCAACTTCATAGGACACAATTATTGTTTGAATAATTAATATGAGTAATTTATATAATTGTCCTCAAATATTTAAGTTGAGGCAGGAATTTATACAGGAAACATTGACTGAAATAGCTCATATGCATGTGCATTTACACGCATACATGTTTACATGGGCATATGGACATTCATTGCCATTTGGTATACAAAAACAGATTAATTGACTAAGCAGAGGTATTTCCAAGTAAAGTTCAGAAAAAACTCACCTCTTGAATATTCATATAGGCATCACCCAACAGAAGGTAGGTATGAGGTCCCGGCAGTCTGTCAGTTAAATCTCTAAAGCAAAATGTAAAATCATACTTAGGTTCAATCAAAGGTGCTCGGCATGATAGTGTAGTGGCTAGCACAACTCCTTACAGTACCAGCGACCCGGATTCAATTCCCGCCGCTGTCTATAAGGAGTTTGCACATTCTCCCCGTGACCGCATGGGTTTCCTCCCAAAGTCAGAAGATGCACGGTTGGCATGTTAATTGGTGATTGTAAATTTTCCCATGATTGGGCTAGGGTTAAATCGGGGATTGTTGGCTGGCATAGCTTTAAGGGCTGAAAGGGCCTATTCCAAGCAGTACTCAATAAATAAAAAAAATATTATTTACTCTCATCTTTATATTATGAAATCATGAACAAAAATTGTATTATTGACTTTCTTCCATGAATATTGTTTTCAAGCTTTTACTCAATTCCTATGATACAGAACCTAGGAAGTCAGGGCAAAGTGCTGTATTCAATTCATTAAGAGTATAGCATAACTAGATCCCGTGGGTAAAACAGAGGGGATGATTGGAGGAGTTAAGATGGCCCAGATGGTCTCTCAAGCCTGTTCTGCTATAAAATCGATTTGGGCTCATCCTGTGTCTCACCTGTATAGTTTCTCACACACTCCTAATCAAAAATCTCTCTCTGCATTGAAAATTCTCAACGTCTAGGTGTTCAGATACTGTTCCAAAGACTCACAACTTGTTATGCAAAGACATTTCCCTTCATATCTTTTCTAATTGGGAACCCTTTATCTGAGGTTCCATTAGGTGCTACATTTTCTAGTTCAACAAACCATATATCAATCAAATGAAATTATGCAGTACTGAGTGAAAGAAAATAAATGCTTCATTAGGTACACAAACAAAAATTCCATAGATACCCCAAGAAAGGTCCAATTCAGCATCAATACCCAAGACTTCACTATTAATGTTCAAAAAAGATCAAAGCAATTACAGTTGTTATTGCAGGAAAAGGTATGTAGTGGTAGATGATAATTATGAGGGCATCGGATCAGAAAAGCAACAAAGACACGAGAAGTGAGAGAATAAATTTGTCAACAAAATCAAGGAAAAATGATGGAGGCACTTGATAGTGATGGAAAGATGGAAATAAGAAAGGTGGGCAACTCTCTCAGAACATTAAAGGTAAACTTTGCTGTGCCTCCACAGCAAAGTTGTGACCCAAGCCCATGAAGCAGGGGACAACATTTCTCTTTGCATGGAGGAAACAGATCTGCGGTATACAGTATCTGCGGTATCTTCTTTTTACTGTGGGCAAAATCATTTCAAAGATTTTCCTGAGAGCAGCTGAAGGAGAGAGAGGGATAAGGGCTGGTAGTGGAGAGCCTATTTTCTTGTTGTCAGATGAAGCTTTTATGATGGCTTGGCATTATTCTGCAGAGAACCACCATGTCTAATTTGCCAGTATGGGGAAGGGGCAATTGAAGAGTTCTTTCATGGGAATAATTAGATCTAGCGTGGATTGGACACTGTAGTCATTAGAGTACACCATCAGGTTCTCGGGGGGGGGCAAGTGGCTGTTATTTTAAATTCTAATTCAGATTCTTTATTTAAATTTGTTATTTTCATATTCATGCAGCTTACAGATGAGGTGAGTAAACAAGTAACCTGGGGGAAGCTCTGATCATAACAGGAGTGCCTTTTACGAGGGGATACCCGTTAGATTAAATCAATTGTTATCAGATGACTCAGTTGGTGCTGCTCAGGTAATTAAAGTTTGAGACTTTGAATATACAGTGTGATTAGAATGCAAGCTTGGGTGAACTGGATATGGTGTTTCATCGTAAGATAATTGTAACAATACCAGATCTGCCTAACTCCTGCTTAAAAAATCTTCTGAACTTCCAAGATTGCTTACTTTAAATATATTCAAAACAAATAAAAATGCTTAAGGTATTTAGACAGAAATTTTTACCTGTAGCAGTTTACATATAACTGCTTATCCTTCCTCTGATTTAGATAAATGTTTGCCATTTTCTCCTTTGCTTGAATAAAATATGGTTGCTCAGGTGTGACGTTTCGAAGCATATTAAGTGCTAGTTCTATATCCCCACGTACAACAGCAAGGTCTGCATTAGCAATTGTAACTCTCAGTTCTTCAGAGGTGCCTGTAAATTCATTGATGGCATCTTGCATCACTTTAGCAGCTTCATGCTACAGAAACACAAAAGAAGTCCTTTTTTATTGCAATCAGAATATCAGCATATAATTGTTTATAATATTTGATTATCAAGAGACCTGTGAGTAAGTTTGGGATTATAATATTGCTAAACTTGCAGATTTTCTGGACGTTTCTGAATGTTATTCAAGCTTCTGCAGATGTACTGTTGAAAACGTCCTGAATGGTTGCATCATGGACTGATATGGCCATTCAAATGCATAGGAACGCAAGAAGCCACAGAGAGTAATGGACTTTGCCCAATACATCACTAGCATTTCCCTGCTCTCCTTTGGTAGTATCTACAGGAGGCACTCCCTCAAGGAGATAGCATAACAATCAACAAAGATCTCTACCATGCCATTTTTTGCAGCAGCCATCAGGCAGAAGCTACAGAAGCTCCATACCACCAGGTTCAAGAACAGCTACTTCAGTTATGAACCAACAGGTTCAGCCTTAATCTCTGGAGTTTAGTAATAGTTAGCAACATTACACCCATTTTGTCACTTTACACTAAAGTGGACCTTTCATTCAAATTATATCCTTTCTTCTAAAAATTGTTTATTTTTATTGTATGCTTTTTCTTATGAATGCTGCTTATAAGATGCTATGTGCCTATATGCCTATGATACTGCTGCAAGTAAGTTTTTCATTGCACCTGTGCATATGACAATAAAGTCGACATTAACTTTATTCTATTAATGCTCCAATACATATTTAATACATTTATTCCTTAAATGCTACACAGTAGAACTAATAATTTTTCCAGTGAACATGGTAATTTTAGAGGAAACACAGGAAGCAAGATTCCACATTTAGAAGCACCAACTGAGTGAAAGGGAAGCACAGAAATCAGGGTGTTGGCTGCCAAACAGATTGTACAGGAACTTGGGTCACAATCAACAGATTGCATAGGAGACAGAGTCCCAGCAAGTAGGAAGGTAGCGTGGGAACTGGAGCTCTTGTGAGTAGTCAGGGAATGTGGGAACTGGGTTCCTAGGAAGTACAGAAGCCAGTGCTCTATTAAGTAGGAGGGGAGCACAGGAACTAGGGCTTTGGCAAGTGGACAGGAAGTGCTGGAGCTAGAGTTCCAGGGCCTCAAGAAACAGCATAAAAACCAGAACTCAGTAAATAGCAAGGGATTGCAGGAACTGGGGCCCCAGGAAGTGAAAAGATAACATACGAACTGGAATAGGAATAGTAAAAGAGTGAAATGGGGCTCTGGCCAGTTGCTGGTGAACCAGAGTCTTGGTGTGTCAAAAGGGAACTGAGGCCTGGTGAGAAGGAACCAGGCACAGTGACCCGAGTGGATGGGAAGCCCCATGATAAGCACAGCTTGATGAGCTGGTTCCTCAACCTTAGGGAATTCTGAATAATTAGATGGTGGATTATTGGAGTTTTAATGGTTATAAAACTTGAGATAGTAACAAAGGCTGGTTTTACCAATTTCCATAAGTCATATCAGAAATTACAATTGCCTAAATTCAAATATTACTTCATTGTAAAAACTGCTATTATCATTCTGCTTTTGTCTAAAATGTACTCTGTAAGAGAAATGAACCTCTTCATTACCTGTTCTCCGTTCATACAATGAGCATCTGCTAACTCCAGAAAAATGGAAACACGATCAGCTGCAGGAAATTCAACTATTTTGCTTTTAGATTTCGATGCACTTCCCGTTTTCTTCATTGCAGGTAGGCCCTTAGCTATCTGCAAGGTTTTAACAGCTTCCTGAACATCCCCCATTTTTTTGTGAGTTTGGGCTTTAATCAAATGGTACAGAGGGTGTTCCCGAACCTGGAATAGTAAATCAATAAAATTAGAGAAACAGGTTCAAGATTTCTAATTGATTTATCTTATTTATTTGCCTTTCTCCCAGTGTCAAATGACAATATGAATAGAGACTTAAACTTCCATACTTCCACGTTTTAAAGAAAAAAATGATAGGTCAATTAAAGAAGTTTAAAATTTCAGGTAACAATAGACTTATTTCTTACGTAGTCAGCATCCTTCATATGTTTGATTCAATTTCTTTTTATTTATTCGATGCATAACATGGGTGTCTAAATTTCAGTTTTTAGTATTTTAGTTGTACTATTGGGCAAATGACCTCTACACAGAAATAAAGAAACGTATACAAGAATTCCCTCCAACCAAGAAAATAATTATACTGAAACAAAAGTAAAGGGAAAGGTGACTTATTGAAAAATGGACAACAGCCAAAGGAACCTCCTTGAAGAAGGCTGTTTTAATACCCAAAGCCATCAAAGGAGGAAATAAACTGAAGGGAAAAAATGGGCAACACAACAATTCAATCCTATTCTCAGGGATGCTGTCTCTGTAGTGTCAGCATATTCTCACAACAATGGTGCAAGTTTCCCTCAGGTGCTCCAATTCCCTCCCATATCCTAAAGCTGTTCTGTTTAGCTCATTTACTGTCTTGTAGGATTGATGGTCAGCATGGACCTGCTGGGTGAAGGATCTTTTCTATGTAGGATGACTTTATGACCATAGGCTGTTGCTTTTTCAAATGTGAGTAATGAGGAGAGCAGTAAATGTCCACTCCATTGTTACACAATCCTAAATATCAAGGTTAAAATTTTGTTTGAGAAAATCAGAAAGTCTTTGACCATTTGCAGTTACAGCAAATTGAATCAAAGCCTATAAGACCATAAGATAAGGAGCAGAATTAAGCCATTTGGCCCATCGAGTCTGCTCCACCATTTCATCATGGCTGATACAATTTTCTTTCAGCCCCAATCTCTTGCCTTCGCCCTGAATCACTTCATGTCCTGACCAATCAAGAATCTATCAACCTCTTCCTTAAGTATACATAAAGACTTCACCTCCACAGATGCCTGTGAAGAATTCCACAGATTCACCACTTTGGCTAAAGAAATTCCTCCTCATCTCCATTCTAAATGGATGCCCCTTTATTCTGAGGCTGTGACCTCTGGTCTTAGATTCCCCCACCATAGGACACTTCCACTCCACATCCACTTTATTAAGACTTTTCACCATTCGATAGGTTTCAATGAGGTCATCCCTCATTTTTCTGGATTCTAGTGAGCACAGGCCCAGAGCCATCAAATACTCTCCATATGACAAACCATTCAATCCTGGAATCATTTTCAAGAACGCTCTCCAGTTTCTGCAGATCCTTTCTAAGATAAGGGGCCCAAAACTGCTCACAATACTCCAAGTGAGGCTTCACCAGTGCTTTATAAAGGCTGGAATATTATAAAGTTTACACATGGCAGCAGAGCGGTTAGCGCAATCACTTTACAGACTCACGATTACTGATTGGTGTTTGATTCCCGCTGCTATTTGTAAAGAGTTCGTACGTTCTCCCCGTGACCACTTGGGTTTCCTCTGGGTGCTCCAGTTTCCTCCCACATTCCAAAGACATATAATGATGTATGGTTAGAGCTAGGGTCAGGGTCAGAAAGTTGTAGGCATGCTACGTCAGCACTGCAGGCATGATGATAACTAAGGGACTACCCTCAGAACAATTCTTGCTGATTGAATTTTAAAAGAAACAACAAGTTTCACTGCAAGTTTCGATGTACAAATAAAGCTAATCTTTATCGGGTCAGACAAGTGGGAGGTGGTTTTTGCCATTCAAAATAAAAATGTACAGCTATACATTGTAGAAACAAGAGTAAGAAAACACAGTACTAAATTATAATAAAATCTAGACATTCTATGTGTAGATCCCTAAAGCTGATTGATTTTGCTCATGGCATCTTAGCTGACACACAGAATGGGTCAACACAAAAGATTCTGTAGATGCTGCAAATCCAGAGTAACACACACAAAATGCTGAAGGAACTCAGCAGGTCAGGCAGCATCTATGAAGAGGAATAACCAGTTGACATTTCAGGCCAAGACCCTTCATATTTATGGGTCTCTAGAGCCTTAAGCTAACTCAACCTTTCCTCATAAGACATGTTCTCAAATCCAGACAGTAATCTGGTAAATTTCCTCTGCACTCTCTCTCTAAAGCAGGGATTCCTAACCTTTTTTACGCCATGGACCAATACCATTTAGCAAGGGGTCCATGGACCCAGGTTGGGAACCCCTACTCCAAAGATTTCACATCCTTCCTATAATGAGGTGACCCAAAATAAACATAATACTCCAAATGTGGCCTAACCAGAATTTTATAGAGCTGCAATATTACCTTGCATCTCTTGAACACAATCCCCTGACTAATGAAGATCAGCACACCATATGCCTTCTTAACCACCCGACCAACTTGCAGGGTAACGTTGGATGATCTATGGTCATGGACCCTTAAGAGCCTTCTGCTCTCTGCTTCTCCACATGGCTAAGAATCCAACCATTAAACCTGTACTGTGTCTTTCAGCTCAACCTTCCAAAATGTATCAATTCACACTTTACCAGATTGAACTCCATCTGCCTCTTTTCAGCTCAGTTCTGCATCCTATCAATGTCCCATTATTGCCAACTACGATAACCCTCTACATTATCCAAACCACCACCAACCTTCATGTTATTTGCAAATTTACTAACCTAGCCTTTCACTTGCACATCTAAGTAATTTTAAAAAATCACAAGAAGTTTCCCTAGATGCCATGCCTTCTGACTTTTGGAATGAGCCTACCATGGGGATCCTTGCCAAACGCCTTACTAAAATCGATGTACACTGCATCAACCACACTACTTTTTCGAGGAAATGAGGAGCTGGAGAAGATAGAGGCGCGAAGCAGCTCGCAGCGGCCACTCCGGTGATGATGTCTGTTACTTGTCAAGTAGGGTGCCATGCACAATCCTGATTTGATGGAGACAGATGTGAGAGCACGGAGAAACATCCAGTGAAACTTCAGAAATGCCTGCTTCGCTGCCACTGCTACTGTGTGGTCCAGACTCTGTGGAGGGGAAGGCCCCGAGTCCTCGGCTTTGCTTGTTGCTCGGCAGCTGCGGCGGGATCAAAGCGCTCGGCAGAGGATGGTGCTCGGTGCTCGGTGTTGGAGGGCTGGTTGAAGGCTTGAAGTTTTCAGATGGACTCAGAGTCTGCTGCGGTCGAGTGCTTCCAATGGTGCGGCATCGGCAAGTTTGCGGCGCCTGGCGGTTCATGGCAGGGAGAGTTTCTCCCTTCTACGGTCTGCGTGAGATGATGAGGCTATCGGGACTTGAGACTTTTTTTTTACCGTGCCCATGGTCTGCTCTTTATCAAATTATGGTATTGCTTTGCACTGTTGTAACTATATGTTATAATTATGTGGTTTTGTCAGTTTTAGTCTTGGTTTGTCCTGTGTTTCTGTGATATCTTTCTGAAGGAACATTGTATCATTTTTTAATGCATTCATTTCTAAATGACAATAAACGAGGACTGAGTGTCCTCATAATCTAATCTAATCTATCACTTCCTTGAAAAAGTCAATCAAGCTCGTAAGGCAGGACCTCCTCCTAAAAAAGCCATGCTGACTATCCCTAATAAGAATGTTTCTCTAAGAATCCTCTCCACTAGTTTGCCCACCTCTGATATAACACTCACTAGTTTATAAATCCTAGGATTTCTCTAATACCTTTCTTGAGTAAATGAGTAACATTGATCATCTCACAATCTTCTGGTACCACTTTTCCCTCCCTTCCCAGGGTAACCTGGGTTATATCTCATCCAGCCTATCTGACATGTTCCAGCATATTTTTTGTTCTCCACTGACCCCACATTCACCAAGATATCACTCTCTGGTGAATACTGAAACAAAGTATTCATAAAGGACCTCTCCTACCTCCTCCACCTCTGGGCACATTTCCTCTGTAATACCTGATCAGCCGCGCCCTCATTCCAGTCATCCTGTTCTTCATATACATGTAGAATGCCTTTAGGTTTTTCTTAATCCTTCTGAAGTCCCCTTCTGGCTTTTCTAAGTCCCTTGTTAAGCTCTCTCCTGGCTACTGACTTTTTTTGTTCCAAGACCTTAAGCATGCTTCCTTTTTCTTTTTTACCGTCTTTAGAAGTTTCAGAAAGGGCAAAACGGGAGGGAGCGTGGCACTGTTGATTGGAGATAGTGTCACGGCTGCAGAAAAGGAGGAAGTCATGGAGGGATTGTCTACAAAGTCTCTGTGGGTGGAAGTTAGAAACAGGAAGGGGTCAATAACTCTACTGGGTGTTTTTTATAGACCACCCTACAGCAAAAGGGACACCGAGGAGCAGATAGGGAGACAGATTCTGGAAAGGTGTAATAATAACAGGGTTGTTGTGGTGGGAGATTCTATTTTCCCAAATATCGATTGGCATCTCTCTAGAGTGAGGGGTTTAGATGGGGTGAAGTTTGTTAGGTGTGTTCAGGAAGGTTTCTTGACACCATATGTAGATAAACCTACAAGAGGAGAGGCTGTACTTGATCTGGTATTGGGAAATGAACCTGGTCAGGTGTCAGGTCTCTCAGTGGGAAAGCACTTTTGAGATAGTGATCACAACTCTATCTCCTTTATCATAGCATTGGAGAGGGATGGGAACAGACAAGTTAGGGAAACATTTAATTGGAGCAAGGGGAAATATGAAGCTATCAGGCAGGAACTTGAAAGCATAAATTGGAAACAGATGTTCTCAGGGAAATGTACGGAAGAAATGTGGTAAATGTTCACGGGATATTTGTGTGGAGTTCTGCACAGGTACATTCCAATGAAACAAGGAAAGGATGGTAGGGTACAGGAACCATGGTGTACAAAGGCTGATGTAAATCTAGTCAATAAGAAAAGAATAGCTTAGGAAAGGTTCAAAAAACTAGGTAATGATAGAGATCTAGAAGATTATAAGGCTAGCGGGAAGGAGCTTAAGAAAGAAATTAGGAGAGCCAGAAGGGGCCATGAGAAGACCTTGGCAGACAGGATTAAGGAAAACCCCAAGGCATTCTACAAGTATATGAAGAGCAAGAAGATAAGACGTGAGAGAATAGGACCAATCAAGTCTGACAGTGGAAAAGTGTGTATGGAACTGGAAGAGATAGCAGAGGTACTTAATGAATACTTTGCTTCAGTATTCATTACGGAAAAGGATCTTGGCGAGTGTAGGGATGACTTACAGTGGACTGAAAAGCTTGAGCATGTAGATATTAAGGAAGAGGATATGCTGGAGCTTTTGGAAAGCATCAAGTTGGATAATTCATCGGGACCACACGAGATATACTCCAGGCTACTATGGGAGGCAAGGGAGAAGATTGCTGAGCCTCTGGCAATGATCTTTGCATCATCAATGGGGACAGGAGAGGTACCAGAGGATTGGAGGGTTGCAGATGTTGTTCCCTTATTTAAGAAAGGGAGTAGAGATAGCTCAGGAAATTATAGACCAGTGAGTCTTACTTCAGTAGTTGGTAGGTTGATGAAAAAGATCCTGAGAGGCAGGATTTATGAACATTTGGAGAGGCATAATATGATTAGGAATAGTCAGCATGACTTTGTCAAAGGCAGGTTGTGCCTTATGAACCTGATTGAATTTCTTGAGGATGTGACTAAACACATTGATGTAGTGGAGTAGAGCAGTGGATGTAGTGTATATGGATTTCAGCAAGGCATTTGATAAGGTAACCCATGCAAGGCTTATTGAGAAAGTAAGGAGGCATGGGATCCAAGGGGACATTGCTTTGTCGATCCAGAACTGGCTTGCCCACAGAAGGCAAAGAATGATTGTAGACAGGTCATATTCTGCAAGGAGATCAGTGACCAGTGGTGTCCCTCAGGGATTTGTTCTGGGACCGCTACTCTTCATGATTTTTATAAATGATCTGGATGAGAAAGTGGAGGGACGGGTTAGTAAATTTGCTATGACACAAAGTTTGGGGGTGTTGTGGATAATCTGGAGGGCTGCCAGAGGTTACAGCGGGACATTGATAGGATGCAAAACTGGGCTGAGAAGTGGCAGATGGAGTTCAATCCAGATAAGTGTGAGGTGATTCAATTTGGTAGATCAAATATGATGGCAGAATATAGTATTAATGGTAAGACTCTTGGCAGTGTGGATGATCAGAGCATCTTGGAGTCTGAGTCCATAGGACACTCGAAGTTGCTGGGCAGGTTGACTCTGTGGTTAAGGCAGCATACAGTGCATTGACCTTCATCAATCGTGAGATTGAGTTTAAGAGCCGAGAGGTAATGTTGCAGCTATATAGGACCCTGGTCAGACCCCACTTGGAATACTGTGCTCAGTTCTGGTCAGCTCACTACAGGAAGGATGAGGAAACCATAGAAAGTGTGCAGAGGAGATTTTCAAGGATGTTGCCTGGATTGGGGAGCACGCCCTATGAGAATAGATTGAGTAAACTCGGCCTTTCTCCTTGGAGCGATGGAGGATGAGAGGTGACTTGATAGAGGTATACAAGATAATGAGAGGCATTGATCGTGTGGATAGTCAGAGGCTTTTTCCCAGGGCTGAGATGGCTAGCAGAGAGGACACAGTTTTAAGATGCTTGGAAGTGGTGAGTGCGTGGAGTGGGCTGCCGGCGGTGGTGGTGGAGGTGGAAACGATAGGGTCTTTTAAGAGACTCCTGGATAGGTGTATGGAGCTTAGAAAAATAGAGGGCTATGGATAACCTGAGGTAACTTCTAAGGTAGGGACATGTTCGGCACAGCTTTGTGGGCCGAAGGGCCTATATTGTGCTGTAGGTTTTCTATGTTTACCTCTCTTATCAAACATAGTGCCTACAAAGTTCTCGATGGGCCAAATGACTTCGTTCTGCTCCGATGTCTTATGGTGTTGTGGTTTACTATCCGTTCCCGCCTCAATGTGACAAACCTATCCAGAACCCCATGCAAGTACTCCCTAAACATACTCCACATCTGTTTCCAAGTTCCTGCCTTACAGCATCGTAATCAGCTGACCTCCAGTACCATCCTATACTGTCTGCTTGTGTCCTTGTCCATGCTAATCACCAGGATTTCTGGTCACTGTCTCTGAAATGCCTGCCCACAAAATGATCTGTCACCGGCCTAGTTTCATTGCCAAGTACTAAATCCAGTATGGCCTCTCTTTTAGTTGGCTTGTCCACGCATTGTGCTGGAATCCTTTCTAGATACACCTAACAAATTCAGCCCCAAGTGCAGCTCTTGCCCTAAGGAGGTGTCAGTCAATATTAGGGAAGTTGAAATCAGCCATGAGAACAACTCTTGTCACTTAACACCTTTTCAAAATCTGCCTACTGATCTGCTCCTCAGTAATCATGTTGATATTGGGCAGTATATAGAATACTCCCAACAGAATGATTGCTCCCTTACTGGCTCCACTTAAATGTCTTTCCTTTGTCACAGCAGAAGGTACAGAAGAAACAGAAGAAAACAGGAATGTTGAGGGTCCAGCTTTCAGAGCTGTAAAGTTAATCACGGAGGAAGCGTGTGGTTGGGGAAAGAAGAGAGCTGGACAAATTTTGGGGAGCATTTGGGACTGCAAAGGTAGGTCATTAATGGGTTGGAGGAGGGAGAGCTCACTCTCATTTACTTGGGGAGTGAAAAAACATAGTAGGGATCAGGTTAGAGTGCTGGTGCAGTCACAGCATAAAGGGAAGAGACATTCATGAGGTCACCACGAGGATAACATTTAAATTCAAATGAGTTTATAATGAGCTCAAAATGTGTTTTGGCCACTCATTTCAATTCTACTTCCCATTCGAAAAAGTCAGAATTGCCCCACCTCCTCTCTTTCACTTTTCCTCATTCGTGTTTCCCACTCACACTTTCACTTCTTACTTGCCTATCACCCCCTCTGTTGTTCCTCCAGCTTCCCTTTCTTCCATGGTCTTCTGTCCTCTCCTATCAGATTTCCCCTTCTCCAGCCCTTTATCTCTTTCATTCAAGCAACTTCCAAGCTCTTTACTTCCCCCTCTCCCTTCCCTCGATTTCACCTATCATCTGCTACCTTATTCTTCATGCTCCCCTCCTCCCACCTTCTTACGCTGACTTCTCCCCTTCATTTCCAGTCCCGATGAAGGGTCTCGCTCTGAAACATCGACTGTTTATTCTTTTCCACTGAAAATGCCTGGCCTGCTGAGTTCATAAAGCATTTTGTATATGTTGCTCTGAGTTTGTAAATAACTTGCTTCCAGTCCACAACTTCCAATCCGTTCTGGCAGGTATCCAAAACAAAAAGCCAAGCCTCAAAAATGTGCATGAAAGACATGGTCATGTCCATGTTTGCACCTGCAAGGCATCCATCCATATGTCCATGCTTCCCCACATGTACTATGTCAAAATCACACAGGAAAACATTGACTGTGGGGAGTGTGCAGCAAATCTTAGATTATATTTTGTGGTTTTTCTGCACTTTGGGAGTTTAATGTTTTCTTTGAATGGGCTCCACGGTGTCTCTTTGTTTCGTGGCTGCCCGTGGGAGGACGAGTCTCAAGAGTTATACTCTGTATACATACTTTGATAATATAAATGTACTTTGAACCTTTGAATATTTCACAAATAATTTTCTGATTCTGCCTGGTAGAATTTTGACGCTAGTATTTTGTTCAATGTTGAGAAACTGCGTACAATGAGCAATTCTGAAGGCAAAAGGTATGTTGGCCATTAATAGAAGAAGTTGAGATAAAGAGAACAAGTCTTCTTGCAACTGGGAAACATATTCTTTTCCAGTACTTCCTGCAACATTTTCAAATAATCATCAGGATAATTCCTAGGTTGAGGTGTCCGACCCCTGGGGAGAGATGCATTGGAATTTTGAAGAGGTAATCTCTTAAAATGTAAAATTCTGATACTACTTGACCACCTGGATACCAAATGACAATTTTCCCTTCTCTGGGTGAGTATACAATAGGAGAATATTGTCTCAGAATAAGTAATGACTGATTTGAGATGAGAAAAAGATTTCTCATTCAATGGGTCCTTATTCTTTGGAATTTTCTACTTCAGAGGATAGTCACTGAATTAGTCAGAGACTGATGGCTATCTATCCTTTGAGGAAATCAATGAATATAGGGGTTAGGAAGGAAAGGGGATGAGCAATGGTCTTATGACGGTGCAGATTCTAGTGACTACAACTTACTCCTTCTCCTCTATCTTTTGTTTAATATGATGGACAGTGACTGAAGCCTGTTATCATAAACCCAGAAGAGTGCAGGCAGAAGTTCCTCACAGAAGCTTCCTCAGGCTAATCTTTCACAGCTTCTTCATAAACATTTCTAATTTCATAAGTGAGATTATTTTCCAACAACCCACAATGTTCTGCTCCATTCAGAAGTTGTCTATTACTAAATAGCTTAAGCCAATTTACAGAAAAATGAGGCCGATATTCTGATTAAATCTGAAATGTTAAACTTTGTATTTGTTTTACAAGGTGCATTTTTTATTTTTATCTCTAATCAGAAAAGTATAGATGAAAGGTACACCCTTGTGGTGGTTATTTATCCTGTCATGATACAGTACTCAACTATCATAAAGTAAGTGTTGTTAGATTTATCTCGAGTATTCAGATTCAAAGTATATTTTTAATCGAAGTATGTATACAAAATGCAACTCAGATATTCATCCTCTCGCAGGCAACCACAAAACAAAGAAACATCATGGAACCCATACAAAGAAAACGTCAACCCTCCAGTGCATATAAAAAGAGCAAAAAAATATAATCTAAGATTTGCTGCACACTCCACACAGTCTTTCTTGCTTTGTGTAGAATAGAAAATTATATTGCTTATTTTTAATGTTTTTGTTCCCATCTGGATATTTAGACGCTATAGTAAAATAATATTGACTACTATCATAACACAATATTTTTGTCTTTCTTCTGCTTAATTTAGTAAGGAAATAATATTAATAATTCTTCTGGGTGATACATAAAAAGCATGATTCATGAAATAGCATGACATTTTATCAGTAGTCTAGTTCTTTTTATTTCTTGCTAAATTAATTATACTTAATAATTTTTAAAAACTAAAGAGATTTTTTTTTAATGTAGTAAACCACTCAGTAATTTGACTACTGCACTTGATTTCTTACCTCAAAGTTATAACTCAAACACATTTCCAAGGAATGGGAGCAAAGTTTAAAATTTTCCTGAGATAAGTGAACTTGAGCCATCAGGAGATGGGCATCAGCAAATGAAGGATTCTGTTCTAAGCAATGTTGCAGGTTGATTTGGGCAGCATCAATATCACCTGTTAAAGAATAAAGCAAGAACTATACAAGTTCAAATCCAGTGCTTCTTGCAGCATTTTCAGTTCGAAACAATATTCTACTACAGTTAAGGAATTTGTTCAAGCAGTTCTTAAGTCTCCTGCTGCAACAATTTATGCAAGTTGACTGCAGATATAGTTCATTTAATGTAAAGATGTCTATATTATTAGCAAGATTTTTGTCTTACGGTCATCTCCACATATGAAAGACAGTGGAAGTCTCAATAGCCCTGCAAGTTGATAGAAATATGTATCTAGAAAATCTTTCATTTGAATTTGTAAATTTTCGGCAATCCTTTATTTAAGCAGTTTCATGCTTCTGCAGATCATGGAAGGGTTAATGATCTCAGAATCATTTCTGGGGCAGGTGGGACCAGCATCGTCTGGACGGTCTACATCTGGGCAGTGCCGGGATCAATGTCCTAGGGAGATTCTTTGCTAGTGCTATTGGGGAGGCCTTAAACTAATATGGCAGGGGGATGGGAACCCACACAGGAAAGAAGAGGGAAGTGATGCAGAGACCAAAACTAGAGTTAGTGAAGAAAAAAGTAAGAGTAGAGTGCATAAAAGTAAAAAGCAAAAATCGCATAGGTCACTAGATTCTAAAAGGACAATGAGTATAAGGGCACTTTAACTAAATGCCCGTAGTATTAGAAACAAGGTTAGTGAACTTGCGGCACAGATCAGTACCAAGGCATATGATTTAGTGGCCATTACAGAAACCTGGTTGCACGATGGAGATGACTGGGAATTAAATATCCAAGGGTATCAGGTAATATGGAAAGATAGGCAGGAAGGCAAAGGAGGTGGGATGGTGCTCTTGATTAGGGATGAGATCAGGGCGATTGTGAGAGATGATATAAGATCTATGGAGCAGAATGTTGATTCCATCTGGGTAGAGATTAAGAATAGTAAAGGCAATAAAAAATCACTGGTGGGTGTTGTCTATAGGCCACCTAATAAAAATATTTCAGTGGCAGAGGCGATTAACCAAGAAATAACTGAGGCTTGTAAGAAAAGAACGGCAGTTGTCATGGGGGATTTTAACTTCTACATAGATTGGGTGAATCAGGTTGGTCAAGGAAGTCTTGAGGAGGATTTCATAGAATGAATCCATGATGGCTTTCCTGAGCAGCATGTTAGTGAACCTACAAGGGAAAATACTATCTTAGATCTAGTCCTGTGCAATGAGACAGGTAAGATTAACGATCTTGTAGTCAGGGATCCTCTTGGAAAGAGTGATCATAGTATGATTGAATTTCACATTCAGATGGAGGATGAAATAGGTCTAAAACTAGTGTATTATGCTTGAACAAGGGAGACTACAATGGGATGAGGGAGGAGTTAGCTAATGTGGATTGGGAGCACAGGCTATTTGGTAGGACAGTTGAAGAACAGTGGAATACTTTCAAAGAAGATTTTTCACAGTGTTCAACAAAAGTATATTCCAGTCAAAAGTAAGGACAGTAAGTATGGGGAGAGCCAGTCTTGGATAACTGAGGAAATAAAAGATAGCATGACAGTAAAAGCTCATGTGTACAAAGTCGTAAAGAGTAGTGGGAGACTGGAGGATTGGGAAAACTATAAAAAGCAACACAGAACAACTAAACAAGAAATAAGGAAAGGGAAGATAGAGTATGAAAGTCAATTAGCACAAAATACAAAAACAGATAGCAAAAGTTTTTATAAATATATAAAGCCGAAGAGGGTGGCTAAAGTCAACGTAGGTCCCTTGAAAGACAGAAGGGGAAATTGATATTAGGTGATAAGGAAATGGCTGAGGCATTGAACGACTATTTTGTGTCGGTCTTCACAGTGGAGGACACATCTATTATGCCACAGAAGGATGTTATGGACGAAATGGGAGCTGAGGACCTCGATAAGATCACTGTCACTAAAGAGATAGTGATGAGCAAACTAGAAGGCCTGAAGGTAGATAAGTCCCCTGGTCCTGACGGGATGCATCCCAGGGTGCTGAAGGAATTGGCGGAGGTTATAGTAGATGCGTTGGTAATCACTTATCAAAACTCTCTAGATTCTGGGTAGGTCCCGGGGGATTGCAAGACAGCAAATATCACGCCACTTTTTAAAAAAGGATGTCGGCAGAAGACGGGCAACTATAGACCAGTTAGCTTAACATCTGTAGTCGGGAAAATGCTTGAAGCTGTCATTAAGGAAGAAACAGTGAAACATTTAGAAAGGAGTGGTTCCATTAGACAGACGCAGCATGGATTCAGAAAGGGCAGGTCCTGTTTGACAATCTTACTGGAGCTCTTTGAGGACATAATGAGTGCAGTGGATAGAGGGGAACAGGTGGATGTCCTATACGTGGATTTCCAGAAGGCGTTCGATAAGGTGCCGCACAAGAGACTTATAAATAAGATACGGATGCATGGAGTCGAAGGAAATGTATTGGCATGGATAGTGGATTGGTTAACCAATGGAAGGCAGAGAGTTGGTATAAATGGGTGTTTCTCTGGTTGGCAGTCAGTGGTGAGTGGGGTGCCGCAGGGGTCGGTGCTGGGCCCGCAGCTGTTTACCATTTACATTGATGATTTGGAAGAGGGGACTGAGTGTAGCATAGCAAAATTTGCTGATGGCACTAAACTGAGTGGAAAAGCAAATTGTACAGAGGACGTAGAGAGTCTGCAGAGGGATATAGATAGGTTAAGTGAGTGGGCCAAGGTCTGGCATGCTGTTGTGCAGAGGGACTTGGGAGTGCTTGTTCATGAATCGCAAAAAGTTGGCTTCCAGGTACAACAGGTTATTAGGAAGGCAAACGGAATGTTGGCCTTCATTGCTAGAGGGATTGAATTCAAGAGCAGGGAGGGAATGCTGCAACCTTACAGGGTACTGGTGAGGCCACACCTGGAGTACTGTGTGCAGTTCTGGTCTCCGCACTTGAGGAAGGATATACTGGCTTTGGAGGCAGTGCAGAGGAGGTTCACCAGGTTGATTCCAGGGATGAAGGGGTTAACCTGAGAGGAGAGATTGAGTCGCCTGGGACTATACTCTCTGGAATTCAGAAGAAAGAGAGCGGATCTTATAGAAACATACAAAATTTTGCAAGGGATAGATAAGAGAGAAGTAGGAAAGTTGCTTCCATTGGTAGGTGAGACTAGAACTAGGGGACATTGCCTCATGATTCAGGGGAGAAGATTTAGGACGGAGATGAGGAGAAATTGTTTCTGGGAGTGGTGAATCTGTGGAATTCTCTGCCCAGGGGAGCAGTTGAGGCTTCTTCACTAAATATATTTAAGATACAGTTAGATAAGTTTTTACATAGTAAGGGAATTAAGGATTATGGAGAAAAGGCAGGGAGATGGAGCCGAGTTTACGGACAGATCAGCCATGATCTTGTTGAATGGTGGGGTAGGCTCGATGGGCCGGATGGCCTACTCCTGCTCCTATTTCTTATGTTCTTATGAATAAGCAAATTGAATAATTATTTCTCCCCTTATCACACAGGTATTAATAAAGCAGCATAAATACCTGCCAAATACTTGACTCTGGCCATGAAAAAGGCAGCTTCTATTAATCCTGGCATAGTCTTCACTATGGTCTCCAGCACTGAAGCGCATTGTTTCAGCAATGGAGAAAGAGGTTGACCAGGAGATGAAGGCTGAAAAAGATGTCACAATTAGAGAAAACATAAGAATATCAAAATTACATTGCTTTTCAATAAAATATACCAAACAAATTTAAAGCAAAACATTTAAAGAAACACTGATGAGTTTGAAAACAGAAGACAAGGAGTTTCATATTTATTTGATGCCCAGTACTGAATAGAAAATGAAATTTCATTTGAAGAATTTCTTTGTTTTACACATTGAGTCAGCACTGAACAGTTGCAATCGTGCAAATCAGCACTGTGGTAATACATCTTTTTCAATAATCTCCAGTTTGCTCCTCGGTAGTTTTCAACAACAAGCAGTATACTTCAAAATTATTTTAATAACTGGTACTATCAGTAGTCAATACATACTGTATAAGCAACACACACAAAATACTGGAACAACTTTGTGTGTGTGTTGCTTGAATTTTCAGCATCTGCAAATTTTCTGTTGTTTGCATATTGTATAAATCATTTTGTTATTCTTAAATTATAAAGCAGCATCATTATTCTTTATAGATAAAGTTGCCCTTTCCACATTTAGATCAAATGTATATTTTAAAAAATACATTCCTTGTACTTCCAGTTATAGTTTTGTATATATTAATTTAAAATTTTTACCTGCGTGGGGCAGAAGGCAAGATATTCATGAATAATTTCTAATAAAAAATCAGGATTTAATTTTTCATAGTAATGAATTCCAAGTGGTAGGCCATGTAATGATGAAAAATGAGTGTCAACAGCATCATTTAGCAAATTAATAACTTCTTCTTGTCCTTTATGCTTTTTCACTGCCAAAATTGCACACAAGAATGACAATTCCTGTGGAAAAAAAAGATCGTTTTAATGTTCTAGCAGAAAAATATATTTAGAAAGCGATTTTCCAATCAATAATACAATTCTTAAATGCAAAGTAAATATTACATATAACAATAGGGGCAGATCCAACACACAAATTCTTTAACTCATTTTTCCCAAGCTATATACAGTGGATTCTGTTAATTGGGACACATCAGGACTCGTACATCTTGATCCAATTAAGTGTGCTGTCCCAATTAGCTGCTTCATGGAAATAGTTACAACAGTATAAAAAAGACAAACTACCATTTAATTGAGTAACAAATCATTTATTGAAAAGAAATGCAGAACAAAATAGAACACCACCATTACTATGACAGTATTATAAAACTGTGTATAGATTCTATAATGGGCTGGCCGGGGTGTAGTGGTATCAGCACTGGACTTCGAGGCAGATGGTCCTGAGTTCGAATCTGGCCTTGTAGCAACTTGGGCAGCAGCAGTATCTGTGCAGAAGATACTTTCATTATCTTCCCAAAGAAGGCCTATGGACAACTACACTATCAATGAAGTCACCATGAGTCGATGACAACTCGATGACAACATTTGGGACACTATGCCACTTAATTGGAAGAGGAGACCGTTGCCAGAGGAATTCATCCAGTGTATGCTGTCATCTTCTTTTGCCTGACTGTAAATAAATAAACAAAATCAGCAAAGACACCTGGTGCAGATAACGGACTGCTTTCATATAATGTCTTCTATGGTTGCACCTTTCAAATCTTTATTTTCATTGTAACATTTAAGATGATTGATGATACCTTCAAATTCTTTGTAGTTCCTAATTTGTTGAAATAGTGAAATCGTTTCATTCCCCCCCCACCAGCCATTTCTGACATCTCCAAAGCCTGAATGCTTGAAACTGCAGTAAGCAAAACAATTCTGAATTGTCCTACTGCTTATTTCTCAGCAACTATCAGTGCCAAAGATCACTGCTTTTTGAACACAAACACACACAACCATTATTTCTCACTTTTTTGTGAGGGGGAGGGGGACGGGGGGGTCGATATTCTTGTTGCGTTTTTGTTAGTTTCTTTGTGCAGGGAGAGCGGGGTTTGGGGGACTGATGATCGTGTTGCCATTCTTTTTTGTGCAGCGGGGTGGGGGGAATGTTGCTGTTTCTTTCTTAACTACCATGGTTTTTCTTGGTTTTATGGCTATCTGGAGAAGAAGAATCTCAAAGAGTTATATATTGCATACATACTTTGATAATAAATGAATCTTTGAACTGACACTATTTAAAACTGTTCATTCTAAGCATGGTGTAGGGTCGAATAGCCCCACAAGGGCAGACGACTGATGCTAGTTTGGCAACAGTCTCCTCTTCCAATTAAGTGGCATAGTGTCCCAAATAAACAAAGCTATTTTCTTGATTTGTTTTTATTCTTTAAGAGAGGGGTTCCCAACCTTTTTAATGCGATGGACCAATACCATTAAGCAAGGCGTCAATGGACCCCAGGTTGGGAATCCCTGCTTTAAGAGTTGTCCCAAAAAAGCTGGTGCCCCAATTAACCTGAATCTACTGTATTTCCAATGTAATTCATTGATGAAGAATAAATAGCTCTAAGAGAACCATCTGAGCATGAATATGTTAGATACTATACAATTTTTTCGATCAGTTTGTTCCTAATATGGAGGAGTCACCTAACTGTTCACAGAAAATTAGAAAGCTCATGTGAAGAGCTCTTAGTGCCAGTCAGCCCCAATCACAACGGCAGCAGCAGCATATGGAAACACTGTATATTTTTCAAAATAAAAGAGAACCTCTATTGGCGGCTAATGAGCATCCTCATCATAAGTTCCAGAGATGTACAAATTTCCATTTGTCAAATAATACCCCTGCTTCCAGTCACACAGAAGACATGCATATAATACATTCTGCAAAAATTCTTGATGGCAGGAAATTTGAATCTATTAAGTCAGCTATAAACACTGTAGCTAACTCAGTTACCAGGCTCATGTACAATTGACACCATTCATTAAAGCTAAAAAATAAATTTTAAACTAATCCAACAATCAATAATCTTCAGAAAGTGTTTTCATTGGCTATGTAATAAAATTACATTGGACTCACATTCAGGGACTCTTCATCTCATGTTCTTTATATTTATCACTTATTTATTGATTATTTATTATTATTCGTTTCTTTTTATATTTGCAGTTTGTTCTCTTCTGCAAATATAAAAAGAAAAGTCTATGGACTTTCATTGATTTTGTTATGGTTATTATTCTACTATTGTTTATGCCCACTAGAAAATGAACCTCAGGGTGGTATATGGTGGCATATATTTACTTTGATAATAAAATTACTTTGAACTTTATATTTTGGTCACATTATCTCTTCAAATTAAAAAAAAGCAGAAACTATTAGTGCCATTTTTCTAATTATGACACTTTTTATATAGATGTAATGCCCTGGTTATGATTTCTACTGCTATGAGCCTCCGACCAGCCCTCCGACACCGAGCACCATCCTCTGCCGAGCGCTTTGACCCCACCCCGGCCACCGAGCAACAAGCAAAGCCGAGGACTTGGGGCCTTCCCCTCCGGATATTCTGGATCACACAGTAGCAGCAGCGGCGAAGCAGGAATTTCAGAAGTTTCACCAGATGTTCCTCCGTGCTCTCACGTCTGTCTCCATCGAATCAGGATTGTGCACGGCACCCTACTTGACAGATAATAGACATGATTCACCGGAGTGGCCGCTGCGAGCTGCGTCGCGCCGCCATCTTCTCCTCCCGCGAGTATGTGGGGGATCTCATTGAAACCTACCAGACGTTGAGAGGACTAGATAGGGTGGATGTGGAAAGGATGTTTCATATGGTTGGGGTATCCAGAACTAGAGAGTACAGCCTCAAAATTGAGGGGTGACCTTTTAGAACTGAGGTAAGGAAGAAATTTTTTTAGCCAGAAAGTAGTGAATCTGTGGAATGCTCTGCCACAGACTGCGGTGGAGGCCAAGTCCATGGGTATGTTTAAGGTGAAAGTTGATTGTTTATTGATCGGTCAGGGCATCAAAGGATACAAGAAGGCAAATGAAGGGGATAAGTGGGATCAAGGATCAGCCATGATGAAATAGAGGAGCAGACTTTATGGACCAAATGGTGTAATTCTGCTCCTATATCTTATGGTCTAAATTGAAGTATCTTATTAATTCTGTACACCCTTTTAGGTAAGATGTGAACTCCTAACATGAATCTGATCTAAACTTAACAGCTTTTAAAGTAGGTATTCAATACAAAAAATTGATGCATAATTATTTGGAGATTGAAAAGATAATTGCACTGTGGTTGACCCAAGACAATTCATGCTGGCACAGCTCAGATAGTGCAAATGGAGTGACCCATATCTTTTAAACGACCACAGATCTGCAGTGACAATCTGTTTCGTTTCCCAACTATTTTCAGTACTGTTGTCAGGATTCCAGTCCTTGAGAGCAGTCTCCATGTAGCCATAATATTAGTAGAAGTGGAATGTGCTGCTGTTTTTTAAATTTCAAATGCTTTAAAAAGACAACGGAGGAGAGGTATTTTTTATTATGTATCTTTCTCTTATCAATGAGCATTCTGTTAAGATATACCCATATGTCATGTTCTACTTTGTGTCCATCGTTGAATAATCTCAAGAGATAACACTTGCACTAGCATCACTGTTTGGTCAATTGCTCATCTCTGAAGGCCTTTGAAAATGTGGTGATCCACTTTTTTTTGCAGTTAAAGATATTTCCATAGTTCATTATCTTTTTCAGTATCTGAGCTGCATTGACAAGGCTTGAGCTTATTATCCATCCATATTTGTCCTTGAGAAGGTTATTGTAAGTTATCTCCTTAAACAGCAGCAGTTCTTCTCATGAAGGTACTCCTAGGATGTGACTGGGGAAGAAGTGCCAGGGTTCAAAGTTCAAAAATTTGAAGCAAAATTTATTATCAGAGTACATATGTGTCACCACATACAATGCACGAGTAGCTCTATCATTGGAGACTGCAGCAAAGGATGCAGCAGAACTGCAGAAAAGGAAGTTAGAATGTGAAATGCACAAAATGTCCCTGGACGGTGCATGTTATTGATGTGGCAAATCCACCCATGTTGGAACAAGGATAAAGTCTGCAGAAAGTGTCTCAGACAGGGTCAGATGGAGAGAATGTGCAAGGCAGCCAAAAAAAGCACAAGTGAAAAGTCTCAAACAAAACAAACTAAGCAAATGCATAAAGTTACCAAATATAAAACAGAATCAAACAATATACAGTCTGACAAAAGTGAACTGTCATGCCTATAACTGCATAGTATAACTGAATCACAAAATCATCTCAATCACAATAGATGAGTATGGTGTAAAACTGAACATGGAGCTGTACACAGGGTCAACTTTGTCCATAACCCCAGGGGCTGAGTACAACAGACTGTTTTCTAAAATACCATTAGAGAAAACCTCAGTTATGCCAAGGCCTCAAGCATGTGAAAAAAGTGTCTCCCAAAGACAAACTGAAAGGAAATGCGATGTATGGAGGCCAACCACAACAGTTAGAGTCTTATGTGTTGAAAGGTGGAGGGCCAGCACTTTTCGGATGTGAATGGTTGAGAAAAATCTAACTAGACCAGCACTCAATCAAAGCTCCCAGTGTGACATCAACAGGCAACGACAGCCCAAATGGTAGCACTAACCAGAGAATGGCACAGCTGCTTAATGCTAATGAGAAGGTGATTGGTAAACTCAAAAGCATGAAGGCCAGAATTGAACTGGATGAAACAGCAACACCAAGATTTCATAAAGCTTGTCCAGTGTTTTATGTACTATGTCCTAAAGTGGATGCTGAACTTCAGAACTGGGAAACATCTGGAATTCTCTCCAAGATTGAGTGGAGGGATTTGGCCGTGTCCACTGTTCCAATGGTCAAGAAAGAAAAGGCCAAAACTATTTGCATATGTGAGGATTTCAAAGTGAGCAACAACCCGGTGCTGCGTACTGTGCAGTATCCCCTGCCACGAATAGAAGATAGTTTTGCACCCACTTTGGAAGGAATAACAGAAGAGCAGATTCTATTATTGAAAGATTGCAGCATGCTGTTGTGCAGAGGGACTTGGGAGTGCTTATTCATGAATCGCAAAAAGTTGGCTTGCAGATACAACAGGTTATTAAGAAGGCAAACGGAATTTTGGCCTTCATTGCTGAAGGGATTGAATTCAAGAGCAGGGAGGTCATGCTACAATTATATAGGGTACTGGTGAGGCCGCACCTGGAGTACTGTGTGCAGTTCTGGTTGCCATACTTGAGGAAGGATATACTGGCTTTGGAGGCAGTGCAGAGGAGGTTCACCAGGTTGATTCCAGAGATGAAGGGGTTAACCTATGAGGAGAGATTGAGTCGCCTGGGACTATACTCTCTGGAATTCAGAAGAATGAGAGCGGATCTTATAGAAACATACAAAATTTTGAAAGGGATAGATAAGATAGAAGTAGGAAAGTTGTTTCCATTGGTAGGTGAGACTAGAACTAGGGGACATTGCCTCAAGATTCAGGGGAGAGGATTTAGGATGGAGATGAGGAGAAATTGTTTTTCCCAGAGAGTGGTGAATCTGTGGAATTTACATAGCATTTACATTGTATTAGGTATTATAAGTCAACGGAACAGAAACACTGAGGGCGGCGGGTCCTGTGCTACCCTGGGTCCTAAAGTCCACTTGCACTGAGACAGGTTAAATAAGGGACTTGAGCATCTGTGTTGTTTGGTATCCGCGGGGGGGGGGGGTCTGGGAACCAATCCCTCGCGGATAAGGAGGGCTGACTGTACTTCCTGATGGCCAGTATCCAAAAACACAGATTTTCAACCACACAGCACTTTAAATAAAAACAAAGTTATCAACCTAATTTTCAGGAGAAAAGCTTCTGTTTATTCTGTAAACATACACGTGGCTATATTGTGCTGAAACCTACATTTAGTATATTCTTAAACTATAATTTTAATATATTGTATATAAACATACAAACAGGATATACTTAAAATTCATTTTGTAAAATTATCAAACTTTAGATGAGGTGCAATTAAAAGTGTTTGTCACTACTGCATCCAGGCAGTATGCTACAAATCAGACCTACTCAGGATTAGACAGTTCACTTAATCAAGGTCCTGCTCCCAACTTAAACTTTTATAGACCATGAATTTTTCAATTAATGGAGTTGGTTTTGATTGGGACAAAGTTCATTAAATGTGTCTAACCTCTTTCCTTACATTCAAAGGCCTTCAATATGCCAATCTTTTGGACTGCTTGCAAAATTGCTGTATCAGCATATGAACATAATTGCATATTGGTTAATGAAAGTTCTTATCTGCAGTTGCATAGTAAGTTTTAATCTTTGAAATTAAAAACAATGAAAGCAGAAGTGTCATTACCCCAGATTTTCCAATGGATTGCTGAATTTCATTAAGAAAGTCTAATTGTTGCTCTGCATCTTCTAAGTAACCTTCGATGAGTTGACACCTTATAATACCTGGAATTAGAACAAAACATTGAAATTAAACAGCATCAAATGAAGATATCCCCCCCAAAATTGCATGTGGCCATCGATTTTTTTAAGTGATCAATATATCTGTATATTTCCTCATTACATAGGAGGTGATCCCAGCAACTCTACCTTGGCTGTTTGAGTAATCCCATCAAACCCACTCTCTCACTTCTCTGCAGCCTATTCTTTGTCATATATCCATTAACTCCACAGTACCTTGACACACTTGACCCAGGTAATTTTCAGTATACAATTATTCTAACATCCAGCATTTGAAAATGGCTGAACAACATTTCAAATATGTGAAGTAATTGCTAGTTGGATGACATGAAGTTGTTCCTCGAAAATGTACCATAAATTGCAACAATTGGAGATGCAGAGAAAGGTTCTTAAATGAAATAAACCACTATTCTGTTCTTTCTTGTAACTTTTTTTTATACTTAAGTGACAAGTCTGTCTTCACCCTAATTTATCAATATTTACTTAAACTCTTTGAAGAGGATAGACAGCTTGAGTATTGATGCTTTGGTAGGTTGAGCCACGATGAGTATGGATGACTGTGCTATAGCAACAAAGACACCATGAGTACATTAGGGTACATTTTGTATCTAGGACAGTGACATGGTCGCAGTGAGGTTAGTAATAGCTTGGAAAGAATTGAAGCAGAATAAAGAAGTGTTATTAAAAGGAGATGGGACATAAGGAATGAGAGATATTGTTACGAGATCAGTAAGAAAAATTTGGAAGCTACAGATCTGGACAGCTGGTGAAATATGTATAAAGGTAATATGTCAATTATCAATAAGTTCTGGGAACGTACGTCTCGCAAAAGTTCTCATAGTCCCAGAACACATCTCATACAATCAAAAACGATCAGCAATGCCTCTACTTTCTGAGGAGGCTGAAGAGAGCTGGATAGTGCACATCCATACTCATAACCTTCTACAGATGCGCAGGAGGGAGCATCCTAATGAGCTACACACTGCGTGGACAGGAAGACTCTACAACGGGTAGTCAAAACTGTCCATTACATCATCAGCACCAAACTACCCACCATCAAAGACATATATACAGATAGATGATGGAAAAAGGCTAGCAATTCCATGAAGGATCCCAACCAGCCACTCTGCTCATGGACTGCTTGTCCTATCCCCGTCACAGAGGAGGCTAGGTAACATCCACACCAGGACCACCAGACAGTTATTTCCTCAATAAAGCAGTCTGATAAACACCTCCACCCACTAACTCACCCCTCCACACCCCCTACCATCACTAATTTATAATTTCCTGTCAGTGACCTTATCAACAGACACTTCCATACATATGTACATATAATCAATGTATGTGAGCTATCTCATGTATTTATGGTTATTTTACTATTGTGTTCCATCAAATCTGAAGTATCAATTATTTTGTTTTCCTTGTGTATGGACATGAAACAATCTTAAACTAAAACCTGTGCATAATTTCAGTGCATAAAATCATTCATGAACACAGCAACAAGATGCAGAGCCTGTTAGTACATTAAACACCACAAAATTGGTAAGATGTTTAAAGAGATTAAAGAACTGGAATAATTAAAACTAAAGTTTAATAACAATCAAGTAAATCACCATACTGACGAGAGAAGAAAGGCTGAAAATTAGCGATAGATGACAAAGGGCTTGGCTGGTTTGGAGTGTCTGAGAGGTGGGGAATAGGGGGAGGTGAGAAGAGATGTCATCTACCATTACTGCATGGACATGTAGATGATGAGAATCTAGACTTGCCGGCCAGTTACAGTTAAGGACTTGTAAATCTGGTTGGTGATAAATTATTCAATCTTCTCTCTTCCTCTTTGTGCCACTAAATAAGCCATTTTAGGGGATCAGTGCTGAATTTGGCATTTGCAAAGAGCCACTGAATTGAAAGAAAGGACTTTAAGTGAGCAACAATTCATCAACACGTAGCAGCTGTTAGCTCTGGAGTTGGTCAGTAAGTCCTGGTGGGTGGCAAAAGAATCTTGGGCAGTTTGTTAAAAATTCTCAATGAAATTCACAGAGAGACATTGATAGGATGCAGAAGTGGGCTGAGAAGTGGCAGATGGAGTTCAACCCGGAGAAGTGTGAGGTGGTGCACTTTGGAAGGACAAACTCCAAGGCAGAGTACAAAGTAAATGGCAGGATACTTGGTAGTGTGGAGGAGCAGAGGGATCTGGGGGTACATGTCCACAGATCCCTGAAAGTTGCCTCACAGGTAGATAGGGTAGTTAAGAAAGCTTATGGGGTGTTAGCTTTCATAAGTCGAGGGATAGAGTTTAAGAGTCGCGATGTAATGATGCTGCTCTATAAAACTCTGGTTAGGCCACAATTGGAGTACTGTGTCCAGTTCTGGTTGCCTCACTATAGGAAGGATGTGGAAGCATTGGAAAGGGTACAGAGGAGATTTACCAGGATGCTGCCTGGTTTAGAAAGTATGCATTATGATCAGAGATTAAGGGAGCTAGGGCTTTACTCTTTGGAGAGAAGGAGGATGAGAGGAGACATGATAGAGGTGCACAAGATAATAAGAGGAATAGATAGAGTGGATAGCCAGCACCTCTTCCCCAGGGCACCACTGCTCAATACAAGAGGACATGGCTTTAAGATAAGGGGTGGGAAGTTAAAGGGAGATATTAGAGGAAGGTTTTTTTACTCAGAGAGTGGTTGGTGCGTGGAATGCACTGCCTGAGTCAGTGGTGGAGGCAGATACACTCGTGAAGTTTAAGAGACTACTAGACAGGTATATGGAGGAATTTAAGGTGGGGGGTTATATGGGAAGCAGGGTTTGAGGGTCGGCACAACATTGTGGGCCGAAGGGCCTGTAATGTGCTGTACTGTTCTATGTTCTAAGTTGTAAGCAAGATAGTTAGAAACATCAAAGCAGTTCCAAAATAGGGACAGGATTGTAAAATATATATCCTAATATTAGCAAGGCATGGATTTTGGAATCTCCTCTCAGAATCCTTTGAAGGAATAAGATAGATAGCTTTCACTACCTTACAGCAGCCAATAATACATCTTCATTTTCTGCAATACAACCTCATACAGGCAATAGGGAGGATATTTTCTCAAAAAAATGCAAATAAAATTAATCATACCAGTTACTGCAGGAATACTTGTTTCATCCAGTGATATTGCAGTTTTATACCATCGTATTGCTTCTTTTATTTTTCCTTGCAATATCATCTGATATCCAAGTTCATTTGCAATCTCTGCATTATGTGAAGACATGTTGAATGCTCTTTCAATCAAGGTATATGTTTGTTGAAGGATAACTTGATTTCGTCCACACTGCATTAATGTACATTGGGGATCAATAGTAAAAATTAGTTAGTTCATAGGATTTATACTTGTGTTGTTAAAGTTCTATGCTGGATGTTTTTTTTTAAATTTTGGCAACCATGTTATCAAAACGAAACCCATCGAACACCCTCTAACATGATCTTAACTTTCTCCCATCACCCAGATCATGCCTTGTTTCCATTGCTACCATCAGATAGGGGGTACAGAAACATGAAGACACACACTCAATGATTCAGGAACAGCTTCTTCCCCTCTGCCATCCAATTTCTGAATGGACATTGAACCCATGAACACTACCTCACTACTTTTTTAAAATTTCTACTTTTACACTACTTGTTTAATGTAACTACTTTATATATCTACAGTAATTCATGTTTTTTTCCTCCATTAAGTATTGCATTGTACTGCTGCTGCAAAGACAACAGATTTCATGACATTTGCCAGTGATATTAAACTTGATTCAGATAGAAACTTAGCAATGAAAGGCTGTGAAACAAAGAGAATCTGAACGACAAATTCCAAAGTGTTGCTTTGACCCCAGCATCTGCAGAGTATTTTGTGCTTAAAATACCAGGGTTGTTGTCAAGGGCACTATAACTTTTCCAAAAGTTGATTGACACCTCCTTAGTGAAAAAAGTTTAGATGGGGCAGAATTTGTTAGGCATGCCCTTAAAAGATTCCTAATATGAAGACAGGCTGACTAGAAGAGAGGTCATACTAGATCTAGTATCAGGCAATGAACCTAGTCAGATTACAGATCACTTGGTGGGTGAACATTTCAGAGACAGTGAGCACAACTGCTTGATCTTTATCATAGCCTTCCACAGGGATAGGAGCAAACAGTGCAGGAAAGTATTCAATAGGGGGAAGACGAATTATGATGGTATTATTCAGAAATCTGGGAGCATAAATTGGGAACAGATGTACTAAGGGAAGTGCACAACAGAAATATGGAAGTTGTTTTGGGAGCACTTGCATGAGGTTCTAGATAGGTTTGTCCTATGAAGATAATTAGCGTGAAGGAATCACGTTTGACAAGAGATGTGGGCATCTAGTCAAGTGGAAGAAGGAAGCATACTTAAGGTTTAGGAAGCAAGGATCAGACAGGCTCTTGAAAGTTGTAAGGTAGCCAGGAAGGACTTTATGAAGAGCTAGAAGGGGACATGCAAAGGTCTTGGCAAGTAGGATTAAGGAAAATCCCAAGGCATTCTACATATACGTGAAGAACAGGAGGATGACTAGAGTGAAAGTAGGACCAATCAGGGATAAAAGGAGAATCATGTGTCTGGAGTCAAAAAAAGTAAGGGAGGTCCTCAATTAGTACTTTGCTTCAGTATTCAGCAGTAAGGGGGACATCGATGAAAGTGAGGACAACCAAGAACAGACGGGAAAGTATCGATGTTAAGAAAGATGTGCTATAACTTTTGAAAAACATTAGAATAGACAAGTCACCAGGGCCAGACGAGATATACCCTAGGTTACTATGGAAAAAGAGAGAAGAGATTGATGCACCTTTGGGATTGATCTTTGTGTTTTCTCTGCCACAGGAGTAATACCAGAAGATTGGAGATTGGCTAATGTTATTCCTTTGGGATAATGCTGGGGATTATGGACCTGTGAGTATTACATCAGTGGTGGGCAAACTGTTGGAGAGGTTTCTTGGAGACAGGATTTACAAGCATTTGGAGAAGCATAACCTGTTAGGGATAGTCAGCATGGTTTTGTGAGGGGCAAGTCATGCCTCATGAGCCTGCTAGAATTGTTCAAGGAAGTCACAAAACAAAGCGACGAAAGTAGAATCTAGGGAAGGAATAAACGGTCGATGCTTCGGGCTGCGACCTTTCTTCAGGACTGATGTCCTGATGAACGGTCCTGGCCCGAAATACATGATGCCTGACCTGCTGAATTCCTCCTGTATATTGTGTGTGTTACTCTGGATTTCTAGCATCTGCAGAATCTCTTATGTTAAAGGTAGAGCAGTAGTGTACGTAGATTTTAGTAAGCTAGTCAATAAGGATCCCCTTGGTAGGCTCATTCAGAAAGTCAGGCGAGTTGGAATCCAGGGCATCTTGACTGCATGAATTCAGAATTGGTTTGCCCACAGAAGGCAGAGGGTGGAAGTGGATGGAGTGTATTTTGCCTGGACATCGGTGTTCTGCAAGGATCTGTTCTGGGAACTCTGCTCTTAGTGAATTCTATAAATGACAGATGAGGAAGTTGAAAGGTGGGTTTGTAAGTTTGCAAATGACATGAAGGTTAGTGGAGTTGTGGTTGGTGTCGAATGTTGTCATAGGTTACTATGGGACATTGATATGGTTGACAAGTGGCAGATAGAGTTCCATCCTGAAAAGTGTGAAGTGATACACTAGACTGAGGTCAAACTTGAAGGCAGAGGGTCAAAGGCAGTACTGTTAAAAGTATGGAGGAACAGAGGGATCTTGGAGTCCTCATCCACAGATCCCTCGAAGTTGCCATGCAGGTTGATGTGTTGGTTAAGAAGGTGCATGGTGTGTTAGCTTTTATTAGTCGGGAGAACCGAGCTTAAGAGCCCAAGGTAATGTTACAGCTTTCTGCTGTGCGTTTTTCCTCAGGGCAGAAATGGCTAATATGCCATAATTTTAAGGTGACTGGAGGGAAGTATACTGGGGTTTGCCAGCGGTAGTTTTTTTTAAAACAGAGAACACTGGGTGAGTGGAACATACTGCCAGGAGTGGTGAGTGAGGCAGATACGAGACACTGAAGAGACTATTAGATAGGCACTTTGATGAAAGAAAAATGGAGGGCTATGCAGGAGAGAGAAGCGTTAGACTGATCTTACAGTAAGTTATAAGGTTGGCACAACATCATGGACTGAAGGCCCTTTACTGTGCTGTAGAATTCTATTATTCTAAATTAGGACTCAAGAGGGAGAATTGTGCCCAATAGCCAACTTAGAAATAGTTGATTTCTTCCACTTTGATCAACAATGGATGATGTTGTAAAGATCTGGATTAAACTAATACAGCATCTTTTCAAAATAGGTCATACACTCACTCAAGTTAATTCAAAATAAAAGTATTAACATACTTACCATCCGGCTGAAAATCAATGCCACTTTAAAGAAAATCTCAGGATTATGGGGTTCAAAGCGATCCAGCACACTGATCAGATCACCAAGTCTATTGCCAGCCTGAAAAAGACAAGTTCAAGTTTCATTTTCAATCAACCATACATGAATACAGTTATGGATCCAGCAAACCCACGTGGGTCGTAGGGGTGCTGTTCAGATGAGCACTGCATCAGTTGCCTCCGTCTCTCATGGTTGTGGGTGAGTGCCTGGGTTACAGCAAAGCTCGTTCCGGTCGATGAATACATGAATACAGCCAAATAAAGTGTTTCTCCAGGGCAAAGGTGCAAAACACATTACCAACTGCACATAGCACACATGGTTACGATTTCAGAAAAACATACAGTTACAAAGAAAACAAACATAGAACAAGTCCCTGAGAGGCATTACTGTAAATTGTCCTGTTCCAGCTTGTTCTTCCACTGGGTGAACAGCAGAGGGCAGCATAGAGCAAATACCGAGGGCAGCACCTACTGGAGAGCCAGGACCCCCCACCCCACCCCACCCACCCAGTACAGATTCCAGCACATCCCATTGAGGCCTCTGCTCTCTGCCACACCACCTCTGGAAAACTGCAACGGCTTAGTCCTTGCCACAACTTCCTCGTTGTCGGTCTCACTAATGAACCAATGCACTAGGCTTGCTGTATTCTATGTTACCAATACACACCTGCGCACCCAGGTGCCCACGCAAGGCTTCATGGTCATGGTAGTCTTTCCTGGGGTAAAGTGTCCCAGGATTTGACTGCTATTTTTGTCCCTTATTTGGGAGTGAGAAAGTTAGCAACCCTAACTGTAAAAGACATGTTGAGGTGAGTTTAACCCTACTTGAACCCCCCTCCGGTCGGCCAGTCCGCAAGAATATTGTCAATATTAAACCGGTCTGCAGTGCAAAAAAGGTTGGGGACCCCTGTCTTAATAGATGATATTCTGGATACAGATATCCCCTGCTTTTCGAAAGTTCACTTTACGCCACTTCGCTTTTACGAAAGACCAACATTAGTACCTGCTTTCGCTAACCGAAAGAAATCCGAAGAGGATTTTCGCTTTACGAAAAAAGGCGAAAAGCGAAAATAGTGCTCAGAGTTTGTTTTGCAGCGAGCTCCTTCCCTGGGAACTACACTCAGCATCTCAGCATCAAGCCGCCATAGCTTTGAACTGTGGCTGTGAGCATCTGTGCTTTATCTCAATTTATTTTGTGCATCCGTTAGCAAGATGTGTCCTAAGGTATCAGAAAAGCCAAAGAGAGCTCACAAAGGTGTTACGCTTGGTGTAAAACTGGACGTAATTAAGCGTGTCGATCGTGGTGAACACTCCATGTCGTTTCATTCACTTCCTGTTGTGTTTCATTCACATCCAAGTGGTTGGAATACCCACGTGATTTTTTCTAAGTACATGAGTGGATACGTTAGTCCTTTTGTTGAAATTGATGCAATTACTGATTGCATCAACTTCATCAATACTGATGCAACTGCAAGAGGAAAGGATACGAATCAAAACCGAACGCAACAGCCAATGGCCCGAAAGTGAAGTCGTCCAGGAACGGAACGTGAAGCACTTGCATGAGATTTTTGCTACGATTGACAGTGCTGCAATGATTGCAGAAAAGCATGACTACTTTATATTGGCTGTGTATTTATCATATCATTCTTGCTTTTACTATGTTAGTGTTATTTTAGGTTTTATGTGTTATTTGGTTTGATTTGGTAGGTTATTTTTTGGGTCTGGGAATGCTCAAAAGTTTTTCCCATATAAATTAATGGTAATAGCTTCTTCATTTTATGCCATTTCGGCATATGAAAGGTTTCATTGGAACACTCTACTTTCAGATAGTGGGGGAAACCTGTACTTTGAAATTGATACAGTCCTTTGGTAGGAAGATGCATGTTTGGCTTAAATCAGAACAATACCTCCTGTTCACAAAATTTAAAACCAACCTCCTTATCCTATAAAAGTATTTCCAATGAGCACACAATTTATATAGCAAAAACTGGGCTGAAAAGTTTAATACAAAAACTTTGTTGAAGCAAGCAGAAAACTGCAATAACCAACTCTGAATTTTGCCATAATTGACAAACCTGAATGTATCTATAAAAGCATAGTACGTTGTACCAGGGATGAAACTAATCAGTGCTGATTAATTATTACAATTCTTTCTTACCTCTTTAATATTTCCCTCTCTGCATAATAAATGTAGAGCCAGCATCATTAGTGCTTCAAAATTATGACTTTCCTTTTGCAACAGTCTGCAATAGATTTTAGAATACGTTTTAAATGACAATTTAACAAATTAAAGTCTTAATTTCACCTGAATGTATTGAAATATTTCATGCAAAACAGAATTACAATTTATTAAAGGACAGAAAGTATTGAAATAACCTAAATGCGTACATAATTATATTTACTACCACATTTTTAATGAAGATGGGAAAGGAATTACAATTCCTACATACATTTGGCAATTCAATTGATTTTGTTTACATTTTTGTTGTCAATGGTTATGGGATACAAAGGTTATGGGTACAGTGGAATCACCAGAAAACAATTCTATTCTTTCTCTTATTATAAAGAACACAACATTTACAAATCAACCAAAAACGTTTTTCTTAAATGAAGCAATAACTATATATATATACACATACATACATACACATACTTTCTAGGCCTCCTGTCCCATAATTCTCTCATATCCCTTTTGCCAATCAACCATCCAGCTCTTGGCTCCATCCCTCCCCCTCCTGTCTTCTCCTATCATTTTGGATCTCCTCCTCCCCTTCCAACTTTCAAATCTCTTACTATCTCTTCCTTCAGTTAGTCCCCACGAAGGGTCTCAGCCCGAAACGTCGACTGTACCTCTTCCTAGAGATGCTGCCTGGCCTGCTGCGTTCACCAGCAACTTTGATGTGTGTTGCTTGAAATTCCAGCATCTGCAGATTTCCACGAACTTGCTGTGACTGGGTTCGAATAATCATGAATCTCTTTATTCGTTTCAGCTAAAATTTCAACCACTAGAGAATTCTTAAATATAGAGTCCTATTGGTTTCACTTTGATTAGGACATCTAATTACTGTTCTCACACCATTTGTTCTCTATGTGCCGTGTTATATGACGTGGGTGATCATGGTCTATCCATGACCATGATTGTTTATAGCAAATTTTTCTACAGAAGTGACTAAAGAAATTTCTACACAAATTTACATAGATTATGCTTAATCTTCTCATTAAAATCATGGAATGTCAACAGAACTGGCATCCCAACACTAGTGTTAGAGGCATATCAACAATCACACTCTCACAACCTAAGTGTATTTCAGTTCTGTTTTCTATCTATTAATATATCCTCTTAGGTGGGGGGGGGGGCGGGGTGGAGATAAGTCTCTATCATAGAAAGTGTAAGGTGCTCCTTCCCTCCGCTGGTCTGCCGGTCACCCTCGGGCAAGGTGTAGTACTTGCTTAGCCCTCCGATCAGGGTCATGTGAAACCACGGGTGGAAGCAGTGGTGATATGAGCAGCTGGGGCATATCACAAGTTCTGGTGATGCGACCACTGACGCCAGGCAGACAACCTCTGAAGAGCAGAAACATAGAAAACCTACAGCACAATACAGGCCCTTCGGCCCACAAAGCTTAACATGCCGAACATGTCCTTATCTGAGAAATTACCTAGGGTTACCCATTTTTCTGAGCTCCGTATACTTGTCCAGGAGCCTCTTTAAAGACCCCATCGTATCCGCCTCCACCACCGTCGCCGGCAGCCAATTCCACGCACTCACCATTCTCTGTGTAAAAAACTTACCTCAATATCTCCTCTGTACCTACTTCCAAGCACCTCAAAACTGTGCCCTCTCGTGCTAGCCATTTCAGCCCTGGGAAAAAACCTCTGACTATCCACACGATCAATGTCTTTCATCATCTTGTACACCTCTATCAGGTCACCTCTCATCCTCCGTCACTCCAAGGAAAAAAGGCCGAGTTCACTCAACCTATTCTTGTAAGGCATGCTCCCCAATCCAGGCAACATCCTTGTAAATCTCCTCTGCACCCTTTCTATGGTTTCCACGTCCTTCCTATAGTGAGGCGACCAGAACTGAGCACAGTACTCCAAGTGAGGTCTGACAAGGGTCCTATATAGCTGCAACATTACCTCTCGGTTTCTAAACTCAATCCCACGATTGATGAAGGCCAATGCACTGTATGCTTTCTTAACCATAGAGTCAACCTGCACAGCTGCCTTGAGTGTCCTATGGACTCGGACCCCAAGATCCCTCTGATCCTCCACACTGCCAAGAGTCTTACCATTAATACTATATTCTGTCATCATATTTGATCTACCAAAATGAACCATTTCATCTGGGTTGAATTCCACCTGCCACTTCTCAGTCCATTTTTGCATCCTATCAATGACCCGCTGTAACCTCTGACAGTCCTCCACACTATCCACAGCACCTCCAACCTTTGTGTCATCAGCAAATTACCTAACCCATCCCTCCACTTATTCATCCAGGTCATTTATAAACATCACGAAATGTAGGGGCCCCAGAACAGATCCCTGAGGTCACCGACCTCCATGCAGAGTATGACCCATCTATAACCACTCTTTGCTTTCTGTGGGCAAGCAAGTTCTAGATCCACAAAGCAATTTCCCCTTTATCCCATGCCTCCTTACTTTCTCAATAAGCCTTGCATAGGGTACCTTGTCAAATACCTTGCTGAAATCCATATTCACTTCATCTACTGCTCTACCATCATCAATGTGTTTAGTCACATCCTCAAGAAATTCAATTAGGCTCATAAAGCATGACCTGCCTTTCACAAAGCCATGCTGACTATTCCTAATCATATTATGCCTCTTCAAATGTTCATGGGTGGGAGGAGAAGATGGCGGCGCGCCTGTGCGTGCGCAGCCCTCCGGTGAAAAATGATGTCATATCTGCTAAATAGGGGCCGTGGACAATTCTGATTTGATGGAGAATGGACGTGAAAGCACAGAGGAACATCTGGAGAAATTTCTGAAACGCTCGTTCGCTGCTGTCGTTACTGCGTGGTCGGGAATCTGTCCGAAGGTAGGCCTCAAAATCCCCAGCCTTGCCTGCTTTTGGCGACCGAGAAGGAGGTCGAATCGTTCGGACAGAGATGGTGCTCAGTACTCGGTGTCGGAGAGCTGATCAGAGCTCGAAGTTTTCAGATGACTCAGAGTCGGATTGTGGTCGGCATGGCAGGGAGAGCTTTTCTTCCTTCTCCCATCTGCGTGAGATGTGGGGCATTTGACAGACTTCTTTACTGTGCTCACGGACTTTCTTCATCGAGTTATAGTATTGTTGCACTGTCGTAACTATAAGTTACAATTATGTGGTTTTGTCAGTTTTTTCAGCCTTGGTTAGTCCTGTGTTTTGTGATATCACACCGGAGGAAATATTGTATCATTTCTTAATGCATACATTACTAAATGACAATAAAAGAGGACTACGTGTCTTCATAATCTAAATCCTGCCTCTCAGGATATTCTCCATCAAATATATTTCTATGTTTCTAACTTACCAACCACTGAAGCAAGACTCACTGGCCTATAATTTCCTGGGCTATCTCTACTCCCTTTCTTGAATAATGGAACAACATCCACAACCCTCCAATCCTCCGGAACCTCTCCCGTCCCCATTGATGATGCAAAGATCATCGTCAGAGTCTCAGCAATCTCCTCCCTAGCTTCCCACAGTAGCCTAGGGTACATCTTGTCCAGTCCTGGTGACGTATCCAACTTGATGCTTTCCAAAAGCTCCAATACATCCTCTTCCTGAATATCTATGTGCTCAAGCTTTTCAGTCCGCTGTAAGTCATCCCTGCTGGGGTCATCCATCTTGTAAAGACACTGCCCAGAAGAAAGCAATGGCAAACCAGTTCAGGAGAAAACTATGCCAAGAACAACCATGATAATTGGACAGAATTTAACATCAGATGAGTATGAGACAGAAACAGTCAGCAGTGGATTGAACTGAGGTTGCTGGCATTGTAATTGCATTAAGCTAAGTGTACGAACACAATACTCAACTATTTCTTAATGGCACATGGCATAAATAAAACCAAGTGTTTTATGGTTGCCATGATAGAAATGGTATATACGGTACCTGGCTAGGTCTAATTCGGTAAGATGTAGATAATATATTCAAATGTGTACATTGCCCTAATTACCATTTAATGAGCTGCCTCTACTTCACAGACATCTTTCCTTAAGTTATTTCATACTCACCTGATTTTCAGTTCTGTCTAAAAGGGATCTCATCATTTGATCTCTTTTGGACAGGACGGAAACCTTACATTTACCTGTTTCTGCACTAGTGGATTTGGCTCAGTACATCACAGGAAAAGCCCTCCCAACCATAGAGCACATCCACATGTAACGTTGTCATGGGAAAGCAGCATCCATCATCAGAGATCCTCACCACCCATGTCATGCTGTCTTCTCACTGCTGCCATCAGGTAGAAGGTACAAGAGCCTCAGGACTCACACCACAAGGTTCAAGAACAGTTACGACCCCTCAACCATCAGGCTCTTAAATAAAAGGGGATAACTACACTTATTTGCTCCATCATTGAAATGTTCCCACAACCAATTATCTCACTTTTAAAGACACTTTATCTCATGTTCTCGTTATTTATTGCTACTTATTTACATTTGCACAGTTTGTTGTCTTCTACACTGTGGTTGATCTTTCACTAATCCTGTTATGGCTACTATTCTATAGATTTGCTGAGTATGCCCACAAGAAAATAAATCTGAGTGTTGCATATAGTGACATATATGTTCTTTTGATAACAAAATTTACTTCAAGTTTTGTTATCGCACTCCATAGATTCTGACCCAGAAGTGTTATTTGTGTCTAGGCTATACAGTATACAGCACAAATATTACTTACTGATCTACTGTAACAACCCCCATTATGCACATTTAAGAGAGATACTTTCAGGTTAATCAAACATGTTTACCTGTGTACTGTCTCTATTGTCTGTTCCCAATCCTGCAAGGCTAGCTGCAACTCCATCTTCTTTACAAAAGCAGGCAAGAAGCCAGGAAAATGAACTATTATTTGGTTTACCACTTCCAAAGCCCCCGAGAAGTTCTGTCGCATTTCAAAGTACTGTGCCTATTATTAAGAAATAATATTCTGAAATCAAAAAAAATTAGCAAATGAAATAGTCCTATCCTTAAATGCTTTATAATTTTGGGTGGGTTAAGTTAGTGGACTGAGCTTTCTTCAACAAATCAAATGATAGAACAACTGAATGTTTCCTCTGCTATTTAGAACTGAGATGAAAAGGAATTTTGTTGAGTAAAAGTGGTGAATCCAGGGAATTCATTGCAACAGACAGCTCTGGAGTCCAAGTCATTGAGTATATTCAGAGCAGAAGTTGATAGGTTCTTGATTAGCAAGGGCATCGAATGCTACAGGGAGAAGGCAGGAGAATGGGGTTGAGAAGGAAAATAAATTAGCAATTACCAAATGATGGAGCAGATTCAATGGGCCAAATAACCTAGTTCTACTCCTATCTTATGGTTTAAAATACAGGCACCCAGGCCATAATCTTCCAAACATCTATAGATTGAATAGTGGTATCCAAACATTGGGAAATAGCTAATATTACATTCTTTTTCGAAGAAAGCTGTAGGGAGAAACCCAGAAACTACAAACCCATTAATTTAATATTTGTGGTCCGCATAATTCCTGAAACAATAATCAAAAACAAAATCAAAAGTTACTTAGACAAATATGGGATGATTAGAGAAAGTCAACATGGATTTGTTAAGCCAAAATATGTCCATCTAACCTAAAGAAGTAACATCAAGAGTTGATGAGGCAAAGGCAGTGTATATGAAATTCCAAAAGGGGAACTTAATGCACTTGTCCCTAAGATGAAAGGGCATTGAACAAAGAAACAGTGACAACAGCAGAGATGCAAACTTGCCGAAGTAAAGAGAGCAGGAAGTATTTTTCTGGATTTATGGGAAGCCTACATTGGAGTTTCCAGGGATTAATAAGAGGAACATGGTTTCCTTGCATAAATATTAATGTTTTGTGCAGATTATAGAAAACTTTGAAGCCTAGTGAAGTGTGAGAAGAATGGTAGTAGATTTCAAAGAGACAGAGAGAGACGCATGAAATGGATGGAGAGATTAAACTGTAGAATTCAAATGGCAGCTGATAAGTATCTTAGAGTCGATGCTTTCAGTGGTCTCTCTCTCCCTCGACCCTGTTGGTGGATGGTACCGAAGCAAGGTTTGATCAATGCGGATTGTAGATTTGGACTCTAATTCAGGTTTAAGATGTGTTCTCGTTTCTAGTTCTAGCTCTGGTTGCTTTTTTTTGTTACTCATTTGGCCTACAGATAATGAACAGAGCTGAACTGTACTGAAATATGCCTTTTGATTTTGTGTTTTATGCTTTGTTTTTTCACTTTTTTTGTTGCTGTTCGCACAATCTTTTTGCACATGGTGGGGGGGGAGTTGATGTTTATTTTTGAATGGGTTGGTGCCATGGTTCTTCTTTGTTTTGTGATTCCCTGTGTGGAAGAGGAATCTCAGGGTTGTATACTGCATACATACTTTGATAATAAATGTACTTTGAATTGAATTGAAAAATTTCTGCAGGCTTTCAGGAGCGAGATAGACTCAGTAGAATAAGTAGATATTCAACAGTTGGTTTCCAGGTGCTGCAGTCATTCTACTTATTTCACAATTCCCCAAAACAACTATTGATGTGACTTTGTCAGTAGCAATAGCTGTCTGATTTACAGCAATTGGTTACAGTAACTGAAGTATAGTTTCATCTTTGTACAGTAGTTTTTATTCCCAATTTTTACTCACTTTTCCCATCATAGCAAATACATCATTCCCATCTTGGATTCCTTCATCAAGGTATTTGATGGCCTTTTTAGCATATGCATCTCTCCCACTAGTTAAATCAATCCATCCTTTTAAAGTCAGACCCTGTAAAATAGTACACGGAACAACAATGATCAAATGGCCAAAGGTAAGCATAGACAAAGTAACTATAAGCTGGAGGTAGATCAATGGAAATCTGGGTTAGGAATATGAGTAGAAATAGGAAATGGAATGCAACACCTTAAACTTCCAGCTATGGGGAAGTCAGATCCTTAGTAACACCTCAAGTCAGATCTTCTGCTGTCTGACATCTCAGGGCAACTGTGCATAGGAAAACACAAATTATTTCAGTATGGTCCAGGCTGGACCCTGCTCATCATTTTGGCCCAGAGCAGTGCAGGATTTACAACACAGCTGGCTAGATATAATGAAACAATAGCTTTGACAGCTGGCAAGGATCTATTCCCAGGTTTACCCACTGTGAAAGGTTATAATATATAATTCAAAATCAATTGAAAACAGTTTAAAAAATAACAAAAGTTAAAAGTTTTAATTTTAAACACACACACAGAATTAAATTATATATTTAAGTATATTTAAGGCAGATGTTGATAGATTGTTAATTAGCCAGGGTATGAAGGGATATGGGGAGAAAGCAGGAGATGGGTGCTGAGAGGGAAAGTGGATCAGCCATGATGAGATGGCAGAGCAGACTCGATGGGCCAAATGGCCTTATTCTGCTCCAATATTTTATGGTACTTTGGTCTAAATTAATCAAGAAGCTTTTTCACAGCAGCTGATTCCTCCCATTCATTTTTATGAGCCCACAGTGCTTGCATCAGGGTGACCTGGCAGAGCTTCAGTGGGCAAATGTCCCAACTGAGATGGAAAGTATTCAGAACTTCATGCTACCTGCTGGAGTCTACATGCTGTACAGATCAAAGTACAGCAGAGCTCAGTCACAGGAATGCTGATAGGTCATTGCAGATTTCTAGTGAAGAGATGCTCCACCATTTATGGTATTTAAGTTAGTAAAATACTGATTTGAAATAAATTTAGAGAATATTGCCATAGTCCAAATGTTACAAATCTGGTTAATGCAGTAGATGATGTGTACTAATTATTTTGGTGCAACACTCACAATACGCTGGAGAAAATCAGCAGGACCGGCAGCATCAGTGGAAACGATGAGTCGACGTTTCGGGCCGGAACCCTTCGTCAGGACTGAAGAAAGAAGGTGGGGGAGGGTTGGAAGAAGGCTCGTAGTTTCAGTTGAAAAACCAGTAATTTGAAAGACAAAGGGGTGGGGGAGGGGAAGCAGGGACATCATAGGCAGGAAAACAATGGGTAGTAGAAGGAGGAGGCGGAACAATGAGGGAGGTGATAGGCAGCTGGGGAAGGAGGCAGAGTGAAATAGGGATAGAGAAAGAGAGGGGGAGGGAATTACCAGAAGTTGGAGAATTCTATGTTCACATCAAGGGGCTGGAGACTACCTAGATGGTATATGAGGTATTGCTCCTCCAACCTGAGTTTAGCCTCATGACAGCAGTAGAGGAGGCCATGTATGGACATATCTGAATGGGAATGGGAAGCAGAGTTGAAGTGGGTGGCTACTGGGAGATCCTGTCTGTTGTGGCGGACGGAGTGGAGGTGCTCGACGAAGTGGTCCCCCAATCTGCGTCGGGTTTCACCGATGTAGAGGAGGCCGCACCGGGAGCACCAGATGCAATAGATGACCCCAACAGACTCACAAGTGAAGTGTTGCCTCACTTGGAAGGACTGTTTGGGGCCCTGAATGGTGGCAAGACAGGAGGTGTAGGGACAGGTGTAGCACTTTCGCTTACATGGATAAGTGCCGGGTGGGAGATCCGTGGGGATGGACGTGTGGATAAGGGACTCGCGGAGGGACCGATCCCTGCGGAAATTGGAGAGGGGTGGAGAGGGAAAGATGTGCTTAGTGGTGGGGTCCTGTTGAAGGTGGCGAAAGTTGCGGAGGATAATGTGCTGGATCCGGAAGCTGGTGGGGTGGTAGGTGAGGACAAGGGGAACTCTGTCCCTGTTGTGGTTGCGGGAGGATGGGGTGAGGGCCGAAGTGCGGGAAATGGAGGAGATATGGGTGAGGGCATGCACCAAGTCATCTCAAGCTTTATCATGGTGCTTGAAATTGAAAGGAATCAGCACTACTGTTACTCTTGTACCAACATGTGATTACAGCACAATATTTCAGTAATGCAAAGAAAACTATTTCAAGATTCCTGTTAAATTACAGAATTATCTGCAGACAGACATCAACAGAAGGTTGGGGACACAAGAGATAGAAGATTTTGGAATCTAGAATCTGGAGGAACAGTAAAAAGTCGGAGGACTCAGTGGGGCAGGTGACTACATGAAGGGTCTCAACTTGAAACGGCAGATGTCCATTTCCCTCCATAGATGCTGCCTGACCTGCCGAGTCCCTCCAGCTTTGATTTTCCATGTAATATACAAACCTTTCTTGATCCATTCGAGATCTTAATCATTCTGTCAACATATTCACGAGCTTTGTCATGTCGCCCAATATGCCAAAGAAAGAGGCCCGCAAAGTACAATGCCATCGGTCCTGCAGTCTTTCGATACTCTTTGAGTTTGCTATCCAGTTCTTGAATGGCATCACGATCTTTTATGAAAAATAATACTTTAAATGCTTGCTTACTGTCAAATTTGTTTATTTAGTTGCTCAGCAAATTACAAAGTGCAAAGCCAAACTATGCATAGTAGGAGATTCAGTCAAAGATTGCACTGGTGTAGTTGGCAGCAGATAGTCAACAAATGATTCCATCATCTTTATTAAGGGGGTAAGAATCCATCTTGTGCTCCAATTTCTGATAGTTATGGAGTTCAATTGTAATTCTAATGTGCAGATGCAAGATTTAAGGAATGAATAATGACTACCTTAAGGCAATCAGATTCTTGCCACAAAAAACAGAGCAATGGAATTGATGCTTTGTGGCAAAGTTTGCGGATGATACAAAGATAGGTGGAGAGGTAGGTAGTGCTGAGGAAGCAATGTGATTAGACAACAGGACTTAGACAAATTGGAAGAACAGGCAAAAAGTGGAAGATGGAATACAGTATTGGAAAATATATGATAATGCATGTTGGTAAAAGGAAGAATAGAGCAGACTATTATCTAAATGGAGAAAAGGTTCAAACATCAGAGGTGCAAAGGGACTTAGGAGTCCTCGTGCAAGACTCCTAGAAGGTAAATTTACATGTTACATCTGTGGTAAAGAAGGCAAACGCAATGTTGGCATTTATGTCAAGGGGAACAGAAAATAAAAGTAAGGAGATAATGATAAGCCTTTATAAGACACTAGTTAGGCCATACTTGGAGTACTGTCAACAGTTTTGGGCCCCATGTCTCAGAAAGGATGTGTTGTCATTGGAGAGAGTCCAGAGGAGGTTCATGAGGATGATTCCAGGAATGAAGGATTCACAGATGAGGAGCGTTTGGCAGCTTTAGGCCTATGCTCACTGGAATTTAGAAGAACGCAGGGGGATCTCATTGAAATGTACCGAATGTTGAAAGGACTAGATAGGGTGGATGTGGAGAGGATGTTTCCTATGGTGGGGGTATCCGGAACTAGAGGGCACAGCCCCAAAATTGAGGGACGACCCTTCAGAACAGAGATAAGGAGGAATTTTTTTAGCCAGAGAGTAGTAAATCTGTGGAATGCTTCGCCACAGACTGTGGTGGAAGCCAGGTCCATGCGTATATTTAAGGCAGAAGTTGATTGTTTCCTAATCAGTCAGGGCATCAAAGAATTTGGCAAGAAGGCAGGGGTGTGGGGTTGAGTGGGATCCAGGATCAGCCATGATGGAATGGCAGAGCAGACTCGATGGGCTGAATGGCATAATTCTGCTCCCATGTCCTATGGTCTAGGAAGAATTTATGACTTCCGATTAGAAGTGAGGAAAATAATACTAGCAGCAAGTAAATCACTGGAAACCTGTTCAGCTTAAAACAGAAATAGAAATAAATATGGTACTGCTGGTCTAATGAATCCAAAGGGTTTCTGTACCTCCTTTTCTGATCAGTAAGTAATTATCAGGTTAGGACAGTATGGTCACATAGTGGTTTGTACAACACCATTACAGCTCAGGCCATCGGAGTTCAATCCCAGTGTCCCGTGTAAGGAGTTTGTGTGTCCTCCCCTTGAAGTGCGTGGGTTTCCTCCCGATGTCCAAAGACATACTGGCTAGTAGGTTAATTGGTCATTGTAAGTTGTCATGTAATTAGGTTAGGGTTAAATGGAGGGTTGCGGTCAGCATGGCTTGAAGGACCTATTCCACACTGTATCTCTAAATAATAGATAAAATACATATTGAGACACAGGAGTTATGCATGTTAGTTATTTCTATGAATGAATAACCTGTGAACATTGCACATTAAAAGAACTGTGGATATTTTGAGGATCTTGCACTGGTTTAGTAGATGTCCCTCATAGTTTTCATTTACATACAACACAAACTTCCTTCACAAAATTTGGATGTGGTAGTCCAATACTTGTCATGAGGGTGACAGTGGCATTAATGACCCAACTACTATATTCGATTTCAACAGAAAGATTCAAATATTACAAAAGTATATTAGAAAACCGAACAAGTAGAAATCATATTGGATTCTTGTAAAATCAGTATTGTCTTGAAACCAACTGCTGTTTATTGTATGATCACTTTGTTCCATACTAAATTAAAGGCATCTGTTAGTCTTGCGAGGCCATGCATCTGCGCCTGGAAAGTCTTCACTCTCCATAGGCCAGGGCAAGGTTGTATGGAAGACCAGCAGTTGCCCATGCTGCAAGTCTCCCCTCTCCACGACAGGGAAGGGCATTAGGACCCATACAGCTTGGCACCACTGTCGTCATCGCACAGCAATGTGTGATTAAGTGCCTTGCTCAAGGACACAACACGTTGCCTTGGCTGGGGCTCGAACTCACAACCTTCAGGTAGCTAGTCCAATGCCTTAACCATTTGGCCGCGTGCCCACAACATACTAAATTAACAGTTAACAAATTTCACATCTGATGCCAGTGACAATAAACCTGATTCTGATTACTTAAACATAGATGTAGTAGAAAGACACCAATTGATTTCATACATTTTTTACTTTAGAATTAAAGCTGCAATTTCCTCCTTGCCTGTATTGGATGCTATATGTACTCACCCGGAGCTGAACATTTTTTATGAGCGTAGATTAAAGCCATTATTGAGCACAGGGACACATCCTGCTTCTCCCTGATAGCCTCAAGCTCACGGATAGCTTCTTGAATACGATCTGCATATACAAAATAAAGATAATTTGGGAATTATAAAACAAGTTTGTCACTGGTTAGTTTGTGAATGCTATGAAATTGCATTCAGCTTTTTCACTGCATGAAGTTACCTTCCATAAGGATCCCATACGCATGAAAAAACAGGAACACTGCATCATTGCCATATCTTTTGATACCTTCATCAGCTGCAATCTGGATATGATTAAAGTAATTTTTTTGACAGTAGTAGTTTATCAGAGCCTGCAAAGTCAAAATTAAATACTGTGTTTAGTACACAATCTTTGTAAGGCATTGATTCCTCTACACCTCATCCTTTTTGTATGACATTTTTCTTTCATTAGCCCTTCACATAGATCTCAAACCACGAGGTCCGATATTGTGGTATCCTTAACACCATCAGAGTTACACAAGATATTAAGAGAGGCATTCCCACAGGTGACAGATAAGGACACCCTTATCCCAAGTACTTCTTATCCACAGGTAATAACTCTTGCATGTACGTATACCTCTAGTTGGTACATCCCAGTTTTAATTATTCCTCTCATCAGAGAAATCTCCACTGTGATAACTAGCCAAATCAACCAACCACCAACCGAACGGCTACTTATACAAGTTTGCAATGCGTTTCACATGACCATCCGACCCTTAATATCAGAGCAAAATGCCAATCAGCGTTTCCTTAATCGATTTATCATCCCAAAACTCCATCTTCTCCATCCCACCTAACTAGACTTTATCTGCCTGGCTAGGCCGCCGAATACGAGGGTTGGGCAGCAGACCCCCTCCCTCACTTACCAAGGTGGCCGAGTCTTGCTCAGCCATCATCTGGCGCAAACTGCAAGCAGGCCGACCCCAGGACTGAAGTTAATCGGGTCTCGGGCAGTAGGCTGGTCCGGTCCCTGGAGGGGGTCGAGCTGACTCGGACCTCTGGCTGTGGGTCGGAAAGTGTCGGGCTGAGGGGGTGGGAGTGGTGTCGGGCTGATCCGGGCCCCGGGCTGCTGGTTGAGGGGGTGGGAGTGGTGTCGGGCTGATCCGGGCCCCGGGCTGCTGGTTGAGGGGGTGGGAGTGGTGTCGGCCTGGATCCGGGCCCCGGGCTGCTGGTTGAGGGGGTGGGAGTGGTGTCGGCCTGGATCCGGGCCCCGGGCTGCTGGTTGAGGGGGTGGGAGTGGTGTCGGCCTGGATGCGGGCCCCGGGCTGCTGGTTGAGGGGGTGGGAGTGGTGTCGGCCTGGATCCGGGCCCCGGGCTGCTGGTTGAGGGGGTGGGAGTGGTGTCGGGCTGATCCAGGCCCCGGGCTGCAGGGACAAGGCTGATCAGCGTCCTGACGCCGCCCGTCTCCAGGTTACGAGCCAAGCGGTAGCAACCGCAGGGCGAGCACCGGAACACAGCGTAATCGATTAACCAACCGCAGAGCGAGCATTCGAACACAGCACAGTCGATTAAACCATCGGGACATTCCCGCTGGTGATACCTTGCCCTCCTAAGGCACACGGGCTTAAACTGGACCGACCACCGGCAACCTGGGCTTCCGCACCGAGACTTCATCCCGACCCTGCCAGATCCAAACATCACCTGAAATAATCATGTGTAAATAACCTGTTGAAATATCGATTAATGTTCCACAACTATAGACAATGATTATTCCAGTGTGTGACTTCACCATAGCAACGCTCTCATCTTTCACCAAAGTGAGATATCACCCAGTAGCATTTACATCTACTGTAATGAAGTGCTTCCAGAGGTTGGCTTGCGACTAAAATTAACCACTGTCTGAGCAACGCCTGGTTCTGTTACAATTAGCCAACTGCTAAAATAGGTCTGCAGTGGAAATAATCTCACTAAGCTCTCCATAGTGCTTTGGAGCACCATGACAACAGGTCAAGCTGCACTCAGTGACCACTTTATTAGGTACGCCTATATCTGATCAATGCAATGCAAATATCTGATCAGCCAATCATGTGACATCAACTCGGTGCAAAAAAAAAAGATGCAGATATGGTCAATAGGTTCAGTTGTTGTTCAGACCAAACATTAGAATAGGGAAGAAATGTGATCTGAGTGACTGATCGTGGAATGATTGTCAGTGCCTGGCAGGGTGGTTTGAGTATCTCAGAAACTGCTGATCTCCTGGGATTTTCACAGTTTAAAGTTTACAGGGAATGGTGCGATTAACAGAAATCATCCAGTGAACGACAGTTCTGTGGGTGAAAAAGCCTTATTTAATGAGGAAGGTCAGAGGAGAATGACCAGACTGGTTCAAGCTGACAGGAAAGTGACAGTAATTCAAATAACCACATGTTACAACTGTGGTGTGCAGAAGAGCATCTCTGAATGCACAACATGTTGAAACTTGAAGGGAAACAACAGGAATTCTGCACATGCTGGAAATTCAAGCAACACACATCAAAGTTGCTGGTGAACGCAGCAGGCCAGGCAGCATCTCTAGGAAGAGGTACAGTCGACGTTTCAGGGCGAGACCCTTCGTCAGGATGAAGGGTCTCGGCCTGAAACGTCGACTGTACCTCTTCCTAGAGATGCTGCCTGGCCTGCTGTGCTCACCAGCAAATTTGATGTGTGAAACTTGAAGGGATCCAGCAACAGAAGACGATGAACATACACTCAATTGCCATTTTATTAGGTACAGAAGACACCAAATAAAGTGGCCACTGAGTGTATGTCAGACAATTTTTTATCATACAGCTTGGTATTCAATACCATCATCCCCTTATTATTAATCAAAGATTCAAAGTACATTTATTATTAAAATATGTATGCAGTATACAACCCTGAGATTTATCTTTTAAAGCTGGGCCTCCGAGACTCCTTCTGACACTCGACCCTCAACTGCTTCATTAGGAGACCACAGTCAGTAAGGACTGGTGATAACATCTCCTTATTTGGGTTGCGGGGTGGAGATATGTCTCTACAAGGGAGGTGCAAGGCGCTCTTTCCCTCCACTAGCCTGCAGATCACTCTTGGGCAAGGTGTAGCAGGGTCACTAAAAGCCATGGGAGCAGGTGGTGGATGGACATACGAGCTGCTGGTCAAAGAAGGCACGTCAGCAGCTCTACTTCATTGGGAGCTTGAGGAGATTTGAGAAGGGTCAGAATCAGGCATATGTTGTGAGATTTGTGGTTATGCAACAGCATATGTCATGAAATCTGTTAGGTGACAGCAGTGTACTGCAATTCATAATAATAAGCTGAAAATTACAGTATATCTATTTAAACGGTTAAATAAATAGTGCAAAAACAGAAAAGAAAAAGTAGAGAAGTAGTGTTCAAGGGTTCAATGTCCATTCAGAAATCTGATGATAGAGAAGCTCCTGAATCAGTGAGTGTGTGTCTTCAGGCTCCTGTATCTCCTCCCTGATGCTAGCAATGAGAAGGGGGCCTGTCCTGGGTGTGAGGGTCCTTAATGATGGATGCTGCCTTTTCAGGCATCACTCCTTAAAGATGTCCTGGATGCTAGGACCCATGATGGAGCTGAGTGAGTTCACAACTTTCTGTTGCTTGTTTCGATCCTGTGCACTGGCCTCCCCGTACCAGACAATGATGTAGACTGCTAGAATACTCTCCATGGTACATCTGTACAAGTTTGCAAGTGTCTTTGGTGACATACCAAACCCCTTCAAAGTCCTAATGAAATATAGCCACTCTCATGCCTTCTTTGCTACCAAAGACTAGCAAATTTCTATAGACGTACGGTGGAGAGCGTTCTGTCTGGGTACATCACAATCTGGTGTGGAGCCTCCAATGCAGAGGACAACAAAAGGCTGCCGAGAGCGATAGACTCAGCCAGTCCTGTCACGGGCGCAACACGCCCCGCCATCGAGGACATCTTCGAGATGTGGTACCTCCAGAAGGTGGCATCCTTCATCAAAGACCCTCGCCATTCAGGACATGACGCTTCGCAGTACTACAATCAGAGAGGAGGCACAGAATCCTGAAGACCCACACACTCTTTTAAGGACAGTTTCTTCTCCTCCTCTGTCAGATTTCTAAATGGTCCATGAAGCCATGAACACTACCTCATTATTTGTCTTTTGCACTATTCATTTATTTTGTAACTTATAGTAATTTTTATGTCTTACCCTGCATTGCTGCTGTAAAATAACAAATTTCACAGCTTGTGATAACAAACCTAATTTTGATACTGACCAAAAAACGTGAGACAGACCGAAATTATTAGGAAAAAGCTCTGGTAGCTGCAGCCATACTTAATGCAAAGGAAAATGTTTTTTGTTATTGAAGGTCAATTATCCCAGCCACAAGATATTATTACAGGAATTCATTAATGACTCTTTCACTATCATCAGTGTGGGCATTTGCACAGTGTTCATTTCTACTTGAAGTTCCTAGACAATCTATTTATAGGACCGGCTAGTGGCGTGGTGGCATCAGCGCTGGACTTCGGGCTGAGAGGTCCTGAGTTCGAATCCGGCCGGCTCCCTTGCACGCTCTCCATCCGTGCCTGGGTTGAGTGTGGAGCTAACAACTCCACCTCGTTTGGTCGAGTTGTCTGGTTTCAGATGTCCAAGGCACGCTGTATGATCAGCATACCAAAAAGATTGGTGCAAGAAGCTTGTCATGACAGTGCCCCGACTCCTCCACTAGGAGTTAAGGGCATGCACACACACACACACACACACACACACACACACACACACACACACAGATATAGGAGTAGAGCTAGGCCATTTGGCCCATCAAGTCTGCTCTGCCATTTCTTCCATTTTCGCTCTCAGCCAATCCCTGTATCCCTTCATGCCCTGCATTTATCAATTTCTTCCTTAGACAGCAGCTAGTGGCAGCAAATTCCATAGAGTCACCACTCTCTGGCTAAAGAAATTCCTCCTCATCTCCGTTCTAAAAGGACATCCCACTAGTCCTAGACTGTAGGAAACATCCTTTCCACATCCACTCTAATGCAGCCTTTCAACACTCACATACATCTAAATATAGACAGCATTTAATGTGAGCTGATATAGCAAGGAACATATGTGTCACACGTGCCTGGGAATGGCCATCTCCAGCAAAGGAAAACCTCACCACTGGTATTGCTGTTGTCAGGTCCTCTAAAATCAATATACTCCGAGTCTGGAAACTTAACCATATAAGATGCATAGTATGCAAATGTATTAGAGTCTATTCTTTGGCAAGTGCCTAAGACTTCTATGTAGTATTGTAGTAATTTTATTTTTGGTCAAAGACTAGAGGACACAGCCTCAAAATAGAGGCGTGTCCTCTTAGAATGGAGATGTGGAGGAGTTTCTTAAGCCAGGGGTGGTGAATCTGTGGAAATTGTTGATTTAGGTGTAGAGGTCAAGTCATTGTGTATATTTAGGCAGAGTTTGATAGATTCTTGATTAGTCAGGGCTGGAAGGATATGGGGAGAAGGCAGGAGATTGGGGCTGAGAGGTAAAATGGATCAGCCGTGATGAAATAGTGGAGCAGACTCGATTGGCCAAACGGCCTATTTCTGCTCCTATATCTCATGGTCAGAGTAATTTTATGTATTTCACTGTATTGCTGCAAAAAAAAATTAACAAATTTCATGGCATATGTGAATGACTATAAACCTGATTTTGACATGGGTCTCTGTTGTGGACTGAGAGTGGGAAGAGGGCAGGGAGAAGGGAATCGTGGTTGGGAAAAGGAGAAGGGAGAGGGGAGGAGCAGGAGGCACCGGAGAGGCATTCTGTAATGATCAATAAACAAATTTTTTGGAATCAAATGATCTTGCCTGGTGTCTCAGGGCTGCGTGTGTCTCCACCCGTACCACCCCTTGCTCCTGGCACTCCTTCTCCGCCACCTGCCCCACACCCCATTCTGTGGTACTCCATTCTCACCATTCCCAACATACTTTGCTCTTGCCAGATTACAAACTTGCTAATTCACTCACTGCTCAACATTGATAAATACAATACTGTGTAAACATCTTAGGCAGTTTATATATACGTGCCTAAGACTTTTGCACAATACTGTATATTGCACAAGCAGCAGACTCTCCAAATTCAAGAACACTTTTCCAGAATCTCCTGTCTGATGATAGAGGGTCAAAGGGATTGTTGGATGGATGAGAGGGATCATTGACAATGCTAGAGGCCCTGCAAATGCAAGCTCCTGATAAATAACTTGGATATATGGAAGAGAGACCCCATTCTCTCAGCAGACCTCATAATCCTTTGTAGGGTCTTGCGGTCGGATGCCTTGCAATCCCCTGATGCAGCTTGTAAGGACACTTCCAATGGTACTCCTATAAAAATTGGTTAGAATCGGGGGTGGGGTGGGGGAGAGAGCCTCACATATCTCAATCTCCTCAGGAAATGCAGATGCTGCTGCACTTTCCAACAGAAGATTTTTATGGCATTCAAAAAATTATAATATACACAGCACTCTGTTTATAATAAAATATACTGCATCAATTTGAATGTTGTAACTTTGGTCTGGACTATATTTTCCTGGAAAATAAACCATCTTTCTTTCATCATTGCTGGGTCAAAATAATGGAGCTTTCTACTAATGTGCTGGGAAAATACATTGATTACAAGATCTACTACGATTTAGGAAAACTGTCAACCACCAATTAGTCATGGACAATTTAGAACAGGAATGAAATGATAGCCCTGTCAAAAATGCCCATCCTCCAAGGGGACCACAACCTTCTCATAGGTTTTGGAGGCTTGCGTGTCTCAATAACCCGCAGTGCTATATTGGCTGGAATCAGGGGTTTATACTTTGGTTCTTGGTAGGTTTAGCCATGCCAAACAGGTCCAAAGGTAGAGGCCAGAATGAGAGCAGTCCACTGGTCCTCCAGGTTTGGGGTTCAGCTCAGGATTAACATCCCTGACTGGTCAAAAAACAGTTGTTATGGGAAGAGGAATGTAGAATCCTTCTATATCTGTGTGTGACGACATGGGCAGATGGAGATGGAGGCCCTCATTGCTGCACTAAATGCCAGTGGCGTAAGAGGCAGGAAGTAATTATGCTCATGACCCATTAGAGAATAATAAAAAAACTTAAACTAAGGCACCTCATAGTTTAATAAAATATAAACATTCAATAATATGGCCCACAGTTTTGAACTGTTCTTAAAATAAAATGAGTAAGTATTATTTTCTGATTCATTAGTTACATCATCATTATTTCCGTTACCATTCTGAGCCACAAGGAGGAGCCAAATGATCAAATGAACCCAATCAACATGTCAAATTGTCAGTTGCATCTTAAATGATATCAAGCTAACCCTTCTCAGATTCATTAATATATGACTTTGTAAAATAGAAATGATTAAGCAATGCCAAATAAATTGATCATTTCAATTTACAGATGAAAATGTTTCTATTTTCAGCCATTCTTTCAAAACACATCTTTGAAAACAGCAATGTGTAATGACCGTATGTTCTATTTTTGTGATGGTGACTGAGAAGTACGTATTATAAGAAATAAGAATTTACACAAGTACAGTGAATCTAGGAAGAATGGAATGCATCTGTTCATTTGCATGATGTATTTAAAAAAAACATAGTCATCTTCCCAGACATTGATCCAAACAGTTCACTCATGTAAATTCATGTAAAGTTCAAGAAGCAATAGTACAAGAATATTAATGGAAAAGTTAATTAAGGCATGACAGTCTTTTTCTTAATGTATTTAGAGATGATGAAGCTAGTTCCAGGATGGTCTTCTCTGATAGCAGGGATAACTCAACAACAGCCCTCAAGGCAGTCTCCATGGTAACTGTGGGCCTGAGTTAGAATAAAAACCTACTGATGTAGGATATATAGATATAAGTATATAGTAATGATATGTTTTGAGGTAATGATGTATACCAGTTGCTTCAAGTAAAGTGATGGGGATAGTTAATTTAAAAAGCATCAAGGAAAAGATCAAGAAGGCCTCTGGATGAGTGCGGTAATTGGAAATGATGAGTCACCTCCTGGTGCCATTACCATGGTAACCATGGCCTTAACTGAACAAGAAGCATGTTTTAGTGTGAGACCATTAGATGCCAGCCAAACACAGAGTTCTGTATAGCATGTGACAAACATGCACGGTAGGCAATGTCAGAGGTAGCTGATCAAATTATTTCTTACCGTGGGTTGGTCAACTGCATGCCTGTACTTTGAATGAGATGCTATATCATATCTTTAAACACATACAGTACATGCTTTGTTCAATTAGCAAGAGAGGTCTTACTGGTTCTCTCAGGAAGACACAAAAGATCTCATGGAACTATTTTGAAGAATAACAAAGCAGCCTCCTGCTCACTACTTATTTCTCAATCACCATTCCAAAAATAGAACATTATACATTGCTGTTTTCAGGAACCTGCATTGTATTAGTTGCCATTGCACTTTGTATTCTCTAAAACACTTTAGGAATAAAGTAAGAGTTGATTATGCCTTTCTTTAAACTAAGACTGAAGAATGAAAGATGCAAGATGTGGGAAGTCAGGGAACTTCATGATGGTCTACATCCGTGGGAAGTCAGGGAACTTCATGATGGTCTACATCCGTGGGAAGTCAGGGAACTTCATGATGGTCTACATCCGTGGGAAGTCAGGGAACTTCATGATAGTCTACATCCATGGGAAGTCAGGGAACTTCATGATGGTCTACATCCGTGGGAAGTCAGGGAACTTCATGATAGTCTACATCCATGGGAAGTCAGGGAACTTCATGATGGTCTACATCTGTGGGAAGTCAGGGAACTTCATGATGGTCTACATCCATGGGAAGTCAGGGAACTTCATGATGGTCTACATCCGTGGCAAGTCAGGGAACTTCATGATGGTCTACATCCGTGGGAAGTCAGGGAACTTCATGATAGTCTACATCCATGGGAAGTCAGGGAACTTCATGATGGTCTACATCTGTGGGAAGTCAGGGAACTTCATGATGGTCTAAATCCATGGGAAGTCAGGGAACTTCATGATGGTCTACATCCGTGGGAAGTCAGGGAACTTCATGATAGTCTACATCCATGGGAAGTGCACACAGCTTCAGCATCTGACATATTGGGTCAAGGAACGGAAAATGGACCTGGATGTACGCAGGATCACCCAGGAAGCTGAGGGTTTCATAGATGAGATGTTTACTGAGGTTGTCACATCCAAGGCACAGGCTTCAGATACATGGGTGTTCATCAGGAAAACCACTGTGATGTGGCCATTCCCTTCACATACAGGTATATCCCCTTGGATACACTTGAAGGGAATCTTCTTTCAGGGGCTAGAAACAGTAGTCCCCGGCACTGAGATAAGTTCTGATGCTCAGATGGAAAGGGTGCAGTCAGACAGCACAATAGTGATAAGAGACTCAATAAAGGGGGACAAACAATAATTTCTGTAGCTACAGAGGAAATGCCAGGATGGCATGTTGTCTTCTAGGTGCTAGTCAAGAATGTCTCTGAATACCTGCAGAGAATTTTTGAGCAGGAGAGCGAACAGCTAGAGGCCATTGTACTTGTTGGTACAAATTGCAGAGGTAGAATAAAAGCTGAGGTCTTGCAGAATGAGTATATGGAGTAAGGTAAGAGATGAACGTGAATGATCTCAACGATAACGTTCTTGGTGCAACATGCCAGTGAGCCCAGGAATAGAAAGATACCAGATGAATGGAAAACTAAAGAGTTGGTGCAGAGAATAGGGATACAGGTTCTTGGACCATTGGGATCTCTTCAAGGATAGAAGCAAGCTGTACAAGAGAGACAGGTTCAGTTGTAGGGATGATACTGATGCAAAATACTTCTTCAGTTCATCTGCTATTTCCTTGGCCCCATTACTACCCCTCCAGCATCATTTTCCAGCAGTCTAGTTTGCCTCTGTTTTACTCTTTATATATCTAAAGAGACTTCTGGTAACCTCTTTAATGTTATTGGCTAGCTTAACTTCATATTCCATCTTTTCCAGCTTTGTAACTTTTTTAGTTTTTAATATTTGTCAGTCCAGCTTCCCACTGATTTTTGCTCTATTAGATACCTTCTTTTAGGCTTTTATGTTGGCTTTCCATTCCCTTGTCGGCCATGGTTGTGTTATCCTGCTTCTTCTTCTTTGGGATATATCTTCCAAATTGGTCCCAGAAATTTCAGCCATTGCTGCCCTGCCATCATCCCTGCTGGTGTGCCCTTCCAATGAACTTTGGCCAGATCCTCTCTCATGCTTCTGTAATTCCCTTTACTCCACTGTACCACTGTTACATCTGACTTTAGCTTCTTTCTCTCAAATTGCAGGGTGAATTCTATCATATTATGATCACTGGCCCCAAAGGGATCCTTTACCTTGAGCTCTGCAATCAATTCTAGTTCATTGTACAACAGCCAATCCAGAACAGCTGATCCCTTAGTGGGATCAACCACGAACTGCTCTAAAAAGCCATCTTGTAGGCATTCGACAAATTCCCCGTCCAACAGTTCCAGGGGAACTACTGATGTGGATTCTGAGTTGGCTTGATGATAGGAAATAGAAGGTGATAATTGAAGGTTAATTCTCTGACTAGAACCCTATTATTAGCAGAGTGTCCCATGGATCTGTGTTGGGACCTCTACTATTCATTTGTAACACTCTGGATAAGGTTTCACTGCTAACGTAATGGTCTTTCTGCAGCAGCAGTGTTTGGGTTATGGTTAGAGATAACGGGTGCTTTGGAATGTGAGCCGTCCAGTGACAGGAGTGTGTTTTTTGCCGTGTGCCTGACACTGGAGTGATCTGGGTCTTTTGTTCGGCAGGAGATGAAGAGGGAAGATGCTGTAGAGGAGAGGTCGTAGGCGTGGACTTGGAGTCGACAAAGCCTGGGGAAATCGCAGGAGGATCAGCGAAGGGGAAACCGTGAGCTCCAACTTGTGCACATTAGACTGTTTCATTAAAATGGGCCCTTTTCTTTTTTTTGCTTTTCTTTTACTAACACTTTAAACAAATTAAGAATTATAAAGCTAAATCATTTAATTGTATATGATTGTCTGTTATTTCATAGTACTGACTTGTAACAGGGGAAAACATCACACAGCATCCACACAAACAGATGGTTTCGGGTGAGCTTACACCTCAATCTCACACGTTTGGCGGGGCCAGAGATTGCCTTGCCTAGGTTTACACAGCCGAATGAACCTGAGGGTTGCGGATTATTTACAGAAAAGATCTGGATATGAATTTACATGGTACAATTTGCAAACTCAAAATCAGAATCAGGCTTATTATCTCTGACACTCGTCTTGAGATTTGTTGTTTTCTGGAATAAATATAAATATTATTGTAAGTGCATGAAATATTACCATAAAATAAATATACTGATACCCTCCAACTTTTTTCTCAATGTAGTATTGGGATCTTGCAGAAGTGAACCGTTCCTGGGAAAGGTGGGAACACAAGTGTTTTCATTACTTACTTGATATAGAAACAGTTGTGACCTGCAAGTGAAATAGTTGTAAGTATGTTCAAGAAGGGCCAAAAGGCCTGCTTCTGTGCTGTAGATTTTCTATGGTTTCTACGTTCTATTACTCCTCAAAAACGTGAAAGAACCTGCAATATTTAGTGGGAGACAATCCTGTTCTCTTTTAGGCCTGATGTTTGAGGGGGAATGTGAGGATTCAGAGGTGCTATAATCTTAATAGGTGACAATATATTTTCCATGGCTTATCCACCTTTTTATTGACTTTAGATCACAAATACAAACAGTCACAGATCTGAAGTTCCAACCCAAATTTCTGCAGCTTTTCATTTGCCAGTCTGACCTAGGTGGAAGAGTTGCTTAAACCCTGGCCATAAGACATAGGAATATAGAAACAGGTCATTCGGCCCATCGCCTGCTCCACCATTCCACCATGGCTGATACATGGTCGCTCTCAACCCCATTCTACTGTCTTCTCCCTATGTTTGACACCTCGATTAATCTAGAACCTATCAACCTCCATTTTAAATATACCCAAAGACTTGGCCTACACAGTTGCTTGAAGCAATTAATTCCACAGATTCACCACCCTCCTTTTTTAAATGAATATCCTCAATTCTGAAGCTCTGCGCTCTAGTCCAAGATCCACCCCCCCCCATAGCAAAGATCCTCTCCATATCCAGATCGTTATTCGATATCCAGACCATGCATTAGTTTTAAAAGGGCAAGTGTCTCTGCATGTTCAGGCAGTATTTTCCTTAGACGCCTGCATTAAAAAGGCTGAAAATGTTAATGTACCAGTAAAAGTAACAAGATCCTATGGTTGGCATGTAATGGCAAAGGAAAACAGTGGCAACAATTTCCAGCAGAATGCACAAAAAAAGAAGGAAAGATTAATTGTGTAGGTACTGAGCAACAGGCCAGTGGAGAGAATAAGAAATGGAGTGATTCATTGTATATTCTTCTTACACTGGAGCCAAACCCTGTGAACAATGATTATGGCCCACACCTGCTCACCTCGTTTTCCTGGTTACAAAGCTAGATGCAGAAGAAATCCAAAAAAAATATCCTGGTCATGTGCAAATGAAGAACTAAAAAGTAGAAAGTCTAATGGAAAGATAGCCCTTAGATCTGAGAGTTCAGAGGCTAGAAGCAGGTACCTATTATACAAATTCCTAGTTAAACTGCACTTTATGTTCTCTGAGCACTGCATCATGAAAACTATATGTTGACCTCGAACTTGAAGGCAACATAAACTTACCAACATGATACCTGCACTTGAAAGGTTAAGTCACAACGAGACATTGCAAAAAAATTATGTTGTATTCCTTGGAGTGGTTTGGTAGGTTTCCTAGATGTCAAGTACAGTCAATAGAATAGGCAACTTCCAAATGGGCTTGGTCTAAAAATTAAAATGATGCCTTTCTGGACAGAGGTTAGTCAACGTTTTTGTAATATCTTAGAAACTTGGAACCCATTTTCACAAATGACAATTTACGCTAGGTCAATTATTAAGCTTAAATCCAAGTTAGATAAACTTTTGTTAATTAACCTATTAAATATTATGGTGAAAATGCGGGTTATTGACTCACATATCAGCCACTAATATACTGAATGCCAGATGTATCTCAAGAAAATAACTAACCATCATCGTTTAGAAACATAGAAAACCTACAGCACAATACAGGCCCTTCGGCCAACAAAGCTGTGCCGAACATGTCCTTACCTTAGAACTACCTAGACTTACCCATAACTCTCTATTTTTCTAAGCTCCATGTACCTATCCAGGAGTCCCTTAAAAGACCCTATTGTTTCTGCCTCAACCACCGCTGCTGGCAGCCCATTCCACGCACTCCCAGCACTCTCTGCATAAAAAACTTACCCCTGACATCTCCCCTGTACCTACTTCCAAGCACCTTAAAACTGTGCCCTCTTGTGCAAGCCATTTCAGCCCTGGGAAAAAAGCCTCTGACTATCCACACGATCAATGCCTCTCATTATCTTGTACACCTCTATCAGGTCACCTCTCATCCTCCGCCGCTCCAAGGAGAAAAGGCCGAGTTCACTCAACCTATTCTCATAAGGCATGCACCCTAATCCAGGAAATATCCTTGTAAATCTCCTCTGCACCCTTTCTATGGTTTCCACATTCTTCCTGTAGTGAGTCAACCAGAAATGAGCACAGTACTCCAAGTGGGGTCTGACCAGGGTCCTACATAGCTGCAACATTACCACTTGGCTCTTAAACTCAGTCCCACGGTTGATGAAGGCCAATGCACCGTATGCTTTCTTAACCACAGAGTCAAACTGCGTAGCAGCTTTGAGTGTCCTATGGACATGGACCCCAAGATCCCTCTGATCCTCCACACTGCCAAGAGTCTTACTATTAATACTATATTCTGCCATCATATTTGACCTACCAAAATGAACCACCTCGCACTTATCTGGGTTGAACTCCATCTGCCACTTCTCAGTCCAGTTTTGCATCCTATCAATGTCCCACTGTAACCTTTGACAGCCTTCCAGACTATCCACAACACTCCCAACTTTGTGTCATCAGTTAATTTACTAACCCAACACTCCACTTCTTCACCCAGGTCATTTATAAAAATCATGAAGAGATCCCAGAACAGATCCCTGAGGCACACCACTGGTCACTGACCTCCATGCAGAATATGACCCATCTACAACCACTCTTTGCCTTCTGTGGGCAAATTTTCTGTGCTATCTCAACTCCCTTTCTTGAATAAGGGAACAACATCCACAACCCTCCAATCCTCCGGAACCTCTCCCGTCCTCATTGATGGTGCAAAGGTCATTGCCAGAGGCTCAGCAATCTCCTTCCTCGCTTCCCACAGTAGCCTGGGGTACATCCCGACCGGTCCCGGTGACTTAATGCTTTCCAAAAGCTCCAGTACATCCTCTTCCTTAACATCTACATGCTTAAGCATTTCAGTCTGCTGCAAGTCATCCCTACAATCGCCAAGAACCTTTTCCGTAGTGAATACTGAAGCAAAGCATTTATTAAGTACCTCTGCTATCTCCTCTGATTCCATACACACTTTTCCACTGTCACACTTGATTGGTCCTATCCTCTCACATCTTATCCTTTTGCTCTTCATGTACTTGTAGAATGTCTTGGGATTTTCCTTAATCCTGTCCGCCAAGGCCTTATGTTTCCAAGTTCCTGTCTGATAGCCTCATATTTTCCCTTACTCCAATTAAACGTTTCCCTAACATGTTGTTCCTATCCCTCTCCAATGCTATGATAAAGGAGATAGAATTGTGATCACTATCTCCAAAATGCTCTCCCACTGAGAGATCTGACACATGACCAGGTTCATTTCCCAACAGCAGATCAAGTACAGACTCTCCTCTTGTAGGCTTATCTACATATTGTGTCAGGAAACCTTCCTGAACACACCTCACAAATGCCACCCCATCTAAACCCCCCACTCTAGGGAGATGTCAATCAATATTTGGGAAATTAAAATCTCCCACCACAACAACCCTGTTATTATTACACCTTTGCAAAATCTGTCTCGCTATCTGCTCCTCGATATCCCTGTTACTATTGGGTGGTCTATAAAAAACACCCAGTAGAGTTATTGACCCCTTACTGTTCCTAACTTCCACCCACAGAGACTCCATAGACAACCCCTCCATGACTTCCTCCTTTTCTGCAGCTGTGACACTATCTCTGATCAACAGTGCCACAACCCCACCTCTTTTGCCTCCCTCCCTGTCCTTTCTGAAACATCTAAAGCCTGGCACTTGAAGTAGCCATTTCTGCCCCGCACCATCCAAATCTCTGTAATGGCCACAACATCATAGCTCCAAGTGCTGATCCATGCTCTAAGCTCATCCACTTTATTCATAACACCGCTCGCATTAAAATAGACACATCTCAAACCATTGGTCTGAGCGTGTACCTTCTCTATCACCTGCCTATCCTCCCTCTCACACTGTCTCCAAGCTTTCTCTATTTGTGAGCCAACCTCCCTTTCCTCCGTCACATCAGTTCGGTTCCCACCCCCTAGCAATTCCAGTTTAAACTCTCCCCAATGGCCTTAGCAAACCTCCCCGCCAGGATATTGGTCCCCCTCGGATTCAAGGGCAACCTGTCCTTTTTGTACAGGTCAGACCTGCCCCTTTCATCAGCTTCCTGTAAGAATGCCTTTGCAATTCCTTCAACGAATCTGGGGGCTTATTCAAAGTAATGTTAGGGTCATACAGTCATAGAGGAATACAGCACAGAAACAGACCTGTAACATTTAAATGCCAAAATCATTTAAACTGCCTCTTCCTATCGACCTGCACCGGGACTATAGACCTCCATACCTCTACCAGCCATGTACGTATGCAAACTTCTCTTAAACATTGAAATCGAACTCCCATGACCCTCTGAGTGAAGAGGTTTCCCCTCATGTTCCCCTTTATCTTTCTATTCAGCATTCACCCTTAACCCATGACCTCTAGTTGTAGTCCCACCCATCTCAGTGGAAAAAGACTGGTGTATTAACCCTATCTATACCCCTCATAATTTTGGATATCCTCTCAACCTTCTAAGTTCCAAGAAATAAAGTCCTAACCTATTCAATCTTTCCTTATAACTCAGGTCCTCCAGACCCAGCAACATCCTTGTAAATTTTCTCTGTACTCTTTCAACCTTATTTTACATCTTTCCCATGGGTAGGTGCCCAAAACTGTACACAATGCTCCAAATTACACGGATAAGATATTACTCCCTTATCCATTCGTCCCCCCCATCCCTCCCCACTGACCTCCCTCCTGGCACTTATCCGTGTAAGCAGTCTCCCAAAGTGCTACACATGCCCTTACACTTCCTCCCTTACCACCATTCAGGGCCCGAGACAGTCCTTCCAGGTGAGACGACACTTCACCTGTGAGTCGACTGGGGTGATATACTGCGTCCGGTGCTCCCGATGTGGCCTTTTATACATTGGCGAGACCCGACGCAGACTGGGAGACCGCTTTGCTGAACATCTATGCTCTGTCCGCCAGAGAAAGCAGGGTCTCCCAGTGGCCACACATTTTAATTCCACATCCCATTCCCATTCTGACATGTCTATCCATGGCCTCCCATACTGTAAAGATGAAGCCACACTCAGTTTGGAGGAACAACACCTTATATTCTGTCTGGGTAGCCTCCAACCTGATGGCATGAACGTCGACTTCTCTAACTTCTGCTAATGCCCCACCTCCCCCTCGTACCCCATCTGTTACTTATTTTTATGCACACATTCTTTCTCTCACTCTCCTTTTTCTCCCTCTGTCCCTCTGAATATACCTCTTGCCCATCCTCTGGGTCCCCGCCCCCCATCTTTCTTCCCAGACCTCCTGTCCCATGATCCTCTCGTATCCCCTTCTGCCTATCACCTGTCCAGCTCTCGGCTCCATCCCTCCCCCTCCTGTCTTCTCCTATCATTTTGGATCTCCCCCTCCCCCTCCAGCTTTCAAATCCCTTACTCACTCTTCCTTCAGTTAGTCCTGACGAAGGGTCTCGGCCTGAAACGTTGACTGCACCTCTTCCTAGAGATGCTGCCGGGCCTGCTGCGTTCACCAGCAACTTTGATGTGTGAGGCTTGTATAGTCTGGCCTCTGTGCTTCAACACCTTGTCCTCCAACAAAATGCAATGTATTCCTGGAGCTTCCACTCAGAGGTAGGTACATTCAACCTTTTATCCTGCAATTACCTTATAGGTGTCCATGAGCCAACCAATGTCAAGAATATTAATATGGGAAATAAGAATTACATTTAACCTAATCTATTAAACTTTTATTGACTTTGTAATTCATGACTTTTGAGAAGACAATTCCCTTTCACATATTTCTATGTAATCCCAGTGAGGAGAGTACAGTGCAAATTTGTTAAGGTATTTATTAGAAGAATATGGAAATTGGTCAGAAATGTGACCTTGGTGTAGCACTGAAGAATTGAAAAATTGTGGTCTAGTTTCAAAACTTACTCTTTAATCATTTGCCCTTCAGAAAATAATCAGTAACCTCATCAAGATGTTGGGGTTTCAGGGTGGACCCTGAAGCGAAGACAAATCTATATTACTTCCTACCTTTTTGCCTTTGGGTGATAGCTCGGGGAATTCATATAAATCAATGTTTAATAAAAATAACATAATTAATATACATTATTGATATAAATCAATATATAGAAGAAGAAGAAGAAAGCCCTTAACTCCGAGTGGAGCCATCGGGATGCCATCATGATGGCATTTTTTTTTAGCAGGCTTTCTTATTTTTACGAGGCCGAGTTGCTAGCTCGAAGCTCAACCCAGCATGGATGGAAAGCATGCAAGGGAGCCGGCCGGATACGAACTCAGGAGCCTTCGCTCTGAAGTCTGGCGCTGATGCCACTACGCCACCAGCTGGCAATCAATATATATAATTGATATAAATCTTCTTCCCATATCAAATAAAAACAGGGAGCACAGAGCAGAATCTAGGAGAATGGTCAAAGACGTAGGGAGATGGATGATAGGAATTATTAGGTGTTTGTTTTTTTCCCATAAATAATATTTGCAAATAATAATAACATTTGCAGATAAGATAGGACTATGAAGTCCAAAAATGCAAAAGTGGTCTGTGTCAGTCTGTCAGGCAGAACCTGCATATTTGAGGCAGATGTTCACCAATTTGGTATCCAATTTGTCTCCAATTTGATATTCATCTTGTGTTGCCCCTCCCTCTGAAACTGGATTCTTGACTTTTTCATCAGGAGACCACAGTCAGCGTGGATGAGAAAGGACATCTCCTCCTACACAGGCACACCTCAAGGATGCATGCTTAGCCCACCACTCTACGCTCTCTACACTCAGGAATGTGTGGCTAAACACACTCAAACACCATCTATAAATCTGAGAATGACACAACTGTTGTGGTAAAATTTCAGATGGTGACAAGGAGGCACATAGCAGTGAGGTAAATTGGCTGGTTGAGTGGTGAGCAACATCAACCTTTCGCCCAATGTCAGTAAGACCAAGGACTGATTGTGGATACAAGAAGGGGAAGTCAGGAGAACACACAACAATTCTCATCGAGGGGTCAGCAGTGGAAAGGATGAGCAGCTTCAAGTTCCTGGGTGTCAGCATCTCTGAAAATCCATCCCGGGCCTGACATATTGATACAATTATGAAGATGACACAACAGCAGCTCTATTTGGAGTTTGAGGAGATTTGATATGTCACCAAGGATTCTAGCAAATTTCTGCAGATGTCCTTTAGAGCATTCTGAGTGGTTACATGACTGTCTAGTTTGGAGGTGCTAATGCACATGATCAAACAAAACTGCAGAGAGTTACAGACTCAGACAGCTCCAACATGGGCCATCACTCGCCTCCCACCATCGATGACATCTTCAAAAGGCAATGCCTCAAGAAGGAGACATCCAACATGAAATCCCTCCCAATCCAAGACATGCCCTCTTCTCATTACTACTATTTCGAGCACAACATTCATTTAGAGAAGACTAGAATATAAGAGCAAGGTGGTGACGCTGAGGCTTTATAAGACATTGGTCAGACTGCACTAGGAGTGTTGTAAACAGTTTTGGGCCCCTTATCTAAAAAAAAACTGCTGGCTTTGGAGAGGGTTCAGAAGAAGTTTGAGGGAATGATTCTGGGAATGAAAGAGTTATCATATGAGGAATGTTTGATGGTTCTTTGGCTGTGCTCATTGGAATTTAGAAGGATAGGGGAGTGGATCTCATGGAAACCTATTGAATATTGAAAGGGCTAGACAGAGTGTATGTGGAAAGGATATTTCCTACAGTGGGTGAGTCTAGGACCAAAAGGCACAGCCTCAGAATAGGGGGATGTCTGTTTAGAACAGAGAAGAGGAGGAGTTTCTTTAGCCAGAGACTGGTGAATCTGTGGCATTCATTGCCACAGACAGCTGTGGAGGTCAACCATGAGTACGTTTAAAGCCAAAATTGATGGGTTCTTGGTTTGTCAGGGCGTAAAAGATTATGGATAGAAGACAGGAGAATGCGGTTGAGAGGAACATTAAATCAGGCATGATGGAATAGTGGAGCAGACCTGATGGGCCAAGTGGCCTAATTCTGCTCCTACATCTTGTGGTCTTATACTCTACCATCAGTGAGGAGGTACAGGAACCTGATGATGCACACTCAATGTTTAAGAGACAGCTTCTTCTTTACACCATCATGTTTATGAACGGTCTATAAACCCATGAACAGCTCCTCACTAACTTGCTTTCTTTTTGCACAATAATTTGCTTTGTTTATATTCTCATTATAATTTTTATGAATTGCACTATACAGTACCACTGCATCAATGGTAATAAACCTGATTCTGATTCAGATTCTAATCAGAATTCACACTGAAAATGTCATTCAGGAACTCCGAGAACACGTAGCATCCCACAGGAAAGGCCTATTTGCCCCACTTAATTATCATAAATCAAGAGATCCTGCTGCTTTTTTTTACTATAGCTTCATGTGTAGAATATTTTAATTTGTTACTTCACTCTTGATGGAGCATGAACTTCATTGAATAATCTACAAAAAGCAAAACTAGCATGAGTAATGATTTTGAACTAGTTTTGGATTGTGGTATTCAGTGATGAGATAGAACAAAGTATACAGATTAATTATACTTATTGAGGGGATTTCTTAAACCGTGCCCAATCTATTGTCTAAAATGTTCTGAAGTATCTGGTAACATGGAGTTTCATTGAAGAATAATCCAAAATCTATGTTCCGAGCTCATGTCTGTTGATATTAAAACACAACCTTATTCCAACTCTCTAAGCAATCAAATTCTTTGCTTTTATTCCAATATTCTCTTAGTCATGTGAACTCTCTGAGCAATCATATCCTTTGGCTCTGAGTACTCTACTTTCTCATCCAAGATAACATATGGTATCTATTCTCCTTAAAAAATTCATGAAACATATGAATGTTTCGCAAATATCTAAGACACTAGGAAGTCTGCAGATGCCACAAATCCAAAACAACACACACAAAATGCTGGAGGAACTTAACCGGTCGGGCAGCATCTAGGCAAATTAATAAACACAAGAGATTCTGTAGATACTAGAAATTCAGAGCAACACACATGAAATGCTGGAGGAATTCAGCAGGTCAGGCAGCATCTGGACAAATGAATAAACAGTCAACATTTCAGACTGGGACCCTTCTTCAGGAGGAAGATGCCAGAATAAAGTGGTGGGAGGTAGGAAAGCTGGAAGGTGATAGTGAAGCCAGGTGGGTGGGAAAAGTCAAGGACTGGAGAGGAAGGAATCTGATAGGAGAGGAAAGTAAAGGAAGGAGGAGAGTACCCAGGGAGAACGATGTCCCTTTAGAACAGAGATAAGGAACTTCTTTAGCCAGAGGAATATCTTGACACAAGAGGAGGCTATGGACTGAAATGTCAGAACAGGAATGGGAATCGGAATTAAAATATTTGGCCACCGGGAATTTCCGCTTGTGACGGATATAGTGGAGGTGCACCTTGAAGCGGAACCTCCATTTAAGACAGGTCTCACCAATGTAGAAGAGGCCGCATCGGGAGCACCAGACACAATAGGCAAACCCAGAAGATTCACAGGTGAAATGTCTAAATATCTAAAAGCCTCAATTTATCCCTCATTAAACAAAGCTCTGGTACTTTTTAAAAGTCAAAATATCATTTTGATGCTTCAGGCAATAAACTTCAGACATAAGGCAAAGTAGGATAGACATATTAATTATTAGGCTTTTTGTAAGACCATTAGACATAGGAGCAGAATTAGACCATGTAGCTCATCGAGTCTGCTTCCCCGTTTGATCATGACTGATTTATTTTCCCATTCAATCCCGTTCAGTTGCCTTCTCCCCGTAACCTTTGATGCCCTTACTAATGAACCCCCACTTTAAATACACCCGGTGATTTAGCCCCCACAGCACATTTTCCTCTGGCATAAGAAGTCCCTCATCCCTGTTCTAAAGGGACATCCTTCTGGATCATTGGGACCTCTTCTGGGGCAGTGGGACCTGTCCAAAAGGGATGGGTTGTACTTGAATCTGAGGGGGACCAGTATTCTTGCGGGCAGATTTACTAGAGCTGTTGGGAGTGGATTAAACTAATATGACAGAGGGATGGGAACCAGTATAATAGAGCTGAGGATGAGCCCGCAGGTTTACAAGTAGATGGTGGGTGTAACATGAATGTAAGGAAGGACAATACAATCATTGGGTACAAATGTAGCCAGAGCAAAGAGGCAACATACAAAAGGGTGAAGATTGCAGGACTGAAGGTGCTGTATTTAAATGCATGTAGCAATCAAAATAAGGCAGACGAACTCGTGGCGCAATTAGAGATTGGTCGATATTTCGTTGTGGGCATCACTCAGTCTTGGCTGAAAGAAGGCCATAGTTGGAAGCTCACCATCAAAGGGTGTGATGTACTTTGTATCAAAAGGACAAACAAGATGGCATCGGTGGTGGTGTGGTTCTGTTCATAAGAGATGGAATTACATCTTTAGAAAGAGGTGACATTGGGTCAGAGAACGTTGAATCTTTGTGGGTGGAGTTAAGAAACTGCAAGGGTAAAAGAACTATTGTGGGAATCATATATAGACCTCCAAACAGTAGCCAAGATGTGTGATTAAGATTGTAAAGGGAACTGGAAACGGTATATAATAAGGGTAATGACACAATTGTAACGGGGGAATTCAATATGCAGGAGGATTGGGAAAATCAGGTTGGAGTTGGATTGTAAGAGAGAGAATTTGTTGAATGCCTATGAGGTGGCTTTTTAGAGCAGCTTGTGCTTGAGTCTACTCAGGGAAAGGCATCTTAGAATAGGTGTTGTGTAATAACCCAGATTTTATCAGGGAGCTTAATGTGAAGGAACTCTTTGAGGCAGTGATCATAATATGATTGAATTCATACTGCAATTTGAGAGGGAGAAGCATAAGTTACATATATCAGGATTGCAATGGAATAAAGAGAATTACAGAGGCATGAGAGAGGAGCTTGCCCAGCTGGATTGGAGGGGGATACTGGTGGGGATGATGGCAGAGCAGAGGAGGCTGAAGTTTCTGAGAATAGTTCTCAAGGTGCACAATAGATATGTCTTACAGAAGAGTTCTCAAATGGCAGGGGTAGGCAACCGTGGCTGACAAGGGAAGTTAAGGACTGCATAAAAGCCAAGGAAAGGGCATATAAGGTAGCAAAAGTGAGTGAGAAGTTGGATGATTGGGAAGCTTTTAAAATCCAACAAAAGGCAACTAAAATGAAAGATGAAATATGAGGAGAAACTAGCCAATTATATAAAGCAGGATACCAAAAGCTTTTTCAGTTATATAAAGAGTAAAAGGGAGGTGAGAGTTGATATTGGACCACTGGAAAATGATGCCAGTGTGGTAGTATTGGGGGACAAAGAAATGCCAGATTAACTTAATGGATACTTTGCATCAGTTTTCACTGTGGAAGACACTAGCAGTGTGCCAGAGGTCCATTAAGTGTAGGGACCTCTCACGTGCCATTACAAAGGAAAAGGTATCGTGGGACCTGGAGACTAATGATAAATTAAGCCAAAGTCAGCATGGCTTCTGTAAAGGGAAATCTTTCCTGACAAATCTGTTAAAGTTCTTTGAGGAAGTAACAAGCAGGGTGGACAAAGGAGAGACAGTGGTTGTCATTTACTTGGATTTTCAGAAGGCATTTGATAAGGTGTCATACATGAGGCTGCTTAACAAGATAAAATCCTATAGCGTTACAGGATAGATACTGGCATTGATAGAGGAATGGCTGACAGGCAGGAGGCAGTGTGTTGAAATAAAAGGGGTCTTTTCTGGTTGGCTGCTGGTGACTAGTGCTGTTCCTCAGGAGTCAGTATTAGGACTGCTACTTTTCGCATTGTTTGTCAATGATTTGGATAATGGAATTGATGCTTTGTGGCAAAATTTGTGGATGTTATGAAGATCCGTGGAGGGATAGGTAGTGCTGAGGAAGCAATGTGACTGTAGCAGGACTTAGACAAACAGAAAGAATGGGCAAAAAGTGGCAGATGGAATACAGTGTTGGGAAATGTACGATAATGCATTTTGATAAAAGGAACAATAGTGCAGACTATTATCTAAATGGGGAGAAGGTTCAAACATCAGAGGTGCAGAGGGACTTAGGAGTCCTCATGCAAAACTCCCAGAAGGTTAATTTGCAGGTTGTGTCTGTGGTGAAGAAGGCAAATGCATTTATTTCAAGAGGAATATAATATAAAAGCAAGGAGGTAATGCTGAGCCTCTATAAGAGACTAATCAGGTTGCACTTGGAGTATTGTCTACAGTTTGGGCCCGTATCTCAGAAAGGATGTGTTGTCATTGGAGAGAGTCCAGAAGAGGTTCACGAGGATGATCCTGGGAATGAAGGGGTTAACATATGAGCAGCATTTGGCAGCTTTGGGCCTGTACTCACTGGAAATTAGAAGAATGCATGTGGGTCTCATTGAAACCTATCGAATATTGAAAGGACTAGATAAGGTGGATGTGGGGATGTTTCCTATAGTGGGGGTATCCAGAACGAGAGAGCACAGCCTCAAAATTGGGGGATGACTTTTTTAGAACAGAGATAAGGAGGAATTTTTTTTGCCAGAGTGTAGTGAATCTGTGGAATTCTCTGCCACAGACTGCGGTGTAGGCCAAGTCTGTGGGGTATTTAAGGCAGAATTTGATCATTTCTTGGTCAGTCAGGGCATCAGAGGATATAGAGAGACGGCAGGTGTATGGGTTTGACTGGGATCCAGGATCAGCCATGCTGGAATGGTGGAGCAGTCTCAATGGGCTGAATGGCCTAATTCTGCTCCTATGTTATGGTCTTGTGGTCTTCTGATACTGTGCCCTCTGGCCCTACATTCTCTCACTGTTGGAAACATCCTCTCCACATCCACTCTATCTGGACCCTCAGTTCAGTAGGTTTCAATGAGATCTCCCAGTGAGTACAGGCCCAGCACATCAAATACTCCTCATACATTAACCGTTTCATTCCCGGGATAGTTCTCATAACCACCTCTGTACTGTCTCCAAATCCAGTACAGCCTTTCTTCCATAAGAGGTCCAAATCTGCTCAGATTCAGAATGTGGTTGAATCAAAGCCTGATAAAGCCTCAGCATTCAATAAGTACATTTAATGTCAGGGAAATGTATACAATATACAACCTGAAATTCATTTTCTTCCTTGTCCTAATATTCTTGTCCTCTTGAAGTGAATGATAGCAATGCATTTGCCTTTCTTCCTTCCTACCAGTTCAATCTGCAAGTTAACCTTAAGGGAATCTGCACAATGACTCTGAGGTCCCTCAGCGTCTCTGATTACTGAATTCACTCCCCATTTAGAAAATAGTGTATGCCTTCTACCAAAGTGCATGTCCATACTCTTCCGTACACCATAATCCATCTGCCATATGTTTTATAGTTGGTTCAAACAGATGAAGAAATGTTGATAGTGTATTTTTGCTGAATCAATTACTACCCACTCCACCCATACGGCATTGTGGCTGCTGAGCTGCAGCTTCATAAACATATCATCTGATTCATCTGCTCAAACTTATTGTCTGCCAGTGCCAATCGTGAAAAGGAGGATTTATAAAATCCCTTCAAAAAAATGTAGAGGCAGCTTGCAATGCCAGGTTTGTTTCTTAAGCTTATGGGTAACACTCAACATCTAACTTATTCATATTGTATATAACATCTTTAATGTATGCATTGATATGTTGGAAGATCATCTTCCAGTGAAGCATTCCTGAAATCCTATAGTAAGTTTTATTTATTCTCTGGGGAGTGGATAACATGCTGCAATCTGCCTTTCTTGAATACCTGAATACTGCAGTACCTTCCGTATTTTTGGCCTAAAGTGTGTGGGCAGATGATTTGTAATGAAGCATCTTCCATCTCTGTATCTGATATAAACATTGCAAGGAATCCTGTAGGACTCAGTTTGAGAAAAGAAGCTTTCAATCTATTTGATGATTAGCTTTCAGCCACAAACAAAGGTATTTTTCTTTGTTAAATATTTACTGGAGGTCAGTTTGGTCCTATAGTCTCCAATTTTTAAAGTGAAAACATATATTAATCTGCAGGACGGTCATTTACCAACAAGTCTTTCATTCCCAATGTAACAATCTGTTCTTAGTTTACGAATGGACAGGTTGTGTCACCTTCAAAATGATTACAATAAACCACTGAGATTCAAAAACATGCAGTGAAATGTAGTTCAACTCCTTGAGACCCTGTAATGAGGGAATGAATCTCTAATGAAAATTATAGAGTTCGCCTACCAGCCACGACTAGGAGTTGAGGATGCCATCGTCTACCTGCTGAACTGTGTCTACGCCCACCTGGACAAGCCGGCGAGCACTGTGAGGGTCATGTTTTTTGACTTCTCCAGTGCGTTCAACACCATCCGCCCTGCTCTGCTGGGGGAGAAGCTGACAGCGATGCAGGTGGATGCTTTCCTGGTGTCATGGATTCTTGATTACCTGACTGGCAGACTACAGTATGTGTGCTTGCAACACTGTGTGTCCGACAGAGTGATCAGCAGCACTGGGGCTCCACAGGGGACTGTCTTGTCTCCTTTTCTCTTCACCATTTACACCTTGGACTTCAACTACTGCACAGAGACTGGTCATCTTCAGAAGTTTTTGGATGACTCTGCCGTAGTTGGATGCATCAGCAGGGGAGATGAGGCTGAGTACAGGGCTACGGTAGGAAACTTTGTCACATGGTGTGAGCAGAATTATCTGCAGCTTAATGTGAAAAAGACTAAGGAGCAGGTGGTAGACCTGAGGACAGCTAAGGTACCGGTGACCCCTGTTTCCATCCGGGGGGTCAGTGTGGACATGGTGGAGGATTACAAATACCTGGGGATACGAATTGAGAATAAACTGAACTGGTCAAAGAACACTGAGGCTGTCTACAAGAAGGGTCAGAGCCATCTCTATTTCCTGAGGAGACTGAGGTCCTTTAACATCTGCCCGACGCTGCTGAGGATGTTCTACGAGTCTGTGGTGGCCAGTGCTATCATGTTTGCTGTTGTGTGCTGGGGCAGCAGGCTGAGGGTAGCAGACACCAACAGAATCAACAAACTCATTTGTAAGGCCAGTGATGTTGTGGGGATGGAACTGGACTCTCTCACGGTGGTGTCTGAAAAGAGGATGCTGTCTAAGTTGCATGCCATCTTGGACAATGTCTCCCATCCACTACATAACGTACTGGGTGGGCACAGGAGTACATTCAGCCAGAGACTCATTCCACTGAGATGCAACACAGAGCGTCATAGGAAGTCATTCCTGCCTGTGGCCATCAAACTTTACAACTCCTCCCTTGGAGGGTCAGACACCCTGAGCCAATAGGCTGGTCCTGGACTTTTTCCTGGGATAATTTACATATTACTATTTAAATATTTATTGTTTTATTACTATTTAATTATTTATGGTGCAACTGTAATGAAAACCAATTTCCTCCGGGATCAATAAAGTATGACTATGACTATGACTAAAATCAACCATCAGCATCATGGTTGGGGAAGCAGGGAATCAAACCTGAATCCTGGTGTTCACTGAGATCAATGGCCAAATTGGGAATTAATTATCAAGAAAGGATGGAATAGAAGATGTAGAAGAGAAGTGGTGGATGACATACAGGACTTCATTTTAGAATCAAATCATACCAGTAACAGATGAAATGAATTTAAATTCTTGCAAATATCATAGGGAATTTAATTAATTGGCCTTTAAAATTGCAGTCACCTTAGTTCTTTTTTTTTTGCTGAAAATATAAATTGTATATTTTTAATTGGAACACTTCCTTCTCCCAAATAAATCACATATCTGTTGTAGAATTTCATTTCACATTAATGATGTTTATTAAATAACAAATATTTCTCAGAGCCCATTTATCTGTACAAAGCTTTTGTGCATTTAGTATTTCAGCAATATTTGAGTAATATTGTAAATATATATTGTTTGATTAAGCTTTGTATTTCAGTTCAATAATTCATTACGGGATATATGTAAAAGTATGTGAATGGCATACGTCATCATGCCACCACGTCATATTTCGGCATCTCGCTAAAAGTAAAACTAAGAATGTACAGAAGTTATTCCCATCTCCATGTTTTCCCTTCAATTAATGTGCCGGAGTTGCAAAATATAACAATGGTGACGAGGAAGTTTAACTTGACTTGAGATGACTACCTGCCTGTTGGAGTGCAGCAAGATGTTCAAGTTGAAAAAAAGCTGTGCAGCATGTGTCTCTTTGGAAAGGGGAGCGAGAAACGGTTGAGTTAAAAAAAAGGGAGAAAATGAAAAATTCACAGGTTCATAAACAGTGATAATAATCATAAATTTAAAAGAAGGAGAAATAGGTGGCTACATCTGAGAAATAGACACATTGATTGCACAAGAGTTAACTGGATAATGCACACTAAGCAAACTGAGCAGTACTTTGAAGCTAACAATATAACCAATGAATTTGGTTTAAAGGTACTGTATATAGTTTGCTAAGAAGTTTCACTTCTCCAACAAAACCAACCATAATGAGCTTTGCTGATTTGAAGGGGTTGTCTGAGCATTGTCAATTTAGTGATAGGCTCAATGATGTATCGAGAGATTGTTTAGTTTGTGGAATAGATCAGCAGAATGAACAGATTGCCATACACTGTTTGGGATGCCAACACATCCAGAAGATGCCAAGAGCAGACCTCTCCATCCCTGGGAATGCCTTGCATTGCCTTGGCAGAGGAATCATGTGGATTTTGCCGGACCATTCAAGAGTACACATTTTTTGGTAGTAGCGGATGCAGCTACAAAGTGCCCAGTAGTGTTCCCAATAGCCTGTGCTACAATTTTGCACACTGTTGATGCGTTGAGTGGTCTTTTCTCAAGGACTGGTGCTCCAGAACTCTTAGTCAGTGACAATGGACCTCAGTTTGTTGTGGAACAGTTTCAGTCATCCCTGGAATAAGACATACTACATCTGTATCATACCACCCAGCTACAAATGGCTTGGCAGCAAAGTTTGTCCGGAGTCTTAAACAATGTCTGCAGAATGCCCTACACTAGCACTGAATCAGAAGCTCGCTTGCCAATTTCGTCCTTGCATGTGGCAGTGCAGCACACTCCACAACTGACAACTCACCAACTATGCTATTCCTGTGTTGCCCTTGCACTCACACATGGATCTCTTCAAGGCCAATCTCGGAAGGAGTATGCAGGACAAACAGCTGAGGCAAATCGAGGAGGATCGACATTTCACTCATGAACAAACAGAGGTGATCACAGGTACTTGAAAAGATTAAAGACAGAACTGGATCACTCTCAAACACAGTGAAGATGACACATTGATCAGTTGAGGAGATCAGACTCAATTGTTAGAGAAGAAAGGTGTCCAGAACTATCAGAAACATTTCCTGCAGTTCCAGAGTCAACTCCTACAACCACCATAGAGGAGGCCCCAGAACCTGAGATTGTTTCACAGCTGCAAGACTCACCTGCCAAGCAAATCAGGAATCAGGAGTGATGTTATCCCATAAGAGTATGAGAGTATCCACAGTCATTAAATCTTTAGACCTGAATGGGACAATTTAAAATTTACTCTGCTGTGGATGTTGACGTGCACAATCCTGATTTGATGGAGACAGCCGTGAGAAGCACAGAGGAACATCTGGTGAAACTTCTGAAATACCTGCTTTGCTGCCGCTGCTACAATGCGATTGAGAATCTCCGGCTGGGAAGGCCCCAAATCATCAGCTTTTGCCTATTGCCGGGGCCGGGGTCGAAGTGCTCGGCAGAGATGGTGCTCGGTGCTCGGTGTCGGAGGGCTGGTCGGAGGTTCAAAGTTTTCAGACGGACTCAAGAGTTGGCTGTGGTCGGGTGTTTCCAGGATGCTGCATCGACAAGTTTGCGGCACTGGAAGCTCATGGCAGGGAGAGTTCCTCTTCCTTCTACCGTCTGCGTGAGATGATGGGACTTTTGAGAGACTTCGAGACTTTTTTTTACCATGCCCATGGTCTGTTCTTTATCAAATTATGGTATTGCTTTGCACTCTCGTAACTATATATTATAATTATGTGGTTTTTGTCAGTTTTTTTAGTCTTGGTTTGTCTTGTGTTTCTGTGATATCATTCTGGAGGAACATTGTATCATTTCTTAATGCATGCACTACTAAATGACAATAAAAGAGGACTGCGTGTCCTCATAATCTAATCTAATCTAATCTAATTCTTTTTCGAGTTGGAGTTTATAGCTAAGCAGGGAGAGGTCTCTTGTGTTTTAGTATTTCAGTAACCATATAACAATTACAGCACGGAAACAGGCCATCTCGGCCCTTCTAGTCCGTGCCGAACTCTTACTCTCACCTAGTCCCACCGACCTTCACTCAGCCCACAACCCTCCATTCCTTTCCTGTCCATATATCTATCCAATTTAACTTTAAATGACAACATCGAACCTGCCTCAACTACCTCTGCTGGAAGCTTGTTCCACACAGCTACCACTCTCTGAGTAAAGAAGTTCCCCCTCATGTTACCCGTAAACTTTTGCCCTTTAACTCTCAACTCATGTCCTCTTGTTTGAATCTCCCCCATTCTCAATCAATCAGCCTATCCACATCAACTCTATCTATCCCCCTCATAATTTTAAATACCCCTATCAAGTCCACGCTCAATCTTCTATGCTCCAAAGAATAAAGACCCAACTTGTTCAATCTTTCTCTGTAACTTAGGAGATGAAACTCAGGTAACATTCTGGTAAATCTTCTCTGTACTCTCTCAATTTTGTTGACATCTTTCCTATAATTCGGTGACCAGAACTGTACACAATACTCCAAATTTGGCCTTACCAATGCCTTGTACAACTTCAACATTACATCCCAACTCCAATATATTATAATATTGCTTAAGCATATATAAGCATTCTTGTTCATTTAAATAATTCATTACAGGTTATATGTAAAAGTATGTGAATGGCATATGTCGTCACGCCACCATGTCATATGTGCTCATCTCGCTAAAAGTAAATCTAAGAATGTACATGAGTTACTCCCAGCTCTCCGTTTTCTATTCAATTCATCTTATGTGTTGGAGTTACAAACCAGAACAAAGACAGGTTGAGGAGCAGAGGTTCAATGTTGTTGAGCATGAGAAGCTAGAGCAGGATAGGTAGCTGATGTGCTGAGAGTTGCACAAGGAAGGAAGATAATAAAAACAGAAAATATTGCTTTGGATTTCCAGTATCTGCACAATTTCTTGTGTTTATAAGATATTGGAAACTCCAAGCAGGTCAGGTAGCATCCTTGGAAAAAAAACAAGAAAGGGAGGAGCCTGGTAGATGAAAACAGTGTGGTATTTTGAGAGAAAAATTAGATGTGGGGAGAAGCAGGAGCATAGAAGGTGGGGGAAGATAACACTCCCCTTCTCTGTTAGATTTGGAATACACATGAGTTGACTTTCACGAGCTTTCGGCATCAGCAGTGATATCTGTGTCTCTACAGATCAAACTTTTATAAAGTTGATTTCTTGTAGGTCAACTCTGTTTATATGTGACATCTTAGCAGAAGATGATGTTTAGAAGCTAAGGCAATTACACTACTAAGTTTAGATTATAAAAGTTGCCCTGTCAATATCTTCTCATCACATTTCCTCACTACTGTAAAATCCAACAGCAATGTCTGATTTGCTGTTTTCATTTGGTCTGATGGAGGGTGATTTCACCAATACTTCTTGGTGCTAAAAGTCCAATTTCATCAGTACTTTGGAGCCTTTTCCATGTCTAAAATGATATAGAAGGAATGAAATACTACAACACCAAAGAACAGAACAAACTTCCGATGCACGTCAGTTAAGGCGTTAATGAAACAAAAGAAAACTCTAAATAGTCCTCATGCCTTCTGAAGTACCCTCCCAACACATGACCAAACCGTTGTCCTGTGACTTGGTTATCCAATCAATAGTTCAGACACACTCAAAGTTCAAAAGTTCAAAGTACATTTATTATTAAGGTACGTATATATTGTACAACCTTGAGGTTTGTCTCCTTACAGGCAGCCACAAGACAAGAAACCCAAAATAATCTATATTAAAAAAAAATCCACTCACACCTAATGTGCAGAAAGAGAGAATAAGAACAAATCATGCAAGAAATAAAAGCAAGAAAACAGCATTCAGAACAAAAAATGAGCCCATTGACACCAGATCCAGAGCAGTTGCAGCAGGCCCACAGTTTCAGCCTCAGTTTATCACAGAGCGGAGCAGCGGGAGGTTCATGCATTATCAGATAAACCCTGGAGCAATAATGAGCCATTTTAAACAGGTTTTTGTTTTCCACATTCTTAACAACGAATCTGAACATCACAAAAGTAACATCTCCAAGCCACTGGCTAATAAGAATCACAGATATCCAAGTATTGATCTCATAGTTTGAACAGTCAGGGTAGTGATAATAGGACAATGAGAGGTGCAATGAGAACTTGCATCTACAGTTGCGATGCTGCGAAAAATACAGGAAAGGAAAGTCATTATGACTGCAACCATGCCGGAAATTAACATTGCTATGTTTTGTAACTTCAAAACATTAAATTAGTTCAAAGGAAGACACGTGAGTTCAGGATTGTGGGTCTGGCTTTGTCTTTACTTTTAAGTGGGGTGCGCACGTATCACGTCATAATGTGATGGCATATGCAATGTTAGCATTTTAACACATAAGCCATAATGAATTATTTAAATGCACAAAATGTTTAATCGAACAAAATATATATATATAAGATTACTCAAATATTACTAAAATAATAAGTACACAACAGTCACCAAATGACCTTTACAAGGGAAAAAAAGTTGTTTTTGTTGCTTTTGCCGTGACGGTGCCAGTGGTAACCATAGCTACCTGTAAACTTCAGTTTCTGATGCTGCTCTGTCTGGGTAGATTGCCTCATGGTCAAACTTATCCATTGAATTGTATCCAATGCTTAAACTTGCAAGCAGGCGTTGACCGCGAGTCACAGTGAGGTAGAGTGATAAGGCATGGAAACAAGTTCCTTGGTCCATCTTGTCTGTGCTGACTATGTTCGATAACTGAGCTAGATACATTTAACTGCTTTTGGCCCACATCCTTTTTAAACCACACATTCCCAACCTGGGAGACACAGATCCCTCGGTTAATGGTAAGGCTCCACTGCATGAAAAGGTTGGGAACCCTTGGTTTTAACCATTCCTATCTACTTGACTGTCCAAATGTCTTTAACTGCCATAATTGTGCCTGCCTCTACCACTTCTTCTGCCAACCCTTACCTTATATTTGCCAACCTCAGTGAAAAAGTTGCCCCTCAAGTCCCTTTTAAGTCTTTCCCACCTCCTCACTTTAAACCTATGCTCTCTGGTTTTGGATTCTGCTACCCATGGAGTAAAGGTCTTAGCTATTCACTTTATCTATGTCCCTCAGTCAACTCTCAGCTTCCTACCCTCCAGGGAAAGAAATTTAGCCTTCCCTTACAACCCAGGTTCTCTAGTCCTGGTAACATCCTCATATTTGTTTTACACCCCTTCCAGTTTAATGACATCCTTCCTTTAGCAGGTTGACCAGAATTATGCCATGTTATCCATATGTAAGTGGTGGGTGGAGATACATCTCTACCAAAAGAGGTGTAAGGCGCTCCTTCCCTCCACTAGCCTGCAGGTTAACCTCGGGCAAGGTGCAGTACCTGCTTATTACCAACCCCGCCCCCCCCACTCGATCAGGGTCATGAGAAGCCATGGGAGCAGGTGGTGGATGAGCAGCTGGTGCATATCACAAGTCTTGGTTATACGACCACTGACACCAGGCAGACAATTTCTGAAGAGCATTGATCATGGCCAGGGTCAGCCGTCTTGTGAAAACACTGCCCAGAAGAAGGCAATAGCAAACCACTTCTGTAGAAAAATTTGCCAAGAACAATCATGGTCATGGAAAGACCATCGTCACCTACGTCATACAACAAGGCACATAACAAATGATTGAACTCCAGCTGTGGCCTTACCACAGTTTTGTGTATTACATCCTAAATTTCTGACCGATACAGACAACTATACCAAATGTCTTTTTTCACCATTCTGATGACCTGTGTTGCCAATTTCAAGAAAATCTATACATTCATCTCTAGGTCTCACTTTTCTGTAACAGTCTTCAGGGCCTTACCGTTTACTGTGTAAGTCTTGCACTAATTTAGTTTACCTCATATTTATCTGAATTAAACTCCATCTGCCATTCTTTGGCCTATTATCCTTTTGTGTCAATTGATCAAGTACCCATTGTAGTCTTATTTAGCCTTTTTCACTACTATACAACCAAATTTACTATTATCCAATAACTCACTAACCATGCCATATATGTACATTCTCATTCAAATTATTAATACAAATAGCAAACAGCAGTGGACCCAGCATCAATCCCAATGACCTACCACTGGACACGGGTTTCCAGTCTAATATATAGCTCTCCAGCACAACCCTCTTTTTCTATTGTCAAGCCAATTTTGTAGCCAACATAAACACTCAATTATTTTACACAATTATTAAATGGTAATGACACAGAAGGTGGCTATGTTGATTCTTAACTCTTCAGGATGAACAAGAAATTCTGACCAAAGATTCCCACATTCATGACCTAATTCATTCTGCAAGTTCGCGCAGCTCTCTGCAAAAGTAATCCAGCTACTGTATTTGCTTTCCTTTGCTCTCTCCACTTCCTTTCATCACAAATCCCCTTCTCTTTTGAAAGTCATGATTGAATTAGGTTTCACACATATACCACATGATGCATTCCAAGTACTAAACTTTCATTGCATTAAATGTCTCTCCTTGAGTAGTCTTTGGTTCTTTTGCTAATCACCTTAATATGTGTCTTGTGGTTCTTGATAGTTCCATAAGAAGTTTATCTCTGTGAGACGCCTTAATTTAAGCACTTTAGTCTAAGTAAACTTTTTAAACAGAAATTTTCTTCAAAACATAAATTATGCAAATACAAACGTAGATGTATGTCATTCTATTTGCTTCAGCAATGAATTGGATTAGATGGTGTTAAATTATCCATTAGCACCCAAATTAATATACGCATCCTGTTAATGTTTACAGCACAGAATGGTTCATCTTAGCAAGTTTCTCGTAGCTGAGATAGATAGACACTAGCTTCTGGCAAGATGGTGGCGTGCTCAGACACAGCAGCTTCTACTGGGTCAAACAAAGGTGTTATTGTCTTTTTAAACATATTTTTTACAAGCACAAGACCATGCTGGACAGTAAAGACTTAAAATACTGCAGGTCTACCCCATCAGTGAGTTGCTCATTGGTGGAGAAACTGAAACAGCTGGACTTGGTGTGATTGGTGATGGTGCCTGCAACAGAGAGGCATCGATGTGCAAAGGAACTGTGCAGCATATCACTGAGTGATCGTCTTAGTTGCTTTTCTTGTGATTCACGACCCTGGTGATCATTAATGGAGTGGAATGCTGCAAATCCAATTCATTGGTTAATTGGCAAGTGGTGGGGGAGCTGTGTGGCCTCGGTTGTGGAATAGGCCTCAAGCTGCAGTGCTGCCCGTTCGCAGCTGCCCAAGGGTTGGGCCCTCCACCTGACTGTTTGATATGGCGTCCATGTTGGAGTTGGTGCTGCCCCCCAGTGTTCACTTAGCAGAAGACAAGCTGTATTGTCTTAGACTGCAGACTGCTGCGACCTTTATGGAATCAGCGACTTGGACTATATTTGTGTGACTGTATTTTACTGATATTTTATATGTGCTTGCTATCTTATGCAATAATAATAAATTTATTTATAAAGCACCTTTTATTCATTAAGATGTAGGCTCAAAGTGCTTATTATAAAGAATAATCAATATAGTCATAAAAATTTGAAACAAAATTAAAGATAACAAGAAAAGACAAAGATTATATAAAATAAAATGAAATCAAACATACCAAAATATAAAAATTTAATCACTATCAACACATATATGCCTTGTATGTTGGTATGTACTGTGTTTTGCCCCTTGGCCCTGGAATAAAGCTGTTTTGTTTGGCCGTATTCATGTATAGTTAAATGAATTTGAACTTGAAGGTGGACTACATGGAATGTGACAATGTGGTAAACCATATATATATATATATATATATGTTGTAACTGGGTTAACCGTCTGGACACGCCCCTCTGCTGACTGCCCCTGTGTCTCCTCCCACAGAATCCTGTATAAAGGTGTTCGCCTTGCCCCTCCCCCTCAGTCCGGGGGCAGACACTCACTGTGGAGGTCGTATTGTACAGCGAATAAAAGCCTTTCAGTATTTTACCCAACCTCAGTCTTTTGGAGTAATATTGAAGCACCTTCAGACAACTAGGCTTGCTTTCTATGCATTTGTCCTATTTTTGTGCCTTCAAATGGTCAATTTACTCTTGCTGCAAAAACTGCTTCAAATCCCCACAAGGATTACAAACCACTCTCTACTAGTTGACAAGTAAAAAGCTTAAATATGTTAGCATTTAATACACAATAATTTAATAAGATTTGTGGTCTTAGATGCTGATGGGTTTACTGTAGGATTACTTTCATAATTGTTAAAAGTAGCTAACTACTTCAAGTTTCAGTCAAATGTTTTAGTCCAACAAATAAACATAATACAGCTTTCACAAGACTGATAGTCTCTAAAGCATTATATTGTTTCCATTTTTTGAAAATCCAATATCTTTAATAGCATAAAATGCATTTTAATATATATCATTTGTAATGAGATTTGCTGCCTTTAAAATTGTGTTCAAATGATGTAACAGAAATGTGAGGGAAAAATCAGACAGGAATGTTCATATTTAGGTGTTCCTTGGCATCTCAAGGCAGACAGAGAACATAACCAAGGGTATACAGACCTTTCACTCTTTAGGTGTCAAGCAACACAAAGGATAAAAATAGAAAGGAACACTTATATTTATTTATTTATTCATTGACATACACCGTGGAATACGACCTTGCGGCGCTTTGGAGCCATGCTTCCAGCAACCCCCCCCCCCCATTTAATCCTAGCCTAATCGTGGGATATTTAAAAATGACCAACTAACCTGCCAGCCGGTACGTTTTTGGACTGTGGGAGGAAACGGGAGCACCCAGAGGACACCCACGCAGTTAAGGGGAGAAGGTACGAACTCTTTACAGGCAGTGGCAGCAGTTGAACCCCGGTCACTGGTACTGTAATGCCTTGCGCTCACCACTACACTACCGTGCCCCCACCCCTGTGCTTAGTTACCACATGTCTCGTGACCAATGAACTCGAGGCTAATAGTCAAGCCTTCAAATTTTCTTCAGGTTATTTTCTTTTACACTTCATTTAATTTTAAATTCAATCGATGGTTATTTTTAAAGTGTTTTGCTAAATTGGGGGGCTCTCCCATGCATCTGCACATACCAATATTGGCTCAGTTAATTAGAAAAATAATATGCTCATTATTCCTCGCTATTAAATAAAGATCGTCAAAACTATTATTAAAGAACAAATTCTATGGGGAAGAAACTGTACACTTAAGACAATACCAGTTAACTAAAAATAGCACACATATTTTGACCTGTACTATGCATATTGATGTCATAAATCAGTCACCTTCAGATAGTCCATATGATCAGCATCCCATCAACTACACTATTCTCTCCTCCACCAGCACACAGCTGCTGTAACATCCACCAACACAGTGCAGCTTCTCATCAGATCTGCTTTCTAAATCCTGTTAAAGAGTCTTGGTCTGTAACGCTCACTGTTTATCCCCATCCATTACGCTGCCTAACCTGCTGAGCTCTTCCAGCACATTTTGTGTATTCATTCTATATAATACTCCTCTCAGGACCAGACAAATATCATAATTGTTTATGTGAATTGATTATTCTGCCAGACTTTCCTTTAATAGCTGCCTCTCTGTTTTCCTTGCCCAAAGAGCCTTGGCAGTGTGATGAAATTACTGTTGTCAAGGCAGCTTCAGAGATTTCTTCACCCTGCTTTCCAGCAAGAGACCAGCGTATTTCTCTTAGACAAACCTGCATTTAGTTGGATATTCATAAATCAGAATAAATCAAAGATTTGTGATATGGCTTTTAGCATAAGAGAATTAAAATAATAACTAATGTGACATTTTATCATCGTAGTTAGAATAATTATGACTTTGTATACCTGACCTCAACAACTCTTAAGTCTTGTGATAGGATTTCAGAATTCTGATATCGTACATTATAACAGGATGTGTTATCAAACTGGGCATAGCTATGATCACTCCTGTTTTTTTTTAATATAATTTTTATTGAATTTTCAAAAAGAATACATGAAAAGATAAAATCTACCCACCCCCCCTTAACCCTCCCCCCCCCATATATATAGTCCTACCTAAAAGAAAGAAAGAGAAAAAAAAAGAAGAGCCGCCTGGGTATTGGAAGGTTTCCACATCTCCATGGGATTCAAAATAAATTTGGTATAATTATTCGTTATTTTCCCCAAGTAACCAAATTCTTTGTCGGAGCACTTAAATATGACATCCTATCTTTTGTAAATAAGGGCGCCAAATATTCAAGAATGTTGGATAATTATCTCTTAAATTATAAGTAATTTTTTCAAGTGGAATAGAACTAGCCATTTCATTATTCCAACGATCCATACTTAAATACGAATCAGATTTCCAAGTAACTGCTATAGTCTTCTTAGCTACTGCCAATGCAATTTTTATAAATTCTTTCTGATATTTATTCAATTTAAGTTTCGGTTTTATCCCTTCAATATCACCTAATAGAAATAATACAGGGTTATGTGGAAGTTGAATTCCAGTAATTTGTTCCAATAAGACTCTTAAATTTATCCAAAAGGGTTGAATTTTAAAACAAGACCAAGTAGAATGTAAAAAAGTACCAATTTCTTGATTACACCGAAAACATTTATCAGATAGATTTGAATTTAATCTATTTATTTTTTGTGGTGTAATATATAATTGGTGTAAAAAATTATATTGTACTAATCTAAGTCGAACATTTATTGTATTTGTCATACTGTCCAGATAAAGTCTTGACCAATTTATTTCATCAATATTAATATTCAGATCTGTTTCCCATTTTTGCTTTGACTTATGGGTTCTTTGTTTAATTGTCTGTTCTAGAATCAAATTATACATACAAGAAATAAATTTTTTAATTTTCCCTTTTTGAATTAAAATTTCAATTTCATTAGCTTTTGGCAAAAACATTGTCTGACCCAGCTTAACTATTAAGTAAGCCCTTAACTGAAAGTAGCAAAAGAAAGTATTATTAGATATTTATATTTATCCTTTAATTGTTCAAATGACATCAATATACCTCGCTCAAAACAATCTCCTATAAATTTAATCCCTTTTTGGTACCAATTATATAAAAGTTGATTGTCCATTGTAAAAGGAATAAGTCTGTTTTGAAACAAAGGTCTCCTTGCTAATAGAGATTTCTGTGTTTCCTTATCAACATTTATCTTATTCCATAGATCAATCAAGTGTGTTAATGTAGGAGATTCTTTCTTTTCCCATATCCATTTAGATTCCCATTTATATATAAAATCTTCAAGTTTATTTTCTCCTATCTTGTCTAGTTCTATTTTAATCCATGCTGTTTTTTGATCATCGAAAAAAGATGCAATAAATCTAAGTTGATTTGCTTTATAGTAATTTTTAAAGTTTGGAAGTTGTAACCCTCCTAACCTAAATTTACATGTCAGTTTTTCCAATGATATTCTTGACATTTTACCTTTCCAAAGAAATTTTCTCACAGATTTATTTAACTCTTGAAAAAATTTCTGTGGCAATTGTATTGGTAATGTTTGAAACAAATACTATAATCTCAGAAATATATTCATTTTTACAACATTGACTCTACCTACTAATGTTATTGGTAGTATCATCCATTTGTCAAGATCTTCTTGAATTTTTTTCAATAGTGGTAAATAATTAAATTTATATAAATTCTTTACATCACTGTCAAGTCTTATACCTAAATACTTTATACCATTTACCGGCCATCTAAATTGGGTTACTAATCGACATTGACTATAGTCTCCTTTAGTAAGAGACAAAATTTCACTTTTATCCCAGTTTATTTTGTAACCTGATACCTTCCCATATTCATCCAATCTAGAAGATAATTTATGTAACGAATGTTGTGGGTTTGTTAAATAGATCAAAACATCATCGGCAAAAAGATTAATTTTATATTCCTCTTGGTTAACTCTAAAACCCATAATATCTGGATCCAATCTAATTAGTTCTGCTAATGGCTCTATCGCCAATACAAATAGAGCAGGTGATAGTGGACAACCTTGTCTAGTTGACCTTTTTAGCTGAAATGGTGTTGGAATTTGAGAGTTTGTCACTACTTTAGCTTTAGGGTTAGAATTTAAAGTTTTAATCCAATTTATAAAAGATGTTCCTAACCCATAGATCACTCCTGTTGTTAAAGGCAAATACAATGTCCAATGCCATGAAACAGATACCTAGCAAGCGCTTCAGTATTATTCATTTTTAAAATTGTTTCTACCTTCTAATGCAGTCTACTAGATCACATATTTGTAGTGAAGCAGCATCCACCATCAGTGACCCCCACCACCCAGGCCATGCTCTCCTCTCGCTGCTGCCATCAGGTGGAAGGTACAAGAGCCTCAGGAATCGCAGCACCAGGTTCAGGAACAGTGCCTTTTAACCACCAGGGCTCTGAATAGAAGAGGATAAATACGCTCAGTTGCCCCATCTTTGAAATGCTTTACAAGCAATGATCTCACTTTAAGGTCTCCTTATCTCATGCTCTTGCTATTAATCGGTATTTATTTATAGTAGTATTTGCACAGTTTGTTGTCTTCTGCACTCTGGTTGATCTTCCATTGATCCTGTTATTGTTACTGTTCTATAGATTTGCCGAGCATCCCCTGCAGGAAAATGAGTCTCAGGGTTGTATGTGGTGACAAATATGTATTCTGATAATAAGATTTACTTTGAACTATTTTATCAGTAGGTAAACATTTGCATTCCATTGGTTAGAAATGTGGTAAAATGTACTGAAAGGATAGGAATGATTTGAATTGCAGTATTGACTTGAAGATTTTGGATGCCATACTATTTGCAAGTGGCCAGGCGTTGAATTTTGATTTGAGTTATGTCACTATTGCGGTATCTTCATGTACACAGGAATGCACAAGTCAAGCAAAATCATAAATCCACAAAATGAAGGTAACTGAGAGGACTGGTGTAAAGGAAAGCTAATGCAAAAAGACTGTATTTTACAACGCTGAGACATCTGAAGCAGAGGCTGTAAGAATATAGCTGTTCAAATATAGCAGTTCCTTAGCAACCAGCAGATGAGGAAGTGTTTTCACAGAGAGTAGGCACAGCAAGTGAGTCAGTAGGCAGGATCAGATTTATCTGACTGGTCTGAGGGGAAATTATACATTTTAAATTCGCTATTTCTATTATGGCTGGGAGAATTTTAGTATAAATTCAGTGGAAATCCAGCTTTCAGTAGTTGAGACTGAAAGCAATTAAGAGATGGTTCTGAGGGGAATGAAGGGATATAGAGAGAAGGCAGGAGATTGTGGCTGAGAGGGAAATGGTTCAGCCATGATGAAATGGTGGAGCAGACTCAATGGGCCAAATGGCCTAATTCTGCTCTTAAGGTCTTACGGATTTTTAATTTTTTTTGTTTTTTACTTGTGTTTGCTACCTCATAACAGTCAGGCACCATCTTTGCAACTCACAGTTCCTGTGCTCTCTTTTTACAGATATATTTTATTCATTTTCAGTATAGCCTGACAATGGCTGACAGCTCACCCCTGCTAAGGCTAAGCCAGTGGCATTTTAAGAACTATTCAAATATACTTACTGTAAATGGTCTTAAAAATAAAAAAAAATAAATATACCTACAAACAAATGATAAAAATACTAAGATAGAGTAAGATAGGTAATTGCCTGCATTTACTTTCTCCTAGGAGTCAGTGTCTCCATTGAAATCCCCCTTTGTGCTCAATGCTGGGTCCAATGGAGAGAGGACAGTCAAAATGATGCAGAATCTGCAGTGTGTCCCTGAATTCGATCTTATACAACTCTGGCTCAGGATTTAGGGACAAGCCAAGATGTAAGTGGCTGATAGCAGGCTGTTCCCTTTGGAATTGTTGACACAACTTGCATTTTTTATGGTGTTTGCTGATCTGAGCTCTGAAACCCTTGGTGCAATATCATTGTAGTTTCAAACCTTGCCATGAAACTAACTCCCCAGTTTCGGGTGTTTGCTTACAAAGAGACTCAGATAAAGAGTGAGCGCAGTTAAGACGGCGACAAGTGGCTGCCTCTTCGAGCCCATCTGCGGAAACAGCTCTCTTCAATGTCTCTTTTTTTTCCTTTCCAAGGTGGCTGGAGTTCTATTGAGGTTCTGATCTATGACAGGACTCAGAAACTGAGGCTTTTCATAGCCGATAAGTTCCAGCTCCTGGAGCTCAGTGGCTGTCCGTTTTCCAGGTGCAGCTTGGAAGATGGCACTGCTGGGGTGCGGCACTGTGGACGACCGATACCTGGCCAGTGTTGTCGACTGAGGCATCGTGGGAGAAGGAACATCAGGATTTCACTGCGGTGGATGTACAGATGAAGTTCTCTGTAGTCAAGTGATCACTCTCTCCCTCTCTCTCAATGGTGAGGAGAGTTTGCTGCCATTTCCAGAGTCGGAGAACCTTGGAATAAAATGCAAGCGGCAGGCTGACACTATAACAGTGACTGTTCATCTCCCCTTTTTCTGCGAAATGGGTGACATCTCTAGGTCCCTTGTTAGTGAGAGAGAGAGCCTGTGGCATACTGAACTGTTGAGTGAACAGTAGTTTTTGTTGACTACAGATCATAGTCTGTCTTTGGGTGCTTTGCTATTGATTGGGGGTAGTGGGTGCTGATGCTTTGCTGCGGAAATGGGTGGGGAGGGGAGGAAAGAGGTTAATGCATTGTTGCTTTGCTGCTGAAATGGGTGGGGAGGGGAGGAGGGAGGTTAATGCGTTGTTGCTTTGCTGCTGCTTGCACGGGGAGGGGGAAGTGGGGGCCTTGGGGTTCTAATGTTTTCTGTCACTCATTCTTTTGGGGTTCTGCGAAGAGCAAGTATAGTTTATACTTTATTGTCGCCAAACAATTGATACTAGAACGTACAATCATCACAGCGATATTTGATTCTGCACTTCCCACTCCCTGGATTTCAGGTTGTATACATTCTCTGATAATAAACAGAAGCATATGAACATCAGCTTTATTCATCATGTACATGATACTGCATAAAAGTCTTAGGCCCGTATATATAGCTAGACGTTTGCACCGTACTGTCAATGTGGCGTAGAGAGCAATTTTTAAAATCTGGCAGGAGCAAAGGATGTTGGGAATGGCGAGGGTGGAGCTCCAAGGGAGGGGTGTGAGACAGGTGGCAGAGGAGTGCCAGGAGTGTGGGGTGGCAGAGGGAGTGTCAGGAGTGTGGGGTGGCACAGGTACAGACACACCCAGCCCTGAGAAACCGGACAAGGTCAGTTGGTTCCAAACAATTGGCTTATTGATCATTACAGAATGTCTTTCTGGTGTTTCCTGCTCCCTCCCCTTTTCCCAACCATGATTCCCCTCTCCCTGTCCCCTTCCCACTCTCAGTCCACAATAGAGACCCATATCAGAATCAGGTTTATCATCACTCACATATGTCATGAAATTTATTTTTTTTGGGGCAGCAGTACAGTGCAATACATAAAATTACTACAGTACTGTGCAAATGCCCAAGGCACTCTAGCTATAGATGTGCGCCTAGGACTTCTGCACAATACTGTATATTGAAACATGCAGTGAAATATGTTGCTTATGTCAATGACCAACACAGTCTAAGAAAGTGCTGGGGAAGCTCACAAGTATCGCCATGCTTCTTGCACTAACATAGATACCCCAGCTTACTAATCCGTACATCTTTGCAATGTCTGAGGAAACCGAAGAACCCAGAGGAAACCCACGCAGTCACAGGGAAAATGTACAATGTTCTTACAAACAGTGGCTGGAATTGAATCCTAATTGCTGAAACTGCAAAGCCACTGAAACATGGCGCCTATACCATGCTGGCTTAGGCAAAGCATGGTGTTTACTTTCACAAAAAATTTATATGCATAAGTTACCGTAACTAAATTAGCATTAGCACTTTCTATTTCGAACATTGAGTCATATTACTGATTTCATGCTGAGCATGTATTTAAGCTAATCCTTTGTACAGTTCTCCTAACAACACAGTTAACTGCCACCAGATACTTCACCAAACCTTCGGAGGCTCTTCTCACCACAGGAATGGGATTTAGATTAAGACTCTCATGCTTTTCTAGCGTATATGACAAATAAACTCTTCTCAGTCTACCAGCCGGGTACAGGTATTGTTTATAACCAACTTTTCGATGACAAACTCTGCCAACTTCATCAGGGATGATGAAGAAGATGGCAGAGTTCTTCATCGAAAAGTCAGTTATAATTGATACCTGTACACAGCTGGAAGCCCAAAAAGAGTTTATTCGTAGATTAAGACTGTTTAAATACTGGTAAAGTTCTTTAACTCTACGATTATCCCTTTTCACTACTTGTATACTCATATCAAAAATGTTGCTTTACGAAGAATCTCTGAATCAGCTCCCATTTTGGCAATTCTGGAGCAGCCATCAATCAGACCATCATTTTTTCAAAACAGTTCATCCCAACGGTCACAAAAATCACTTATTTTTAGAGGGTAATCTCAGAGCTGTGAATCAGATAAAACAGAGCACAGATGATCTTACAATGAGTCAGTATGTTTAAAATCTGTCATCCTGCAGCCTCTCCACTTCTTGCCACAATGTGCTTGCAGAATAACTTTCTTTTAAACTTATTTAAATGTTTAATATTTGCCATTGTAGTTTGCTGCTGATTAATTAGACAAGAAATTATAATCCTGAAATGGCTGGCTAAAAATGCAACGTCCTCAAGTAAACTACCCTTTACTCCAATATCATCTTCCAACGTGGGATGAGGATCAATGGAATAACGGCCAAGAACTTTGTGAGGATCCTAAACTTTATTATCCATCTCTTTAATTTCATCATTTGTAGATGTGGCATTTTACAAATATTGTGAAGGTACATAATAGTGCCAGTCTATGTACCATAATAGTTGTGTCTATGATTCAAACAATATAAGCCATGGTCTATTCAGATCCAATAGGGGTGAACTTATGATGGTGGTGCAGTGACATCAGCGCCAGATTCTGGAACGGAGGTTCCTGGGTTCGAATCCAGTCGGGGCCGCTCCCGAGTACGCTTTCCATCCTTGCCGGGTTGAGTGTTGAGCTTGCAACTCAACCTCGTAAAATAAAGAAAAATACTGCAAAATGTCTGTGTGAGGAGTGGCCCCCCACAGTCTTCTGATCTGCGCCTTGCAAGGCATGAAAATGCCCGACGCTGGCCTCTCAGGCCTGAGTCGATGTCATCATCATCACCATGATGGTTTGGAAAGTGGCTGCACTGGTCGATAGGAAGGTTAGAAAGGCACATGGCATGGCTGGCTTTGTTAGTCGAGGCACTGAATTTAAAAGTCAGGAGGCTACGTTGCAGCTTTATAAAACTCTAGTTAGGCCACAACTGGAGAAATGCATACAGTTTCTGGTCACTCCATTGTAGGAAGGATGTTGAGGCTTTGGAACAGGTGCAGAATAGATTTATTAATATGCTGCCTGGATGAAAGTGCATGTGTTATAACAAGAGTTTGGACAAACTTCGGTTGTTTTCTCTGGTGCGTCGAAGACTGAGGGGAGATCTGATAGAGGATTATAAGATTACAAGATGCATAAACAGAGTGACGGACAATATCTTTTTCCCAGGGTTGAAATGTCTAATGCCTGAGGGAATGCATTTACGGTGAGGAGGGGATAATTTCAAAGGAGATGTGAGAGGGAAGTGTTTTTTTTCCACAGAGAGTGGTGGGTGCCTGGAGCCATTAGAGACTTTGCAGAGACGTTTGAGTAGGCAAATGAATTTGAGGAAAATGGAGGGATATGGACGTCGTGTGGGCAGGTGGGATTAATTACTAATTTAATTGGATCAGCACAACATTGTGGGCTGAAGGACCTGTTCCTGTGTTCTATGATTGCAGGAAGGAAAATGAATACTCTTCAAAATCAGAATCGGTTTTATTATCATTGACATACGTTGTGAAACGTTACTTTGCATCAATACAGTGCAGTACATAAAAATGTCTATAAATTACAATATAGATAGAGAGGAGAAGAGAGGAGGGAGGGAAGAAAGAAAGGAGGGAGGTAGGAAGGAAGGAAGGAAAGAAAACTGTGAGGTAGTGATCTGTGCAGAAATCTGTTAGACTATTCACAAATCTGATGGTAGAGGGCAAGAAGCTGTTCCTAAAATGTTCAGCGCGTGTCTTCAAGCTCCTCTTTGATGGTAGCAATGAGAAGGGCATGCCCACAGGTGGGGGGCGAAGAGCAGATCCACTCAGGGTTGTTGTAATTATGACCACCTTCAAGAAAGGAGGCATATCTGACATTCATCTCTACAGAAAAGACTCTCTGTTGTCTACCTCAGGATATATCATCATCCCAGTCCTCCTCAACTGTTTCATTCCAGCCACCAAATAGCTGCTCCCTGACTGACTGGATTCCACCTGTCTTGAGAAACATTGACAACCATACCTACCCCACTTCAACCTCATGAAATACTTTGATTCTATCAACTGGGACGGACTGGAACATCCTCCTCAAATTCTCATACAGACAACTACACCTCCATCTTACATTGGCAAGCAAGCTATGATACTAACCAACAGGTCTACAATGAACCAATCTCAGTGAAGACCACTGTCAAACAAGATGTCATTGTCTCAAAACGTTTCTCAGTTATGTAGCTGCAAAGGTTGTGCCTCGCCTCCAACAAACTTCCCATGGGAGTGCAGAAGCGAAACGTATTTTCAGAACTAACAGAAAACTACAACCTACAGTGACTACACACCAAAATGAAGGTATTATGAACCTCAGTAGTTTAGCCAGAGATGAGGCTTGCATTTGTACTTGCTCTTACACATTCCAAGACATTGTCAACTTGTTCATCAAAGCATGGGAGAGGATGCAATTCACCACTGTCTTCAAAGGACAAAGGCCTTTGATCAAGTGAGGAAAAGGTTATTAGAAGATCAAAATATTAGACCTGCAACAAAACCTTTGGACTACCAAAAGGAGTGATCTCTGCCCTCCCATGTGTTTCTGAGACCCAGACTATCTCCAGCACTAGGAAAATATCACCACTGTTTCTGCAAAATCCCCCATGTTCACTAGAAGGATAAATAGACCAATTTCAGTATCCTTTCCCAAATTAACATCCCAGTATTGAGACTATTAATCTTCAGTTGGCTATATTTGGGCTGGCCATGCTGCTTGTATGCCTAATACCCGAGTCCTGGAACAGATACAGTATTATGGGAAGATTGTCAGGTGGACAAATGAAAAGACTCAAGGATGTGCTCAAAGCTCCCTTGAAGAAGTGTTACCCAGCTACCACTGGTCTACAAATGCTCAAAGTGGGAAAGGATCAATTGTGAACCTGGAGTCCACATGTCAGGAGAATGCAGTAGCTCTTTATAAATAGCACTGGCTTCAGAGCTATATCAGCACCTACACAGCCAGAATGGGAGCAAGACATTTTCAATCCCTTGGACCTGCCAAAAGAGGATTGTTTCCAGGATCCATATAAAAACTCCTGCCTTCAGTAGCTTAGATATCATTAAAACATTTATGGCACACATTCCCTGGACTTCCCAGCATTTCCAGAACCATGATCTGCCCCTAACACTCCAAGACTCCAGGGTCTTCTTCTCTGAGCCTCATGATCAAAGGTCATCTTGTACGCTTCCTGACTAAAATAACTTTTTCTCAATGCTCCTCTATCTGAGTAATGACAGCAGCGTTCTGAGAACCTTCAATGTGGTTCAGGCTTTCACTCTCATCCTCCTAAATCTCATGATTTCTCAAATTCCATTGCTAGACCTGTTGTCCATTAACAGTACTCAAGATCCGAACCTCTTGATCACAAATTAAGTTTTTTATCAGTACTCAAGATCTAAACCTTCTGATCACAAATTCACAGATGCTGCTTCTGCAAATAAATCAGCATCCCCAACAATATTATTTTGCATAAAATTCCATTTTTTATTAATCCTTTATGTGACTGTCAAAATTGTTTGATGTTAAACAGACTACCACATGATTGGCATTTCCTCAACTTAGCACAATGGAAAGAAAATAAAATATTGGACCACCCAGATATGGAGTATTAACTGCATAATTTGTGCAAATAAATTGGATATATAGAGTTACAATATTATAAAAAAGTAGCATCTACTTAAACAAATAGAATGTACTAAACATTTTATGCAATAATCCAATACCAAAGGGAGCAAACCCAGAAAAAGGTTTCAGAAATGCACTGAATATGTAATACATTATGAATATATTACCAACCAAAGAATACATTAGAGCAGGTTTCTGAATCTTCCAATAACAGTTTGTAGGTAGACTCTTAAGATTTTCTTTGTACAACACAATGGACGCATGTGCAAGACAACCAAACCAAAAAAAAAATCCACACAGAGAGTCAGTCATTACGTACAATTAAAAAAAAATTATTTATTCTCTTAGCTTGTTTCTGTAATGAAGTCTTACCATTTATTTACGGTAATATTAGCATTATCCTGCATGCAGTTCACTATAACGCTACAAGTCAATAGGCTTAATATAAGGAGTTTACATTTAAATTCTCTTTGTGTAAGAAAACACAAAAAAAACCTGGGTGTGATTAAAGAATATCAGCTTTGTTCTTGTGAAAGTAAACTGTGGACCCATTTTCTCTTCTAGCCATTCTAGTGCAGCATGAATTATGTCACAAGACAAAAAGGTCTCCAAAGGGACAGTACAAAGGATCAAGGATTCCTTCCCTGACACCTTCGAGACAGGCAGTGCTTAGGTCTGAATAATGTTTACCCCTCGTTGTATTTCTGGATATCACTTTGCAGAAAGAAGTGAATCGTGGTCCAAACTTTGCACAAATTAATTTTTGCTATACTGAAAATGTGTGCATTTTGTTAAAAAGTAAACTAAAATTTTCTGTTCTTTCTCTTTTGGGAAGTTCACTGATGGAAAAAGTGCTATGGATCAATGTAAAAAAAAGTGTCTGTAGTTTTGACCTGAAATCATTCTCATTAACATTTTATATGTACAAACGCTGAAAAGTAAAATAAAATGGATTTTTACAATATTTATATTCTCTTTATAAAATTCAACCACATTGAGCATTTCAAGCAATCTGCAACATATCCTGTAAGAGTGTGGTCATACAGCATACAATTGAATCTAGAAACTCAAAAGTAAAAATGCTTCTTCGTTCACTGTAAACTAGGAGGAGTGAGTTCTTATGGAGCAAGTTCTCAGTTTATCACTGGCTTATGTCTTCTCACATTTCAATCACTTCTGGGCAGTGGAAGGAGCAGTGTAGAGCAGCAAAAGCAATAAACATGCGCCAGTGACAGTATCCAAACTATATATAATGATATAGAACACGTCCGGCAAAAGCTTGCTAACTAGACTTCATGTGATGCATATTTGACGCATTGAATGCTGTGCCGAGATAAATATTTGCTCAAATATGCACCACAATATGAAGTAACTATTTACATCACAGAGGGATTTCTTTGTCTTGTGCAATGTCAATCTTAGTGAGAGCTGAAGATGCCTAAACAATACTGCAGGATAAAGCAGAGCAGTTTTGTAAAGTTCCATTTTGGTCAATTCAGTTTTGTTGGGTGGATCCTTTCTAGGTCTCCTCGATTCTATCCACCCATGGCAGTACAAAAGGAATAGTAACTGTGTCTTTTAGAACTTACACTAAAGTTGCAGCTGCTGAGAGTTGTTTGTAAATGTCCCACATAAAAATACCCATCAACTCTCAGTTTAGGGGTTATAAAGAACTAACAGGCACATATGAGAACTGTTCAAATATAACACAACACATTTAGTAAAGCACCTTGGACATCAGGGCCACCCTGAAACACTAAATAGATATAAAATATTTTGTTAGATTTGTGGGTTAATGATTCCTCATGCACCATGAACAAGTGCAACATGCTTCCATGCAAGACTTTTGTTTTGTCCATGTCAAACGCTTTCTCCTAAACTTCTGGGGTGATCCACTTACCTTAAAAGTAGTGCGTGAAACTTCTTCCCAAAAACATAAAGGCCCACCCCCCATTTAGAAAAATAGTCACATATAATATATAACTTATGAATTATAAAATAATGTGTGAATTGCTATGGGCCTGGTATAAACGGTGGAACTGTGGCAACAGTAATGCAAAATATATAGGTAAAACACACTAGTATTACACAAGAAATGACACAAATATGTAAAATTTTCTGGTCCCTTTGTCTTGTTCCTCCAGTCTTAGGAGCTATTTAGACTTTCCTCTTCAGCAGTGTCAACCAGTAGTGAAAACAGTAACCTTCTATTCCACCTGCTGACTCTCCAATCATACCACCCCCCTCCCCCCCACTATACAGAGTCACCGGCTTCTGGTGAGGGTCAGTGACCTCATTATATACTAATCGTTTGTTTGGCATAGATCTCCAAATGGAGTCTGTTGATACGGTTGGGTCACACTTAAAAGCTGTAAACAATGTCATACAAAGTGGATCCTTTTTGATTTGTTTGCATTTTACTTTCTATAATCCTTTATATCTTTGCCTCTGTCTTCTTTTTCTTTCTCTTCCCTGGTTCTGTCTGGTTTTGTTACACTATCATAGGATGGTGGGGATGTGGTGGAAGGAGTCATATCAGTTTTGTCTGTCGTGGAGATTTCATTGAATTTATCTATCACCATCTCTTCTTTGCCTGGTAAAAGCTCGCTTGTTTTCCCTTTCTCTTTGAGCATGAAAGATGCTTGTTTCAGAGTTCGCCTCATCAGGTATCGCCTGAAAGCTCTTTGAATGATGGTTGCAGACACGTGCTCCTGCTTACGTCGCAGAGTGGTTGTGATGGGCTCATAGGATATCTTGGATGGATTAGATGCCATAAAGCGTTCCTCCATCTGCTGTCGAAGAGCATCCATTTCTCCACCCTCACCCAGCACACGCTTTGTAAAGGCGAACAAGATATCAAGGCAGTGAATTCTATCTCCACTGACCATGGGCAAATCCATCGCTATGAGTTGTATTTTGTTGGGCTTTGCCACACGAAGTGGTGGTTCCAAGGCATCTGCAAAATCATGCAATCTACCATACTCCATAAACTGAGTTGCATCTGAATCAAACTTTTCCCAAACTTCATAAAACATCTCAAAGTCGTCTTCACTCAGTGGTTCAGCACTTTCCTCTGTAGCAACACTGAAATTCTCCAAAATAATAGCAATGTACATATTTATGACAATTAAGAAAGATATTATAATGTAACTAACAAAGAATAGAATAGCAACTGACGGATTACCACAATCTCCTTTGATAGGGCTGCCTGGGTTATCTTTTGCAGGATCACAGTCTGGTGGCCCACTGTTTAAAATTGGAGCCAGTAACCCGTCCCAGCCAGCAGAAGTGGTGATCTGAAACAAGCAGATCATGCTGTTCCCAAAAGTTTCAAAGTTGAACATATCATCAATGCCAGATTCCTTCTTCACATAAGCAAAATTAGACATTCCAAATATGGCATAAATGAACATGACTAAGAAGAGCAATAGACCAATGTTGAACAAGGCAGGAAGGGACATCATCAGCGCAAACAGCAGCGTGCGGATTCCCTTAGCACCCTTGATTAAGCGCAAGATACGGCCGATTCTTGCAAGCCGGATCACTCTAAACAAGGTTGGCGACACAAAGTATTTTTCAATGATGTCAGCTAAGAACATGCCTGGAGGAAAGAAAATACAAATTATTTAGATTTTGCCAATTATTTTGTGCAATAACACATACACTATACATTTCATACAATGTTAAGAACAACACAACATTGAACGATTGAGAAAATATCACAAATGATAAGAATCAATATCAAGACTATTTTATAACTTCATAATACAGAAATATCTTGCTGTCTTGGTCCAATTTTCATTGTATTTTATCATCTTTATCACATATGAAAACTTAGAAGTTGTTTATTTATTTACTTAATAAGCACAGAACAGACCGTTCCAGCTCTTTGAGCCATGCTACCCAGCAACCCTCCCATTTAATCCTGATATAATAACGGGACAATTTGCAATGACCAATTAACCTACCAACCAGTACATCTTTGGACTGTGGGAGGAAACTGGAGCACCCAGAGAGAAACCTTCTTCTTTAATGGTTCCTCAGCTCGATGATGAATTTTCATTTATGACAGTTTATAAAACCAAAGGTTTGTGTGAGATTTGTGAATTTTTCTGAGCACTGCAGTTATACACCACAATTTAGCAAACAGTAATACCAAGACAACACACATCAAAGTTGCTGGTGAACACAGCAGGCCAGGCAGCATCTGTAGGAAGAGGTGCAGTCGACGTTTCAGGCCGAGATCCTTCGTCAGGGCTAACTGAAAGAAGAGTGAGTAAGGGATTTGAAAGCTGGAGGGGGAGGGGGAGATGCAAAATGATAGGAGAAGACAGGAGGGGGAGGGATAGAGCCAAGAGCTGGACAGGTGATAGGCAAAAGGGGATACGAGAGGATCATGGGACAGGAGGTCCAGGAAGAAAGACAAGGGGGGGGGCGACCCAGAGGACGGGCAAGAGGTATATTCAGAGGGACAGAGGGAGAAAAAGGAGAGTGAGAGAAAAAATGTGTGCATAAAAATAAGTAACAGATGGGGTACGAGGGGGAGGTGGGGCCTTAGCGGAAGTTAGAGAAGTCGATGTTCATGCCATCAGGTTGGAGGCTACCCAGACGGAATATAAGGTGTTGTTCCTCCAACCTGAGTGTGGCTTCATCTTTACAGTAGAGGAGGCCGTGGATAGACATGTCAGAATGGGAATGGGATGTGGAATTAAAATGTGTGGCCACTGGGAGATCCTGCTTTCTCTGGCGGACAGAGCGTAGATGTTCAGCAAAGCGGTCTCCCAGTCTGTGTCGGGTCTTGCCAATATATAAAAGGCCACATCGGGAGCACCGGACGCAGTATATCACCCCAGTCGACTCACAGATGAAGTGTTGCCTCACCCGGAAGGACTGTTTGGGGCCCTGAATGGTGGTAAGGGAGGAAGTGTAAGGGCATGTGTAGCACTTGTTCCGCTTACACGGATAAGAGCCAGGAGGGAGATCAGTGGGGAGGGATGGGGGGGACGAATGGACAAGGGAGTCGCGTAGGGAGCGATCCCTGCGGAATGCAGAGGGGCGGGGAGGGAAAGATGTGCTTAGTGGTGGGATCCCATTGGAGGTGGCGGAAGTTACGGAGAATAATATGTTGGACCCGGAGGCTGGTGGGGTGGTAGGTGAGGACCAGGGGAACCCTATTCTTAGTGGGGTGGCGGGAGGATGGAGTGAGAGCAGATGTACGTGAAATGGGGGAGATGCGTTTAAGAGCAGAGTTGATAGTGGAGGAAGGGAAGCCCTTTTCTTTAAAAAAGGAAGACATCTCCCTCGTCCTAGAATGAAAAGCCTCATCCTGACAGCAGATGCGGTGGAGACGGAGGAATTGCGAGAAGGGGATGGCGTTTTTGCAAGAGACAGGGTGAGAAGAGGAATAGTCCAGATAGCTGTGAGAGTCAGTAGGCTTATAGTAGACATCAGTAGATAAGCTGTCTCCAGAGACAGAGACAGAAAGATCTAGAAAGGGGAGGGAGGTGTCGGAAATGGACCAGGTAAACTTGAGGGCAGGGTGAAAGTTGGAGGCAAAGTTAATAAAGTCAACGAGTTCTGCATGCGTGCAGGAAGCAGCGCCAATGCAGTCGTCGATGTAGCGAAGGAAAAGTGGGGGACAGATACCAGAATAGGCACGGAACATAGATTGTTCCACAAACCCAACAAAAAGGCAGGCATAGCTAGGACCCATACGGGTGCCCATAGCTACACCTTTAGTTTGGAGGAAGTGGGAGGAGCCAAAGGAGAAATTATTAAGAGTAAGGACTAATTCCGCTAGACGGAGCAGAGTGGTGGTAGAGGGGAACTGATTAGGTCTGGAATCCAAAAAGAAGCGTAGAGCTTTGAGACCTTCCTGATGGGGGATGGAAGTATATAGGGACTGGACATCCATGGTGAAAATAAAGCGGTGGGGGCCAGGGAACTTAAAATCATCGAAAAGTTTAAGAGCGTGAGAAGTGTCACGAACATAGAACATAGAACATAGTATTTACTCCAGTAATACCAAGATCTTTTTCACTACATGAAGTTAAATTTGCATAAGACATTGGTGAGACTCAATTTGGAATATTGTGTGAAGTTTTGGTCACCTAACAGCTAAGATGTAAGTAAGGTTGAAAGAGTACACAGAAAATTTACAAGGATGTGCCTGGGACTGGGGGACCTGAGTTATAAGGGAAAATTGAATAGGTTAGGACTTTATTCCTTGGAACGTATAAGATTGAGAGGAGATTTGATAGAGGTTTACAGAATTATGAGGGGTATAGATAGGATAAATGCAAGCAGGTTTTTCCCACTGAGGTTGGGTGGGGCTACAACCAGAGGGTTAAGGGTGAAAGCTGAAAAATTTAAAGGGAAAATGAGGGGAAATTCTTCACTCAGAGGGTCATAAGAGTGTGGTATGAACTGCCAGTGCAACTGGTGGACGCAAGCTTGATTTCAACATTTAAGAGAGGTTTGGATAGGATAAGATCCCCATTGAGAATACCCGACAAGCTGCATCTCCATCTGGTTCGGGAGCTGCCAAGCATCAGACCGGACGTCCCTACAAAGGACTGTGAGAACAGCTGAGAGGACCATAGGGATTTCCCTACCATCCATCGGGGACATTTATCAGGAGCGCTGCGTATGCAGGGCCCTTAGTATTATTAAGGATCCCACCCATCCATCCCGCATCCTCTCTGACTTTCTACCATCAGGCAGGAGACTACGATGCATACAAACAAGAACTGTCTAGATGAGAAACAGTTTCTTCCCCTGGGCTTCTGAAATCCCTGCCACATTGTAATCAAAGTGTCACTGGTTAATCTGTCCCGTACCTTACAACATGAATATTATTACACTTCAGTTTGTTATTTACGTGTGATTCAACTGTAGTTTTTATCCTTACCATTAAAAGTTATTGTGCATTATGTGTACTACTGTGCTTTACACCCTGGCTCAAAGGAGCTTTTTCTCATTTCTATATACAGTACATGATATGGTTATAGACGTTATACAAATGTATATAGTTAAATAACAATAAACAACTTGTACGTGGATGGAAGGCTATGGTTCCAGTGCAGATCGATGGGAGTAGGCAATTTAAATGGTTCGGCACAGACTAGATGGGCTGAAGGGCCTGTTTCTGTGATCCTAACTAGACAGATATAAAAATATCACCAACTGCATCCTATTATAAAACAAATGGTTAAAAAAAACTCAATTTTAAACATTGTTAATATTTCCTAATGCTTTTTTACACTGAAAATATTACAAAACCTCTATTCTATTTGGAATTTATATCAGACAAGTAATTACCTACAGTTTCACATTGTTTCACAGTATCTAATAAACTTTTGAACTTAATGCAGGTACTTGTCAAGTTTTGTTGAATAATTTTGCTGCTAAATATCTTTCACAAAATAGCTGTAATTCCTAAGATTTAGTCAAACAGCAAAGCCATTATGTTCAAGTTCAAAGACAAATAACAAAAGAAATTACACTTTTTGGACAGTGATTTAAGCCTTATAATGTTCTTACCTACAACAGAAAGAATGACGACTACAAAGTCAAAAGTATTCCAGCCAATTGTAAAGTAATAGTAGCGAAGCGCAATCAGCTTAAGCACACATTCACTCGTGAACAGAACTATGAAAACCATGTTGATCCAATATAAGATGTTATCCATATCTTTACTTTGATCATCAGTCTCTACCATCATGGTGACCATGTTAAGGCAAATGAGAATCATGATGCTGATATCAAAAACTTGCTGGGTTACGAGATCAAACACCATGCCTTGAATCTTGTTCTATAAAACAAACAGTATCAGATATATTAGTTACTAATGGTACCACCTGCAAAAATATTTTTTCAACATATCCAAGCTAGTTTTCTTAATAAGTAGGGAAAGACATGCATCGTAGAAAAATGAAGTTCTACTGTAGCGCAGAATCAAATATCGCTTTGATGATTGTACGTTCTAGTACCAATTGTTTGGCGACAATAAAGTAGAAAGTATAAAGCTAGAAAAGCAGGAAGAACAGAAAAATCAAAACTCTCCTCAAACTTGCTCCAATACTCAATAAAATTATGGTCAATTTTCTTTTTCAGAAATTGTCTTCTCTCATCACCATATCACTTATTTATTTCAGTATCCAGCAATATAAAATCAATGAACAAGTCTCACAGCACTCCAGGGTAGAAATTGCCCATATTATATAACCTTCTGAGTGAAAAAATATTACCTCGATCCTAAAAGGTCTAAACCTTATGTTGAGACTATGATCCATAATTCTAGATTCCTCAGTCAAGGAAAAGATTTTCTCCACATCTATCCTAGCACACCTTCCAAGAAATTTATTTATTTCATTGAGATCATCTATAATTTTGCTTAAATAGTCAATTTGTTCTCTCTTCATTTGACAGACCTGTCATCTGAGGAACCAATTTGGCAAATCTTTACTGCACTTCCTCTCATCATCATTATTATGTGCCGTGTTGTACGACGTGGGTAATCATGGTCTTTGACCATGAATGCTCTTGGCAAATTTGTCTACAGAAGTGGTTTGACATTGCCTTCCTCTAGGCAGTGTCTTTACAAGGTGGGTGACCTCAGCCATTATCAATACTCCTCAGAGACTGTCTGCCTGGCGAGATTGGGTGCATAACCAGGACTTGTGATATGCACCAGCTGCTCATACGCCCATCCACTATCTGCTCCCATGGCTTCCCATGACCCTGCACATGGGCGAAGAGGTGCTAAGCAGATGCTACACCTTGGATTTCCTTTGGCAGAGACATATCTCCACCCACCACTCCCTCTACAATCAGTATATCCTTTTTCCAGAAAGAAAAGCAAAATTGTACACAATGTTTCCCATCTAGTCTTATCATACCCATATAATTACTGTATGATATCTTTACTCTTGTACTTAAATTCTCTCACATTAAAGACTCACGTATCATTCATCCTCCTAGTTGCCTGCTACACCTGCATGTTAGATTTCATTGACATGCCCTCAAGGATGCCCAGGTCTCTTTGAGCATCAACAAATCATTATCACTTACCATTTAAAAAAAATACTCTATGTTTGTTTAGTCTGTCATAGTATATAATCTCATATTTTTCCATGTGTACACCATTTTATACGTCATCAGATTAGGCCTCCAGATGTCAGATAGCACGTCACGTGTGTAAGCACAGATTCTCACAGTGCTTTTGGAGACTGCACTGGCCCCAGTTTAAATGCTGTGAACCCACCACAGGTAGGTTTCTAAATAAAATGATTATATCTCATAAAACAACCCCACCTGCGCCTCTTCCCCTCTCTTTCTCTCGCTCCCTCTCTCTCACACAGACTCACAAAATCCCCTAAAATTTTCAACTGGACCCCCAAACCTGGAGGACTGGTGGACCACTCTTAGTGTGACATCTACTCTTTGAACTGTTTGGCATGGGTAACACTACCAAGAGCCAAAGCACAAGGCTAATTCTCCACCTAACATAGCTCTCCGAGTCATTGAGGCATGCAAACCTCCAAACCCTATGACAAGACAATGGTCCTCCTGGAGGTTAATGATATTTGCTGCCATCAAAACGGTGGCTCTTTCTCATCCAGCCTCATCACTCCTTCCTCCTGTCCTCGTCACCTACTTCCTGCCTCTTTGATTCCAATTACTCAAACCTCCACTTACACTGTTGAGTTCAGTATTATAGTGAAAATTGTACAATTGCTCTTGATATATGTTAAATTAATGGCTCTTACCAAGGGCCTTGGTATAGGTTTCTGTGGTTTCTTGGATCCTAGCTTCTTCATTGCATTGTAGTATTTCTTTTGTTCTTCAGTCATGAAAATATCTTGACCTCCAAGGTAAAATGACAAAAACATACTGGTTATAATCACATTCACAGCCAAACGAATGCTAATTTTACAACATTCCGTCAGGCTTCCAGGGCCTTCTAGACTAGGGGTTCCCAACCATATATCATGGACTCCAGGTTGGGATCCCCTGTTCTAGCTCAATAAACATCAGATTATTTGAACTGTATTACAAAGAGATTGCTGCATCAAAAGCATAAATATTTTACATAACTATATTTATAGGTTGTAAATATAAATTTGAAAATGATGAAGAATAAAAGCTTTACTTTTCCCTTTTTTTCCAACTTATATTGGAGTTTATAGAACTTTGCTAACTTTTGCACTTTTCGTACTTCAAAGTTTTGGCCCAGTCTTAGACTTACTGCTCAATGGTTTTAGAGAAACGATTTGATAAATATCACTGATTTGCCTAGTGCAATTTCTGGTGACACTCCTTCCAAGATTCACCCTGGTCTGAATTGAAAAAGACCACAAAGCTTCAAGAGGTGAATGGTGAAAACATTGTTCACAGTATAAGGAATTCCTACTGTCCTTGGGAACAGATTTTTAACATTAATTTGCATAATTTAGTTTTGATATGTTGTCCATTAACATTGACATTTGTATCTATAAAGTTTATTTATCAACAACGTTAAATAGGTTAAAATTTGTCTTGTTGCTATGTGGCTCAGTAAATTAAGATAATTTATTTTTTATTTATTGAGATACAGCTTGGAATGGGCCCTTGTGGCCCTTTGAGCCCTCAGTCTGCTTATTTCGAACCAGACCTGAAGCTCCTTCAACCCTTTAGCAGTCGCACGATTCCCAGTAAGCATGAGGTCTTCACTCTACCAGCTGAGCAATAAGTGGAACAGTGATGACACGCCCTGCAGACTTGCCCCCATCTCAGTCCTGCCATTTCTAAGCCCTGACATATTGTTAATAAATGCTTTTGATAATTAGGTATATTTTGGAAAAAAATACATTGGTTCAAATATATTGAAAAATTATTTTTAATTATTTGATTAATCAAAAATATAATTCTATAATGAATCAAAGTGAGCAAAATATTTAGTGAGACTTACCTTTATAATTAAGGTTGGTAACCCCATCAAGTAAATGGAACCATGCTAGATGCACCAGCAATGGCTGGTGTCATGTGAAGGGATCGAGCACAAAATGTATCTGACCCCCTAGCGCAACGTTAGAAAGCACCTGGACTCAATGGGGCTGGAGTTCAGATGTACCAGTGCAAGGTTCACTAGGTGTAGTGCACTGGTGATGAGGTTTAGAACATGCGACATGCTAATACAGTAAATCGGTGATTCTCTACAGGACCAAAAGTCGAGGGGAAAGGAAAACATTCCTGGTGAAGTCCACCGTGATGTGTGCAGGTTTATGTAGTAATGAGACTTCTGGGCTTTTGGGAGCAGTCTCCATAACTCCATACTATAACCAATATCACTGACAGGGCACCAATTCCTTGCACATATATTTAGAAACAGAGAAAGCCTACAGCACAATACAGGCCCTTCAGCCCACAAAGCTGTGCCGAACATGTCCTTACCTGAGAAATTACCTAGGGTTACCCATTGCCCTCTATTTTTCTGAGCTCTATATACCTGTGCAGGAGTCTCTTAAAAGACTCTATTGGATCCACCTCCACTACTGTCACCAGCAGCCCATTCCACGCACTTACCACTCTCTGCGTAAAAAAAACTTACCCCTTATATCTCCTCTGTACCTACTTCCAAGCATCGTAAAACTATGCCCTCTCGTGCTAGCCATTTCAGCCCTGGGAAAAAGCCTCTGATTATCCACACGATCAATCTTGTACACCTCTCATCCTCCGTTGCTCCAAGGAGAAAGGCCGAGTTCACTCAACCTATTCTCATAAGGCATGCTCCCCAATCCAGGCAACATCCTTGTAAATCTCCTCTGCACCCTTTCTATGGTTTCTACATCCTTCCTAGAGTGAGGCGACCAGAACTGAGCACAGTACTCCAAGTGGGGTCTCACCAGGGTCCTATGTAGCTGCAACATTACCTCTCGGCTCCTAAACTCAATCCCATGGTTGATGAAGGCCAATGCACCGTATGCTTTCTTAACCATACAGTCAACCTGCGCAGCAGCCTTGAGTGTCCTATGGACTCAGACCCCAAGATCCCTCTGATTCTCTACACTGCCAAGGGTCTTACCATGAATACTATATTCTGTCATCTTATTTGACCTACCAAAATGAACCACCCCACACTTATCTGGGTTTTGACGACTTGTGGTTTGATGTTTCATTGATGCTTGGCATCTTGTGGGTTTGCCGAAAACCAATGATGAGGGTTTGTTGTTTCCTTTGTAATGGCATTGAATGACCGAAGACAACTTGTATAAATTTAGTGACTGAGTCTATCTATATGTGTATATCATCTGCAGATGATTAATCAAAATCAAAGATCCAAGAAATGCGTAGCTGATACATAGGAAACAACTCTCTTTTAGTTACGGTAGTGAGAGATGTTGTTTCTTTCAAAACATCACAAGTGTGAGATCGCTGAAGTACATGAAGCAAAAAAAATGCCCAAGTACCAAACTATTTTCTTAAATTGATATGGATTAATGACCACACAGCACTATTTCCAAGAAAACGGCTGACATTCAATTCCACTGATCCTTAATTTTGTAACTTTATCATAAGACATAAGAAATAGGAGTAGGGGTAGGCTATATGGCCCATTGAGCCTGCTCCACCATTCGAAAAGATCATGGCTGATCTGGCCATTCGGTTATCCCCACCTACCTGCCTTTTCCCTATAACCCTTAATTCCCCTGCTATGCAAATGCCATGTCAATATAGCTCGATTCTTTTTGTGACTAAGATTTGTCCATTAAGATCCCTAGCTTACTTTCATTTCATCTATGCTTAGTACACAGAATAGCTGCAATTTCTTTACACTTCCAACAATTTGCACTCAAATTTTATATCTGCAACATCTAACTGGCACAGCGGTTGGCAGTGGGGAAGCGATGTGACACTGGACTAAACAGAGCTGTGCTGAAATGAGTATTCCTGGACCGTTTTGAAGACTTGTGGCTTGATGATTTATATTCTGTGTTTTTCGCTCATATTTTAGTGGCTGCCTGCGTGATTTGTTCCTTGTGTGTTGGGGGTTTGATGTTTTCCTTTGAATGGGTCCCATGATGTTTCTTTGTTTTGTGGGAAGATGAATCTCAGGGTTGTAAACTGAATACATACTTTGATAATAAATGTACTTTGCTTCTTTAACTTCCACATGACACCTGGAAGCTTGGGATATTCCAGGCTTACCATGCAAATACTATTGTGGTTTCCACAACGATTTCATTACTTGAATGATATTATATTCAAGGCAATCAGTCCCAATTAGCTTTTAGTTCTGTCTCAATACTCGTTGCAGTTAAACAATTAATATTTTTAACTTTAAACTTTGCCCTGATGTAGATGTGGGCTCTCCAAGAGGAGAAGCAGGGGGCTGTTCTGATTTCCCCAGCTGAGTACCTCAGAAACAACCCTCCAAGAATAATCACCTGCCTACAGCATGTGAATTGACAGTTTGTCTCAATGAGGACCCTGTGAAAAAAGAATCTTGGACCACATGAATAAAGAAAAATTCCCTGATTCTATACATGCCTGCAATTTTATCACATTACTGAGTAAGATTACAAAAATCAATGATTTTTCGCTGGAATTAAAAGAAAGGAGATACATACAGAATGCCCTGGTTATAATGCAGTATTTGGGAGCCAATCAAAAAACATGATCTTGCAAGGGAAGTGGGGCATCTTTCAGTGCATCATATTTCTCAGTGTAATGGATGTGGCAGCTTCTTAGTGATTGCGTTCTTCGTGGTTGCTACCCTTGTCAACACTTCTTCTCCCTGCTTCCATTGCCCTGAATTCTGCAATCAGTCACTGTCTTTCAGCCACATAGAACACAGAACTGGAAAGAGGAGAGAAAACTAAACAACACATGAAAGCAGAGGGAAAAATAGATCACGAGAACAGAACAGAGAGAGGTAAACAGAGAATAAAGCTTGAAGATTGAAGACTGCACTGAAACAACAGAGATTCAGATAAACAGATTATACGTCAGTCTAATGGAGACTCATTTCATTGAAAACAACAAGGAACCAGAAGCAGAGAAAAATATGCAAACTAATCATATGCAAAATAATAATATGCAAAAATAATCATGTGCAAAATTATCATATGCAAAACAACTATATGCAAAATAGCCATATGCAGATACAGTATCACTATGCAAAACAACCATATACAAAATAATCATATGCAAAACACAAAATAAAACAATTAGAAACCAGGAGAGAAGAACGGAGCAATAATAAATACTTAACAAACTACAAAGTATAAAAACATAACATGTGAATGATCAGATATAAGTAATAGTGATACAAGTTTATCGTGGCAACTACTCTTTCATAGATCAGACTGATGACAATTAAAAATTGGCTGTTTAGGGGTTCCTTGGTCATTTGGTTTATGCCCAAAGTCAGCCTGATGCTACTTTTCAGACAGCGGTGTAAATGGCCAAGCAGCTCGCCCTCACTAAGATCCTAAGCCAGTCAGGCCTCCACACCAAATGGAAGACATTGATCAGAAGCTTTTCTAACAAACAGAAGGTCCTCCCTCCTTTACAGGTCTGAGCGACCACTCTGAAAATGGTTCAAAGAACTTTACAGTCATCTTTTGCTTGTACCAAGAAAAGCAAAGAGTTTGATGTTTTATAAGCAAACTTCCCGGTGGCCAAACATTTCAATTCTGATTCCCATTCCCGTTCTGACATTACGGTCTATTGCCATAATGAGGCCATCCTCAAAGGGGAGGAGCAACACCTTATATTCCGGCTGGGTAGCCTCCAACCTGATGGCATGAATATCAATTTCTCCTTCAGGTAAAAAAATGTTTCCATCCCCCTCTCCTCTTCTTCTATTCCCCATTCTGGCCTCTTGCCTCTTCTCTTCTGCCTATCATCTCTCCCTGGGTCCCCTCCTCCTTCCCTTTCTCCTGTAGTCCACACTCCTCTCCTTTCAGATTCCTTCCTCTCCAGCGTTCTATCTTTCCTACCCACCTGGATTCACCTATCACCTTCCAGCTTTCCTCCACCTTCTTGTTCTGGCATCTTCTCCCTTCCTTTCCAGTGCTGAAGAAGGATCTCGGTCCGAAACAGCAACTATTTATTCATTCTCATCAATGCTGCCTGACCTGCTGAGCTCTTCCAGCATTTTGTGTGTGTTGCTTTGAATTTCCAGCATCTGCAGAATCTCTCATGTTTATGAGTTTTTCTAAGGCCCTTTATAATGCTCCGACCCGCTCTGAATTACTCCAAACTATCCCTACTCACTCCTTTGCCTTTGCCCTTGCTGGCCCAAACTGGATGGCGTTAATATTGTTAGAATCAATTAGCTTAATACACTTGGGGAGCCATGCATTTTATGCACATAGTTCCTTGTCTGTATGTGGGACTTCATTGAGTTTGGGCTTGCGTAAGCATACAGGAGGAATAATACAACCAAATTCAGGCCTCATTCAAATTGTAGCTGCAAACCACCTATTTGGGTTACAAACAGAATCAGATACATATACTGTCAAATCAACTTCAGCAAATAGTGAAAAATCAGTGGTGGGGATGATGCTGGAGTCAATTATAAAGGATGAAATAGCGGCACATTTGGATAGCAGTAACAGGATCGGTCCGAGTCAGCATGGATTTACAAAGGGGAAATCGTGCTTGACTAATCTGGAATTTTTTGAGAATGTAACTATGAAAATGGACAAGGGACAGCCAGTGGATGCAGTGTACCTGGACTTTCAGAAAGCCTTTGATAAGGTCCCACATAGGAGATTAGTGGACAAAATTAGAGCACATGATATTGGGGGTAGGGTACTGACATAGATAGAAAATTGGTTGGCAGACAGGAAACAAAGAGCAGGGATTAACGGGTCCCCTTCAGATTGGCAGGCGGTGACAAGTGGGGTACCGCAAGGCTTGGTGCTGGGACTGCAGCTGTTTACAATATACATTAATGATTTAGATGAAGGGATTAAAAGTAACATTAGCAAATTTGCAGATGACACAAAGCTGGGTGACAGTGTGAAATGTGAGGAGGATGTTATGAGAATGTAGGGTGACTTGGACAGGCTGGGTGAGTGGGCAGATGCATGGCAGATGCAGTTTAATGTGGGTAAATGTGAGGTTATCCACTTTGGTGGCAAGAACAGGAAGGCAGATTGCTATTTGAATGGTGTCAAGTTAGGAAGAGGGGAAGTACAACGAGATCTAGGTGTTCTTGTTCATCAGTCACTGAAAGTAAGCATGCAGGTACAGCAGGCAGTGAAGAAAGCTAATGGCATGTTGTCCTTCATAACAAGGGGAATTGAGTATAGGAGCAAAGAGGTCCTTCTACAGTTGTACAGGGCCCTGGTGAGACCACACCTGGAGTATTGTGTACAGTTTTGGTCTCCAAATTTGAGGAAGGACATTCTTGCTATTGAGGGAGTGCAGCGGAGGTTCACGAGGTTAATTTCCAGGATGGCAGGACTTTCATATGTTGAAAGATTGGAGCAATTGGGCTTGTATACACTGGAATTTAGAAGGATGAGAGGGGATCTGATTGAAACATATAAGATTATTAAGGGATTGGACACGCTAGAGGCAGGAAACACGTTCCCGATGTTGGGGGAGTCCAGAACCAGAGGCCACAATTTGAGAATAAGGGGTATTCCATTTAGAACGGAGTTGAGGAAAAACTTTTTCACCCAGAGAGTTGTGGATCTGTGGAATGCTCTGCCTCAGAAGGCAGTGGAGGCCAATTCTATGGATGCTTTCAAGAAAGAGTTAGATGGAGCTCTTAATGATAGCGGAGTCAAGGGATATGGGGAGAAGGCAGGAATGGGGTATTGATTATGGATGATCAGCCATGATCACAGTGAATGGCGGTGCTGGCTCGAAGGGCTGAATGGCCTACTCCTGCACCTATTGTCTATTGTCTATTATCACCAAATTGAAGCAGAATGTAAACAACAAAAATGGAAATGAAAGAAAAAAAGACCAAAAATAGTGAGATTTAAAGAGGGAAGAAGAGACATCAAAGATGCCAAAATGCAGTCACCCAGACAAACTCTCACAGTCCAAACAACAATGAAACAACAGGCTACTTTTAAGGAAAAATAATGCTTCTGTCAAAGGTGATGGATAAAAATAAGGAATACACACTCTACAATTGATACATGTGAAGTTTCACATATATTTCCCATTATGTGGTTGTCCACTGTAATTTGACAGATCTGACCTTGAGGGGAAGTGCACAAATCTATTGCATTATTGGCACCTTATGAACACAACTTTAAGGCTAAATTCAAATTAGCCATATTAGTTTTATTTCAGTCAAAATACTTATCTTTTTCTTCTGTTGATTGAAGTTGTCAATAATGACACCAATAAACAAGTTCAAGGTGAAGAAAGATCCAAAGATGATGAAAATGACGAAGTAAAAATACATATACAGATTGCATTCATAGTCAGGTTGCTGCTTCACCTAAAAAATATAATTCAGGGCAAAGAGATTACAAATAGGAACAAAAAATCAATTTGCTTTGTTTTACATTACATTAATGTTTTATTGATATATGTGGTATTAAAAGACAATTCAGAACTCCCAGAATCATATCTTAAAACGTATTATGACTAAATTGATATTGGTACTTTCTCTAATCTCTCTCTCTCTTTCACTCTGTCTCTCCTGTCTCTCTTTCTTACTTCCTTTTGACTTCCTCAAAAGAAATCTACCTACTACAGTCCCATTGTTTTCCCCCTCACCTGATCCTTCACTTACTTGGTCATATCTAGTCGAAAGCAGGGGTTCCCAGCTTTATATGCCATGGACCCTGACCACCGGTCCCCACTGTGCTGTGGGGCGGCACGGTAGCGCTGTGCTGAGCACAACGCTTTACAGTACCAGCGGCCCGGGTTCAATTCCTGCCGCTGCCTGTCAGGAGTTTGTACATTCTCCTCGTGACCGCGTGGGGTTAGAAACATAGAAAACCTACAGCACAATACAGGCCCTTCAGCCCACAAAGCTGTGCTGAAACATGTCCTTACCTTAAAAATTATCTAAGGTTACCCATAGCCCTCTATTTTTCTGAGCTCCATGTACCTGTCCAGGAGTCTCTTAAAAGACCCTATCGTATCCGCCGCCACCACTGTTGCTGGCAGCCCTTTCCATGCTCCCACGGCTCTGCGTGAAAACACTTACCCCTGACATCCCCTCTGTACCTACTTCCAAGCACCTTAAAACTATGCCCTCTCGTGCTAGCCATTTCAGCTCTGGGGAAAAGCCTCTAACTACCCACACAACCAATGCCTCTCATCATCTTATACACCTCTATCAGGTCACTTCTCATCCTCCGTCGCTCCAAGGGAAAAAGGCCTAGTTCACTCAACCTATTCTCATAAGGCATGCTCCCCAATCCAGGCAACATCCTTGTTAATCTCCTCTGCATCCTTTCTATGGTTTCCACATTCTTCCTGTAGTGAGGTGACCAGAATTGAGCAGAGTACTCCAAGTGGGGTCTGATCAGGGTCCTGTATAGCTGCAACATTACCTCTCGGCTCCTAAACTCAATCCCGTGATTGATGAAGGCCAATGCACCGTATGCCTTCTTAACCACAGAGTCAACCTGCGGAGCAGCTTTGAGTGTCCTATGGACTCGGACCCCAAGATCCCTCTGATCCTCCACACTGCCAAGAGTCTTACCATTAATACTATATTCTGTCATCATATTTGACCTACCAAAATGAACCACTTCACACTTATCTGGGTTGAACTCCATCTGCCACTTCTCAGCCCAGTTTTACATCCTATCAATATCCCGCTGTAGCACCTGACAGCCCTCCACGCTACCCACAACAGGACAACTGGAGCACCCGGGTTTTCTCTGGGTGCTCTGGTTTTCTCCCGCAGTACCGGTTGTAATTAGGCTAGGATTAAATCAGGGGATTAATGGGCAGTGTGGCTCAAAGGCCTGGAAGGGCCTACTCCGCACCATATCTCAATAAAATAAATTTACCAAGTTAACTGAGAAAAACAAAGGTTTTCTTTAAACCCTGGCCTAAAGATTTTTCTTATACACATTCCTGTTCTATTCAAACTCCTGCCATGCATACTCAAACTTCATTTCAAGTTCCTTTTATTGTCCTTTCCTGTCCTTGATTTTCATCAGTGTGTGGATGGCAGTTATATTCAACCAATCCGGACTGCCGTTGAGACTTTGCATGGGTACATGCTAGCCCATAGCATTAGGGATCACCTCTTGAAGGAATTCAGTAATTACTTCACTTCCTTGTTTGTTTCAAAGATGTCCAGATGCAAAAATCAAGAACTTACACCGATAAATTTGGTCCACATGGTATGTCAAAAGTCTTTGAATTTTTAAAAATATATGTATATAAGACTGTAAGATATAGGAGCAGAATTAGGCCTTTCGGCTTAACGATTCTGCTCCACCACTTCATCATGGCTGACCCTTTTATCTTACTCTTAGCCCCAATCTCCTGCTTTTCCCCTGTATCCGTCATGTCCTGACCAATCAAGAATCTATCAACCTCTGCCTTAAAGATACATAAAGACTTGGCCTCCACAGCCAGTTGTGGCAACAAATTCAACAGATTCACCACTCTCTGGCTAAAGAAACTCCTCCTCATCTCCATTCTGAAAGGATGTCCCTCTATTCTGAGGTGGTGTCCTCTGGTCTTGGACTCCCTGCACCAGAGGAAACATCCTCTCCACATCCACTCTATCAAGCCCTTTCACCATTTGATAGGTTTCAATGAGGTCACCCCTCATTCTTGTAAATTTCAGTGAATACAGCCCCAGAGACATCAAATGTTCTTCATATGACAACTCATCCAAACCTGGAATCATCCTCGTGAACCTCCTTTGAACCTTCTCCAGATTCAGCACATCCTTTCTAAGATAAGAGGCCCAAACCTGCTTACAATACACCATGTGAGGCCTCAGCAGCGCTTTATAAAGTCTCAACGTATATAAACATGCTATCCTTGTAATGATGTAATGGTCCTGACAGCAATTCGAATTAAAAATTTAATTCTTACAGTAATACCTTACATTTAAATACCATAAACGGACACCAATATATTGACAGTGACCACAGAGGGAAGCATTAGACTAGATGCCCAGATGTGGTCAAGAAGCATCTTAAAGGGGGGAACAGATACATAGAAGTAGATTGATTTTGGGAAGGAGATTAAGGATGCAGATTCCACATGGGATTGCCATTGAAGATTTACTGTACAAGGCTCAAGACTGCAAGATAACTTCGAGGGAAATGAGGTAGATGAACGTTATGGGAATATGGACGGTTAAGATCAAAGAGATATGACAACTTTAACATTGAGTTTTTGATGAAGCAGAGCAAAAATCCCAAGATACTTTCTCCCAGTAATGACTGTTTTACTAACTAAGCGATAAACTATATTGACACAATATATCCTTCCCCATCTTATCAGAGTAGCACAATTGTCTCAAAGATATTTTTGTTGAATTAAATAAGCTATCAATAAGTTTAGCCACACTCTCAATGGTTCAAATGGTTCAATTTAATATCAGAGAATGTATACAATAAACAATCTGAAAATCTTGCTCTTCACAAAACAAGAGATCCCAAAGAATGAATGATAGAAACATCAGAACCCCAAAATCCCTCTCCCCCTCCAGCAGCCCCCACTATCAATAAAGGCAATATCTGCTTTCTCATCTCATCCAAAGCTCCAGATAAGGTTATCACCAAACTCTTGGATCTTTATAATATATTATATACAGTATTGGCAATTATTATATGTATTTGAAGTTAAGGGTATTGGTCTGAAACATCGACTCATTTTTCTCCATTGATGCTGCCTGATCTATGAGTCCACCCAGCACTTCACATGTGTTGATCCTAATTTTATTATTTTCTTAAAAATAAAAGTGAGAGGAGTTGAGTTTAAGAGTTCATTTGTGGATCTTCTTCCTCATCTGCACCCTACCCTTTGACCTTGCCATCTATAACCACAGCAGGCTTTTCATCTGAGGACTTCTATCCCAGTAAAACTCAGTGGTGTCCCATTCTAAGGCAATTATTTCTTTCCTTAGGTAGGGTAACTTATCTAAGTGCCAAAACTGAGCAAACAACAGCTGACTAACAGTTCTAAAAGGGTTGCTGGAGGCTCCAGTTGCAATAACAAATTGTTTCTTTTTAATTTACCAAAGACACTAAGTAAACACTACCTGATATCCAGTCAAAAGCATAAGGCAACCAACTGACACTTGTGACAAATTTTAGCAGATTTTCATGCTCCTAGGGATACTCCTGTGATCTCTTTCTTCCAAGAAAATTATCCCTCAGAAGTTCTATTTTAAAGATCATCAAAAGAGTAACAAAAGATTCAGCAGATGCTGGGCATCTAGAGTAACTCACACAAAATACTGGAGGAAATCAGCATCTATTGAAGGAAATGACAGCTGGCATTTCAGGGTGACAGCCTTCAGCAAAAGAATAAAATTTTATTTTAATATGAAAGAGGTGGCTGTGGAAATTCTATTCACCAATCTGTTATTAGAGAAATTTTATTTATGTATTTATTATTTTCTATCTTTTTATTGATTGATTGATTAATTCATTAATTGATATACACCGCAGAAGTGGCCCTTCCTGCCCTTCGAGCCATGCCCGTCAGCCTAAACACAGGACAATTTACAATGACCAATTAACCTACCAACCAGTAGGTCTTTGGACTGTGGGAGGAAACCAGAGCACCCGGAGGAAACCCACGTGGTCACGGGGAGAACGTACAAACTCCTTACAGGCAGCAGTGGGAATTGTACCTGGATTGCCTGTACTATAAGCCATTATGCTAATCACTACGTTTCCATTCCACCCCAAAGGTTTATTCAAATTATCAACACAGCTTTGTAGGAATAAGGACAATTATAATTTTAAGTTTCAGACTTCTGTTGCAATTTGAGAAATAAGTAAAAAAAACTCCACCTGATTTTAACTGCAGGTCCAATGTTCATGAAAGCTTGTTAACTATTAAAAATAATGAGCATGTTGGCTGTGTCCTCTTCCTCAAAACGTGGAGCATTCTTTCCATTTAATAAGAACACCCAGAGGAAACTCATGCGGTCACAGGGAGAATATACAAACTATTTACAGGCAGTGGCGGGAACTGAACCCATGTCACTGCTACTGTAAAGCGACTTATTAACCACTACGCTACCGTGCCACCCCAACTTCTCAACATTTCAAAATGAAAACGCACAACAATTCTGCATCATCTTTCAAAGCATTGATTCTGTTTAAAGGTGTGAAGAGCTTATGTTAAGATGCATAATGGCATCTTCAAGGGAAAGTAGGCAATTTTTTTTATTAATGGTGAATACTCTTGGAAAGAGGGATGGAAGGAGCCTGTGAATTACAACAGCAGGGGTGGTGCAGACCTACATGATAATGCCAAGAACCTCCTTGTACTGACAATTAGTTTTCTTGGTACTTATGAACGTGGCCATCACTGGCATGGCCACACTTTATTACTCAGAATCAGAATAATATCACTAGTACATGTTGTGAAATTCATTGTTTTGTGGCAGCAATACAATGCAATACATAGTAATTAAAAATTGTAAATTACAGTATTTGTATATATATATATATATATATATATAAAAAAGTTAAGTAAGAAGTGCAAAAAGAGAGCAAAAAGTAGTGAGATAGTGTTCATGGGTTCAATGTCCATTTAGAAACTGGATGAAAGAAGGGAAGAACATAGAACATAGAACATAGAACAGTACAGCACAGTAGAGGCCCTTCGGCCCACAATGTTGTGCCGACCCTCAAACCCTGCCTCCCATATAAGCCCCCACCTTAGATTCCTCCATATACCTGTCTAGTAGTCTCTTAAACTTCACTAGTGTATCTGCCTCCACCACTGACTCAGGCAGTGCATTCCATGCACCAACCACTCTCTGAGTAAAAAAACCTTCCTCTAATATTCCCCTTGAACTTCCCACCCCTTACCTTAAAGCCATGTCCTCTTGTATTGAGCAGTGGTGCCCTGGGGAAGAGACGCTGGCTATCCACTCTATCTATTCCTCTTATTATCTTGTACACCTCTATCATGTCTCCTCTCATTCTCCTTCTCTCCAAAGAGTAAAGCCCTAGCTCCCTTAATCTCTGATCATAATGCATACTTTCTAAACCAGGCAGCATCCTGGTAAATCTCCTCTGTACCCTTTCCAATGCTTCCACATCTTTCCTACAGTGAGGTGACCAGAACTGGATACAGTGCTCCAAGTGTGGCCTAACCAGAGTTTCATAGAGCTGCATCATTACATCGCGACTCTTAAACTCTATCCCTCGACTTATGAAAGCTAACACCCCATAAGCTTTCTTAACTACCCTATCCACCTGTGAGGCAACTTTCAGGGATCTGTGGACATGTACCTCCAGATCCCTCTGCTCCTCCACACTACCAAGTATCCTGCCATTTACTTTGTACTCTGCCTTGGAGTTTGTCCTTCCAAAGTGTACCACCTCACACTTCTCCGGGTTGAACTCCATCTGCCACTTCTCAGCCCACTTCTGCATCCTATCAATGTCTCTCTGCAATCTTTGACAATCCTCTACACTATCTACAACACCACCAACCTTTGTGTCATCTGCAAACTTGCCAACCCACCCTTCTACCCCGACATCCAGGTTGTTAATAAAAATCACGAAAAGTAGAGATCTCAGAACAGATCCTTGTGGGATACCACTAGTCACAATCCTCCAATCTGAATGTACTCCCTCCACCACCACCCTCTGCCTTCTGCAGGCAAGCCAATTCTGAATCCAGCTGGCCAAACTTCCCTGGATCCCATGCCTTCTAACTTTCTGAATAAGCCTACCACGTGGAACCTTGTCAAATGCCTTACTAAAATCCATATAGATCACATCCACTGCACTACCCTCATCTATATGCCTGGTCACCTCCTCAAAGAACTCTATCAGGCTTGTTAGACACGATCTGCCCTTCACAAAGCCATGCTGACTGTCCCTGATCAGACCATGATTCTCTAAATGCCGATAGATCCTATCTCTAAGAATCTTTTCCAACAGCTTACCCACCACAGACGTAAGGCTCACTGGTCTATAATTACCCGGACTATCCCTACTACCTTTTTTGAACTAGGGAACAATATTCGCCTCCCTCCAATCCTCCGGTACCATTCCCATGGACAATGAGGACATAAAGATCCTAGCCAGAGGCTCAGCAATCTCTTCTCTCGCCTCGTGGAGCAGCCTGGGGAATATTCCGTCAGGCCCTGGGGACTTATCTGTCCTAATGTATTTTAACAACTCCAACACCTCCTCTCCCTTAATATTAACATGCTCCAGAACATCAACCTTCAGGAAGAGCTGTTCCTGAATCACTGAGTGTGTGCCTTCAGGCTTCTGTACCTCCTCTCTGAGGTAGTAATGAGGAGAGGCCTTGTCCTGGGTGATGAGAGTGCTTTCTGATGGACCCCACATTTTTGAGGCATTGCTCCTCGAAGATGGCCTGGATTCTACAGAGACTAATGCCTATGATGGAAGCTGACTGAGTTTATAACTTTCTGCAGCTTATTTCGATCCTGTGCGGTGACACCCTCTCCCCCATACCAGATAGTGATGAGCCAGACTGAATACTCCCCACTGCATATCATGGGACATCCATGGTACATATTAATTGTCCTTGGACTGAGTAATTTCCTGGGCATTTCCAATATGCAATTGCATTGGTGGTCTGAAGTCACTAAAAGCCTGACTATACAAGGATGGCAGATACCAGACCACAAAGGGGTTTTTGGTATTATTTGGATAAATTCATTTTCTCTATTAATTATAGTGTTTTTTTTCAATTTTCAAATTTGCTTAGCTACACACATTTTAACTCCTCAGCTGTCTGGTGGGATGTGAATTCAATTCCCTTCAATGCTAGTCCTCACAATCTAAATAAATCAGTACCTCACAGAATCAACTAACTGAGTTGCCAAATAACAAGAAAACATTTAAAAACACAAAGCAGCATAGATATTCCCGATACCACTATGTATTGTTTCAGTAAAGGCACACTGGCATATGTAGTAAGGTGGCTGCTTTTTAAAACCAAAGACACGGACTGGACTTAAATTGAACTTGGATACTATCTGGATGGAGTTTGCATGCTCTTCCCATGATGGTATGGGTTTTCTCTAGATGCTCCAGTCCAAAGACACGTACAATAGGTGAGTAGGTTAAATGACCACTGAAAATTGATCCGATTGTGCAGGTGAGTCAGAGAAACTGGGAGAGTGGATGTGATTCAAACTCCAGGCTGGCGGCTGCGCTGCCCCCTAGTGTCTGCCTGGCAGAACACAGTCTGGATTGCAGTCGACTGCAGATTTCTGCGGCATACGTGGAGTCAGGGCCTGAACTATTTTTCTTGTGTGGCTGTACTTTACTGATATCTTACACGTGCTTGGTGCTGTGTGTGACTGTTGTATTGTGTTTTGTACCGTGTCCCTGGAGTCACGCCGTCTCATTTGGGTATTTATGTCTGGTTGAATGAAATTGAACTTGAATTGAATTGGCGGGGGGGGGGGGGAATAAAAACAGGGATTAATGTAGGATTGCGTAAGTGTGTGGCTGACTGAGGGCCGAAACAAACTTGGTGGATCAGAGCTCCGGTTTTTGTGCGGTATCTCTAACATCGTGAACTAAATATTAAAAGAATGATGTCTCAAATCTTGGCATCCTGTTCCCTTCCACCTATTATAACCACTAATCACTCAATCAGTCCTAGTCCATGGATAGATTCCAGGAGGTCTGTGAACTTGGATGGGAACGAGACAGCGCAGGTAACAGAAGTTTGTGTAGGGGAACACTTTGCATCCAGTAATCATAACACTGATCAAAGGGGATATGGAAGAAGATAGGCCTGATGCCGGGGTTGAGATTGTAAATTGGAGAAAGGCCAATTTTGATGATATCAGAAAGGATCAGGCAAGTGTGAATTGGGCCAGGTTGTTTTCTAACAAAGGTGTACTTGGTAAGTGGGAGGCCTTCAAAAGTGAAATTTTGAGAGTACAGAGCTTGTATATGCCTATCAGAATAAAGGATGCAGGTAACCTTGGTTTTCGAGAGATATTGAAGCCCTGGTTGGGAAAAACAAGCTGCACAGCAGGTATCAGCAGGTAGGAACAAATGAGGTACTTATGGAGTGTAAGAAGTACAAGAGAACACTTAAGACGGAAATGAGGATGGCTAAAAGAAGGACCATGAGCTTGCACAGTCAGGCAAGGTGAAGGAGAATTCCAAGGGTGCCTATAGACGTATTAAGAGCAAAAGGATAGCATGGGACAAAATTGAAGAACAGAGTAGTCATCTATACATGGAGCTGAAAGAGATGTGGGAGATCTTAAATTGATTTTTTTTCCATCTGTATTTACTTGGGAGATGGACACATAGCCCATAGAGGCGAGGCAAAGCAGCAGAAAGGTCATGGACCGTATACAGATTACTGGGGAGAGGGTACTGGCTAGCATGAAGCTAATTAGGGTGGATAAGTCCCCAGGGCCTGACAAGGTGTTCCCTCGTACCCAGTGGGAGGCTAGTGCAGTAACAGCAAGGATCCTAGCAGAGAGAGATAAAACATCCTTAGGCACTGCTGAAGTGCCGGAGGTTTGGAAGATAGGTAACTTTCCATTGTTAAGAAAGGCTCTAAGAACAAGCCAGGAAACGATGGTCTGGTGAGTCTGACATCTGTAGTAAGTAAGTTATTGAAAGGTATTCTAAGGGACCGAATATATGAGTATTTGCATCAACAGGGGCAGATTAGGGATAGTCAACATGGCTTTGTAAGTGGTAGGTCATTTCAAACTAATCTTAAAGACTTTGTTGAGGAAGTTACCAGGGAAGTTGATGAAGACAAGGCAAGGCATGGACTTCAGCAAGGCATTTGACAAGGTCCCGCATGGGATGTTCATCAAGAAAGTTCAGTTGCTGGGCATGCAAGATGAGGTAGTAAAATGGATTAGACATTGACTTTGTGGGACAAGCTGATGTGGTAGTAGATGGTTGCCTCTCTGACTGGAGGCCTGTGACTAGTGAAGTGTCACAGGAATCGTTTCTGGATCTTTTGTTGTTTTCCATCATATTAATGATCTGGATGATAAAGTGGTCAACTGGATCAGCAAATTTGGGGATGACACCAAGATTGGGGGTGTAGTGGACAGCGAGGATGACGATCATGGTTAGCCGTGGGATCTGGACCAACTGAAAAAATAGGCTGAAAAATGGCAGATGGAATTTAATGCAGACAAGTGTGAGCTGTTACACTTTGGGAGGACCAACCAGGGTTGGATTTACACGGTGAGCGGTAGGGCACAGAGGAGTGATCCTTAATTTCTTGAAAGTGGTTCCGCAGGTAGACAGGGGTGTAATGAAAGCTTTTAACACATTGGCCTTCATAAATCTTGAGTACAGGAGCTGGAATATTATGTTGAAGTTGAACAAGATGTTGGTGAGGCCTAATCTGAAGTACTATCACCTACTTCAAAAAGATGTAAATAGATTGAAAGAATACAGAGAAAATTTACAAGGATGTTGCTCGGACTTGAGGATCTGAGTTATAGGGAAAGGTTCAATAGTTTGGGACTTTATTCTCCAGAGCGAAGGAGAATGAGGGGAGATTTGACAGTGGTATAGATTGGCTAAATGCAAGCAGGTTTTTTCCACTGAGGTTGGATGATACTAGAATTAGAAGTCTGGGGTTAAGGGTGAAAGGTGAAAAGTTTAAAGGGAATATGAGGAGGAAATTCACTGAGAGGACGGTGGGAATGCAGGACAAGCTACCAGTGCAAGTAGTGGATGCAGGTTCAATTTCAACATTTAAGAGAAATTTGGATAGGAAGATGAATGGGAGGGCCATGCTCCAGGCTCAGGTCAATGGGACTAGACAGATTAATAGTTTGGCACTGACTAGATGGGCCAAAGGGCCTATTTCTATGCTGTAATGTTTTATGACTCTATGACCAAGATTCCCATCCTAGCTAACCCCATTTGCCTTCTTTTGGCCCATATCCCTCTAAACCTTTCCTGTCCATGTATTGTCCAAGTACCTTTTACACAGTTCTGATTCTGTAATTTGGTAAGTTATTAATTGTGTCAAGTTAGAAAACAAATTATTGCATGGAATCATGGTCTCAGCTGTAGCTATTTTACACCTAATATAATTTGCTCCATCTCAAAAGCATTGAATCTCCTAAACATCTCACATATCTTCAATGCAGAGGATTGAAATAAGCTGCAGAAAGTTGTGAACTCAGTCAGCTCCATCATGGACACCTGCCTCCCCAATATCCAGCACATCTCCAAGGAGCAATGCCTCAAAAAGGTGGCATCCGTCATCAAGGACCCCATCACCCTGGACATGCCCCCTTCTCTTTGCTGCCATCAGAGAGGAGGTACAGAAACCTGAAGACACACACTCAATGATTCGGGAACAGCTTCTTCCCCTCTGCCATCTAATTTCTGAATGGACATCAAATCCATGAACACTACCTCACTACTTTTTTTAATCTTTCTTTTTGCATTACTTATTTAACTTTTAAATATATATAGCAACAAATTCCACAACATATGCCAGTGATATATGCCAGGGAGTATGGAGGGAAGGCAGGTACAGGGTTCTGAGTTGGATGATCAGCCATGATCATACTGAATGGCGGTGCAGGCTCGAAGAGCCGAATGGCCTACTCCTGCACCTATTTTCTATGTTTCTATGTTTCTATGATATTAAATCTGATTCTGATCTCTTACATTAATGTTTAAAGCAATTAAAAATTCACACGAACAAAACATACTTTTATTTGTAATTCATCTGAGATGTATCAATCTGAAATGCATGCAATAATTCTGATACCTCATGCAATAAAGTGTATATTACTATCAGTGAACCTCTTTAAATAATGAAGAAAATTAAGGACAGTATAAAATTCCACTGTTAAAAATAATTTCTAGGATTTTCTTAAGGGCCATTATATTAAACAATCAGACATCATTTTTGAATGAACTTGGGTGATTGAATATCTATAACTTTATTTAATTAATATCCACTTACGTCTCTCGAATCAATAGCAGCATACATTATCTCCGTCCATCCTTTAAAAGTTGCCTAAGTAAACAAAACAAACAGATTACTGGCAGTGGTGTAGTAACTAAAATTTCATAATTGCATAATCAGGATTAACAGATTTAGTGTTTTCACCAAAAATTTAAAAGAAGTATGTTTTAAAGTCAATACCAAGCTGTGGAGGCCAAGTCAGTGGGTATATTTACGGCAGAGATTGATAGATCCTGGAATGGTCAGGGCATGAAGGGATACGTGGAGAAGGCAGGAGATGGAGGGAAAATGGATCAGCCATGATGAAATAGCTCCTATATCTTATCATCTTATGACTGAGCTACATGTAAGATCTATCTTGTTTAATTCAAGCATCATTCAATTCTGCAGCTTTCCATTATGGGACAAAAAAAGAAATTATAATCCTGTTCCAAGCCAATAGATGCCATATAAGGCGTAAGGTGCGGTGTGAGGCACTCCTTTCCTCTGCGAGCCTGCAGGATACCCTTGGGAAAAGTGTACCATCTGCTTAGATCATGTGAAGACATGGGAGCAGGTGGTGGATGGTTGAATGAGCAGCTGGTGCATATCACAATTTCTGGTTATGTGACCAATGACATCAGGCTGACAATCTCTGAAAACTACTGATAATGGCTGGAGTCACCTGTCTTGTAAAGACACTGTCCAAGAACAATCATGCTCATGGATAGGACCAGGATCACTCTTGCAAAGCCAGTGAATAGGCAACTTAAATGATCATAAAACAGTTTCTCATAATCAGCTTCCAGCGAGAACTCAAACTCTTTGCTGAGTCTTACAGTAGGACACCATGGTCGCATTGTGGTTAGGACAATGTTTTGCAGTACCAGAGCCGTGGGTTCAATTCCTGCCACTGTCTGTAAGGAGTTTGTACGTTCTCCCCGTTTCCTCTAAGTGCTCTAGTTTCCTCTCACAGTCTAAAGATATATGGGTTGGTCGGCTAATTGGTCATTATAAATTGTCCTGTGATTAGGCTAGGATTAAATCAGGGCATTGCTGGCCAGTGCAGCTCGAAGGACCGGAAGGGTTTATTCCACGCTGTATCTCAATAATAATAAAAAAATAAAAATTTGCTTCCTTATATCTGCACAAGACTTCAGGGACAACCTGGGCATATTTCCTTTGGGAAATAAACACTGCAACATGATAACACACTTTATGAAACTTTAGGTGTTAGGCATCATTAATTTCATCGAATCAGTAAGCAGATCCTCCAATCAACAGGAGTATCCTAACAGCAATGCAGATATACCAAAGCTAACACCAAGAATTGCCCACTGATTAGTCATCAGCACTCTGTGTGAAGTATTTCTCACGGATATATCATTCCATGTGCCATTATTTACATTGCTACCTTCGAAAGGTCAAATTGATGTTGTGTGGGCTGAATTGTGTGGTCTCAGTAAACAGGCTTGCTGTGTGATTGGCCATGAGCAATTCAGGAGTTGCCTGTGTACACTTATGTCTGCAACATCCAACCGGGATGAACTGCACTGTACAATGGCAAGATGCATTAATTCTGAGTGGTTAGCACCAATAAAAACTGCATAAAGCCAGGTTGCACTTACTAAACTGGAGGTCTGCTGTGGCTGAAGTGGGCAATAACAGGGTTTTTGAAAATGAAATTGTCAACAAGAAATTATTTAGTCTGGGGAAAAAACAGTCTCCAAAGTTTGCAGCCAGGGAACTGGAGGCCACAGCACAATAACTAGAAGTAGGAAGTCGAGGAAGTATTCACAAAGATACGAGAAGCTTTACAACTATATTCAGACCACCCAGTTACAGCTGGGGGAAAAACCTGAGGATCTAGATACATTGACATCCTCGGTGATGAAGTGCTTTGGGAGGTTGGTTATGGCTAGAATTAACTCCTGTCTTAGCACGCACCTGGACCCAATGCAATTTGCCTATCACCAGAGTAGGTCTACAGTGATGCATTCTCATTGGCTCTTCATGCGGATTTGGATCACCTGGACAATAGTAATACTTAGAACATAGAACATAGAAATCTACAGCACTTTACAGGCCCTTCGGCCCACAATGTTGTGCTGACCATGTAACCCACTCTAGAAGCTACCTAGAATTTCCCTAGTGCATAGCCCTCTATTTTTCTAAGCCCCATGTACCTATCTAAGAGTCTCTTAGAAGACCCTATTGATCTGCCTCTACCACCTTCTATGGCAATGCATTCCATGCACCTTCCACACTCTGCGTGGAAAAAACGTACCTCTGACATCCCCCTGTACCTACTCCCAAGCAACTCAAAACTATGCCCCCTTATGTTAGTCATTTCAGCCCTGGGAAAAAGACTCTGACTATCCACACGATCAGTGCCTCTCATTATCTTGTACACCTCTATCAGGTCACCTCTCATCCTCCAAGGAGAAAAGGCCAAGTTCACTCAACCTATTCTCATAAGGCATGCCCTCCAATCCAGGCAATGTCCTTTTAAATCTCCTCTGCACCCCCTCTATAGCCCAAAATCTCCTCTGCACCCCCTCTATAGCCCAATATCTCCTCTGCACTCCCTCTATAGCCCATCCACATCCTTCTTTTAATGAGGTGACCAGAACTAAACACAGTACTCCAAGTGGGGTCTAACCAAGCTCTTATATAGCTGTAACATTACTTCACAGCTCTTGAACTCAGTCCCACAGCTGATGAAGACCAACACACCATATGCCTTCTTAACAACACTGTCAACCTGTTCAGCAGCTTTAAGTGTCCTATGGACATGGACCCCAAGATCTTGCTGATCTTCCACACTGCCCAGAGCCTGTTCAGCAGCTTTAAGTGTCCTATGGACATGGACCCCAAGATCTTGCTGATCTTCCACACTGTCCAGAGTCTTACCATTAATATTATATTCTGTCTTCAAATTTGACCGACCAAAATGAACCACTTCATACTTGTCTGGGTTGAACTCCATCTGCCACTTCTCAGCCCAGTTCTGCATCCTATCGATGTCCCGCTGTAACCTCTGACAACCCTCCAGACTATCCACAACAATCCAAACTTTTGTATCATCAGCAAACTTACTAACCCATCCTTCAACTTCCTCATCTAGGTCATTTATAAAAATCACGAAGACGAAGGATTCCAGAACAGATCTCTTCAGAACACCACTGGTCATCAACCTCCATGCAGAACACGTACCATCCACAACCACCTTTTGCCTTCTGTGGTCAAGCCAATTCTGGTTCCACAAAGCAAGGTCTCCTTGGATCCCATGTCTCCTTACTTTCTGAATAAGCCTCACATGGGGAACCTTATCAACTGCCTTACTAAAGTCCATACACACTACATCCACTGCTTTACCTTCATCAATGTGTTTTGTTACATCCGCAAAGAATGCAATCAGATTTGTAAGGCATGACCTGCCCTTAACAAAACCATGCTGACTATCCCTAATCAGATTATGTCTCTCCAAATGCTCAGAAATCCTGCCTCTCAGGATCTTCTCCAACAACTTGACCACTGGTCTACAATTTCCTGGGTTATCTCTACTTCCTTTCTTGAACAAGGGAACAATGCTTGCAACCTTCCAATCCTCTGTACTTCTCCCGTCCCTATTGATGATGCAAAGATCATCGCCAGAGGCTCAGCAATTGCCTCCCTCACTTCCCACAATAACCTGGGGAATATCTCGTCAGTTCCGGTGACTTATCTAACTTAATACCTTTCAAAAGTTCCAGCACATCCTCTTTCTTAATGTCTATACACTCAAGCATTTCAGTCTGCTTTAAGTCATCCCCCACAATTGCCAAGGTCCTTTTCATTGCTGAATACTGAAGCAAAGTATTTATTAAATACCTCCGCTACCTCCTCCGGCTCCAGCCATATGTTTCCACTCTCACTCCTAATTGGTCCTATACTCATATGGCTCATCATCTTGCTCTTCACATACCTGTAGGTTTCCTTGGGGTTTTCCTTAATTTTGCTTGCCAAGGCCTTTTCATGGCCCCTTCTAGCTCTCCTAATTTCATTCTTCAGCTCCTTCCTGGTACCCTTGTAATTTTCTAGAGCTCTAACAGTACCTGGTTTCTTGAAACTTTCATAAGCTTTTTTTTCCTTCTTAACTGGATTTTCTACATCCTTTGTACCCCATGGTTCTGCCATCCTTTCCCTACCTCAATGAAACATACCTATGCAGAACGCCGTGCAAATGTTCCCTAAATATTTGTCATATTTCTGCCGTGCCTTTCCCTGAGAACATCTGCTCCCAATTTATGTTCCCAAGTTCCTACATAATAGCATCATATTTCCCCCTACCACAATTAAACTTTTTCCTAAATTATTTGCTCCTATTCCTCTCCTGTGCCATGGTAAAGGAGATAGAGTTGTGATCACTACCTCCGAAATGCTCTCCCACCAAGAGATCTGACACCCGACCAGGTTCATTTCCCAATACCAGATCAAGTACAGCTTCTCCTCTAGTTGACTTATCTACATGGTGCATCAGGAAACCTTCCTGAACACAACTAACAAACTCCATCCACCCAAACCTATTGCCCTAAGGAGTTGCCAGTCAGTATTAGGAAAGTTAAAAATCACCCATCACAACAACCCTATTATTTTTGCACCGTTCCAGAATCTGCCTCCTTATTTGCTCCTCGATATCTCTGTTACTATTGGGGCGTCTACAAAAAACACCCAGTAGAGTCATCTACCTTCTGTTTCTGACTTCCACCCACAATGACTCAGTAGACAATTCCTCCATGACTTCCTCCTTTTCTGCAGCTGAGCCACTATCCCTGATCAACAGTAGCACTCCCCCTCCTCTTTTGCCTCCCTCCCTGTCCTCTTTGAAACATCTGAAGCCTGGCACACTCAGCAGTCATCCCTGCTCGTGTCATCCAAGTCTCTGTAATGGCCATAGTTCCACATATTGATCCACGCTCTAAGTTCACCTGCCTTGCTCATGATACTCCTCGCATTAAAATAGACACAGCTCAAACCACCTGGATAGTGCTTCTTTGCTCTATCATCTGTCTATCCTTCCTCACAAGCTCCTTACAAGCTGTCACTACTTGTGCGCCAACCGCCCCATCCCCTGCTTCTTCACTTCAGGTCACAACCCCCTGCAAATTTAGTTTGACAAAACCTGGACCTCCGTACTTCCCTCTGAAATTGGATCCTTGACTTCCTAACTGGAAGACCATGACCTGTACGGATTAGAAATAACATCTCCTCCTTGCTCACAATCAAAACCGACACACCTCAAGGATGCATGCTTTGCCCACCGGTCTACTCTCTCTGCACCCATGACTGTGTGACTAGGCACAGCTCAGATGCCCTTTTAATATTTACTGATGGCATAAAGGATTGACGGTGGATATGCAATGGCAAGCATTTAAAGGTTGCATGGATGAACTACAACAATTGTTCATCCCAGTTTGGCAAAAGAATAAATCAAGGAAGGTAGTGCACCCGTGGCTGACAAGAGAAATTAGGGATAGTATCAATTCCAAAGAAGTAGCATACAAATTAGCCAGAGAAAGTGGCTCACCTGAGGACTGGGAGAAATTCAGAGTTCAGCAGAGGAGGACAAAGGGCTTAATTAGGAAGGGGAAAAAAGATTATGAGAGAAAACTGGCGGGGAACATAAAAACGGACTGTAAAAACGGACTATAGATATGTAAAAAGGAAAAGACTGGTAAAGACAAATGTAGGTCCCCTGCAGACAGAAACAGGTGAATTGATTATGGGGAGCAAGGACATGGCAGACCAATTGAATAATTACTTTGGTTCTGTCTTCACTAAGGAGGACATAAATAATCTTCCAGAAATAGTAAGGGACAGAGGGTCCAGTGAGATGGAGGAACTGAGTGAAATACATGTTAGTAGGGAAGTGGTGTTAGGTAAATTGAAGGGATTGAAGGCAGATAAATCCCCAGGGCCAGATGGTCTGCATCCTAGAGTGCTTAAGGAAGTAGCCCAAGAAATAGTGGATGCATTAGTGATAATTTTTCAAAACTCGTTAGATTCTGGACTAGTTCCTGAGGATTGGAGGGTGGCTAATGTAACCCCACTTTTTAAAAAAGGAGGGAGAGAGAAACCGGGGAATTATAGACCAGTTAGCCTAACGTCGGTGGTGGGGAAACTGCTGGAGTCAGTTATCAAGGATGTGATAACAGCACATTTGGAAAGCGGTGAAATGATCGGACAAAGTCAGCATGGATTTGTGAAAGGAAAATCATGTCTGACGAATCTCATAGAATTTTTTGAGGATGTAACTAGTAGAGTGGATAGGGGAGAACCAGTGGATGTGGTATATTTGGATTTTCAAAAGGCTTTTGACAAGGTCCCACACAAGAGATTAGTGTGCAAACTTAAAGCACATGGTATTGGGGGTAAGGTATTGGTGTGGGTGGAGAATTGGTTAGCAGACAGGAAGCAAAGAGTGGGAATAAACGGGACCTTTTCAGAATGGCAGGCGGTGACTAGTGGGGTACCGCAAGGCTCAGTGCTGGGACCCCAGTTGTTTACAATATATATTAATGACTTGGATGAGGGAATTAAATGCAGCATCTCCAAGTTTGCGGATGACACGAAGCTGGGTGGCAGTGTTAGCTGTGAGGAGGATGCTAAGAGGATGCAGAGTGACTTCGATAGGTTGGGTGAGTGGGCAAACTCATGGCAGATGCAATTTAATGTGGATAAATGTGAAGTTATCCACTTTGGTGGCAAAAATAGGAAAACAGATTATTATCTGAATGGTGTCCGATTAGGAAAAGGGGAGGTGCAACGAGACCTGGGTGTCATTATACACCAGTCATTGAAAGTGGGCATGCAGGTACAGCAGGCGGTGAAAAAGGCGAATGGTATGCTGGCATTTATAGCGAGAGGATTCGAGTACAGGAGCAGGGAGGTACTACTGCAGTTGTACAAGGCCTTGGTGAGACCACACCTGGAGTATTGTGTGCAGTTTTGGTCCCCTAATCTGAGGAAAGACATCCTTGCCATAGAGGGAGTACAAAGAAGGTTCACCAGATTGATTCCTGGGATGGCAGGTCTTTCATATGAAGAAAGACTGGATGAACTGGGCTTGTACTCGTTGGAATTTAGAAGATTGAGGGGGGATCTGATTGAAACGTATAAGATCCTAAAGGGATTGGACAGGCTAGATGCAGGAAGATTGTTCCCGATGTTGGGTAAGTCCAGAACGAGGGGCCACAGTTTGAGGATAGAGGGGAAGCCTTTTAGGACCGAGATTAGGAAAAACTTCTTCACACAGAGAGTGGTGAATCTGTGGAATTCTCTGCCACAGGAAACTGTTGAGGCCAGTTCATTGGCTATGTTTAAGAGGGAGTTAGATATGGCCCTTGTGGCTACGGGGGTCAGGGGGTATGGAGGGAAGGCTGGGGCGGGGTTCTGAGTTGGATGATCAGCCATGATCATAATAAATGGCGGTGCAGGCTCGAAGGGCCGAATGGCCTACTCCTGCACCTATTTTCTATGTTTCTATGTTTCTATAACTATTGTTGGCAGAATTTCAGATGGTGTCAGGGAGGAGTACAGGAGAGAGATATATCAGATAGTTCATTGGTGTCGCAACAACAACTCTGCACTCAACATCACTAAGACGAAAGAACTGATTGTGGACTTCAGAAAAAGTAAGATGAGGGAACACACACCAGTCCTTATGGAGTGATCAGAAGTAGAAAGAGTGAGCAATTTCAAGTTCCTGGGTGTCAATATCTGAGGTTCCATCCTCTGCCCAACATATTGATGCAGCTACAAAGGAGACACGACAGTAGCTATATTTCGTTAGGAGTTTAAGGAGATTTGATATGTCACCAAAGACACTCACAAACTGAATTGAATTGACTTTATTTCTTACATCCTTCACATACATGAGGAATAAAAATCTTTATGTTGTGTCTCCATCTAAATGTGCCATGTGCATTCATAGTAATTTATAATAATTTATAATAAATAGAACAGTCAATGTTATATAGAGTACACTCGTCAGCATGAGTTCATCAATCTGATGGCCTGGTGGAAGAAGCTGTCCCGGAGCCTGTTGGTCCTGGCTTTTATGCTGCGGTACCGCTTCCCGGATGGTAGCAGCTGGAATAGATTGTGGTTGAGATGACTTGGGTACCCACTGATCTTACGGGCCCTTTTTACACACCTGTCCTTGTAAATGTCCTAAGTCATGGGAAGTTCACAACTACAGCTGTGCTGGGCTGTCCACACCACTCTCTGCAGAGTCCTGTGATTAAGGGAGGTACAACTCCCATACCAGGCAGTGATGCAGCCTGTCAGGATGCTCTCAATTGTGCCCCTGTAGAAAGTTCTTTGGATCTGGGGGCCCATACCAAACTTCCTCAACTGGCAGAGATGAAAGAGGTGCTGTTGTACCTTTTTCACCATGTAGCTGGTGTGCACAGATCACGTGAGGTCCTCGGCGATGTGGATGCCAAGGAACTTGAAGTTGCTTACTCTCTCAACCCCAGATCCATATAATGTCATCTTCTGGTATTGGGGGGACTACTGCACAGGATCAAAATAAGTGGCAGAGAGTTGTAACATTAGTCAGCTCCATCATGAGCACTAGTCTCTGTAGTACCCAGAACATCTTCAAGGAGCAAAGACTCAAAGAGGCAGCATCCATCATTAAGGACCCCCATCACACAGGTCATGTCCTGTTCTCATTGCTGCCATCAGAGAAGTGGTACAGGAGTCTGAAGGCACACACTCAATGATTTAGCAACAGGTTCTTCTCCTCTGCCATCCGATTTCCGAAAGGACATTGAGCCCATGAACTCACTACTCACTACTTCACTACTTTTTAAATTTCTATTTTTGCATTGTTAGATATTTAATATACATATACTTACTGTAATTCGTATTTTTGCCTCTATTATTATGTTTGCACCCTACTGCTGCTGCAAATACAACAAATTTGATGATATATGCTGCTGATATTAAACTTGATTCTAATTCTGATTCTGACCCAAAAAGTTTATACGGTTTGGGTTTGGGAATATATCTTCAAAGATCATTTCCTGCCAATAGCATGACCATCTCCACATACTGTTCACTGCATCACTATCATTTTCAGCATTCACTGTCTCCCAAGACACTGCTGGCACAGAGATAATTGACCAAATGGTCTCATTTTGCAATGTAAATTTTGAGAATGCTATGACTCATTCCTGGCATTCACATGCTCCATTTCACTCATATAGCGACAAACCTCACACCCACATTTCACATCTTGTACACAGTGCCATTTACTCAATAATGACATCCAGATCACAGTCCTGACAGGAGTCTCTCTCTCTCTTTCTAGACAAAGTGTTGACAACTGGATGCAGTGGATCACATGCACCTATCTCTCTGAACCCAAATGGAGGAGACTGTTCTATGGAGTGAAACTAAGAGCTAAAACAAGGGAAAATAGCATATTATTTTACCAAGTTCTCCACCACTCTCCCCTCATTCTCTAATCTCTTCAATTTTGTAAGCAACAAATGATGTAAGATGCACCCACTGCAATGTCCCTCACCCTAAGATCTAGCCTTGCTTTTTCTTATTTCATATACCTGTAACCCTGAAATCTTTACGAATTTGTAACTTTTGTAAAATGTTACTTGACAAAATGGAACCTATGAAATCTCAGGATGTTTTGCTGCTTAGCTGGTTTGGATGGAGGCAAGGGAAGTTGTGTGTGCATTAAGACAGGGAATGTTCGCTGGGAGGATGTAAACAGGACGCAGCTTCTAAAGAATGAATGTGAGAACCAGATAAAGATATAGATAATGGAGGAATGTTATAGAATGGAAGAAATTACTATTCTCTGTAAGGAGAATAAAAGTGGTTTGTTTTGAACTTTATGATTGATGCGAGTTCCAGACGATAACTCATGAGGAGTAGTTTCCCTTGCAAGTAAAATAATAAACGCACTATAATGTGATCCACTCCGAATTTGTTGTCATTTATTACTGTACATTAGAAGACTTAGCTTGAGCCCTTGTGGTGTTCACCAGTCCTGGACATCATATGGGCAGCGTTTGATGGCTCTGGGCCTCTACTCACTGGAAATCAGAAGAATGATGGGTGACCTCATTGAAACCCATCGAAAGTTGAAAGGCCTCGAAATAGTGGATGTACAGCGGAGTTTCCTATGATGGGAAGTCCAAGACCAGAGGGTGTAGCCTCACCGGGGGGGGGGGCGCCCTTTTAGAATGGAGATGGGAGGAATTCCTTTCGCCAGAGAGTGGTGAATCTGTGGAAGCTGTTGCCATTGGTGGCTGTGGAGGCCAATTAATTGGGTACATTTAAGGCAGAGGTTGATAAATTCTTGATTAGTCAGGGCATGAAGGGTTATGGGGAGAAGGTAAGAGATTAAGAGTTGAATAGTGGAGGAGACTAGATGGGCTAAATGGCTTAATTCCGCTCCTCTATCTTATGGCCTCTACTCCCATATCTTATGGGCTTATGCTCCTTCACCAGGACACATGGGCATGAATGTGACTTGTAATATGGTCAAGCAACCAACTTGGGCAGAACTTGACTGCCTTTTGCCTCCACCTATGAATGACCATGTTGGTCAAGCCCAGGCACAAACTGACAACAATATCTCCCAGTTGACCCACCCACTTTCCACACCGGGTGACCAAAGATCAAGAGCCTGGGGCTGAAGTTCACAGTTCGAATACTGACGTGGAATGTCATTCGAATGTAATCTAGCATTGAGACAAAAGTTCTGCATGGTGATACACTAGGCCCAAGTAGCTATCCAGCTGAAAAAAGGGAAAGGAAAGTGTATCAGATAGGTTTCAAACTTCCTTTTTTCCCCAATAAAGGATTTTGTTGCAGTATCGTTGGAAGAGCTCTTGACCACAACTGTTTCATTTCCTACATATCTGCCTCAACACTTCCACCCTTCCCAGTCTCACAATGTATTGTCCTTGCCCTCAAATACCAGCCCATCAGCCTCCATAGGGAGTTTAAGGTAAAGAAATCTCAGGAGGCAGTGATCATAACATGATCATGATCATGTGGAACAAGATGGTGCCTGTGTATCACGGTGGTGTCTTGTGGGCTGCTTCTAAAGATACTTCTTTTGAACTACACACAATGTAATCTGCAGCCTGTAATTTCTCGTTAAGCAGCGTCCTTTTGAACCACCTTAATAAACTAGTGATTTCATGATCTTCTGAGAAACTTGGTGGATTAACTCTCAAGCAACCAAGTACAGCACCTTTAAGCAGCCGAAGGTACGTTGCCAAGCCAGAAAAGAGGGAGGAGGAATGAATTCCAAGCCAGGCTGAGATACAGAGGAATTAAATTCCATCTACCCAGCATCTTGTTAGAAAGTGTACAGTCGCAGAACAAAATTGAGGACCTAAAGGAAAGGTATCTGTATTGGAGAGAAATGAAGAATTGCTGTGTTCTGTGTTTCACTGAGGCTTGGTTCATGGATGCATTGGTAAGACCCAATGGCATCTTGATACAGAGGATGGACTGAACTGCTGATCTGGAGGAGGCAACAGGTGGAGGTCTCTGTTTCATGATAAACTCTTTGTGGTGCTTGGGTGTGGCAGTTTTGTCGTGTTCTTCTTCCCCTGACCTGGAACATCTAACAATTAAGTGCTGACCATTTTTCTTACCAAGGGAGCTCTATTCCATGATCCTGACTGCAGTTTACATATCGCCAAAAGACGATGTTAATCAGGCATTTGAGATATTGAATGCTGCCATCACCAAACAAGAAAAAGGCCAACCTGACACATTTCAAATTATAGTCAGGGATTTAATTAAGCTTGTTTGAAAAAATCTCGAACCAATTATCATCAACACTAGAAACCTGCAACACTAGGAGTCCCTATACCCTCATCCACTGCTATGGTATGATAAGGAATGCCTACCATCTAGACTGTATTTCAGGAAATCTGATCACTTGTCATTGTTCTCCTACCAGCATATAGGCAGAAGCTAAAGGGCAAGGCTCCAGAGATAAGGACAACAAAAAAGTGATCATGGGAAGCAGAGGAGCAGCTGTGGGATTGCTATGAGTCCACAGACTGAGCCGTGTTCAAGCTCTCATCAGAGGATCCGAATTAATTCACCATGGTTGTCACAGACTTGATCAAGACAGTTGTAGATGAGTGTGTTTCCACAAAATCATTCAAAACCAGAAGCTCTGGATGAACCATGAGATCTGCAATCTGCTGAGGGCCAGATCAGTGGCATTCAGGTCTGGTGACCAAGTAAGATACAAGAGGTCCAGGTAAGATCTCCAGAAAGCAACCTCATGGTGAAGTGGCAATTCTGGACTAAACTGAACGGTGCTTGACAGCTATTGAATCTTACACAGTGAAGTCAAGCAACATAGGTGACAATGGGCCTCACTTATAGATGAGCTCAATGCTTTCTAAGCTCACTTTGACTGACAAAACATGAAGGGACCTTCACGAACTCCCACAGACCCGATGACCCTGAGATTTCAGTCTCTGTGGCTGATGTGAGAGCATCCTTCATGACGATGAACCCATGAAAAACATCCAGCCCAGATGTGGTACCTAGCTAATTACTAAAGACCTGTGCTGATCAACTGGCTGGACTGTTCACCAATATCTTTAACCTCTTGCTTTGGCAGTCTGAGGTATACAGCTGCTTCAAGCAAGCTTCAGTTATACCGGTGCCTAACAAGAATGTGGTAACCTGAATCAATGACTATCATTCAGTAGCACTTACATCCACAGTGATGAAGTGCTTTAAGAAGTTGGTGGTGAAACATATCAACTCCTGCTTGAGACATGACTTGGATTTGTTCCAATCTGCCTACAGGTACAACAGGTCCACAGCAGTTACCACTTCATTGGCTCTTCACTCATCCCTGGAATATCTGGACAGCAAAGATGCATACATCAGGATGCTCTTTATCGACTACAGCTCTGCATTTAATACCATTATCTCCTCAAAACTATTCAATAAGTTTCAAAACCTTGGCCTCAATAACTCCTTGTGCAATTGGTTCCACGACTTCCTCAATTACAGACCCCAGTTAGTTGGGATTGGCAACAACATCTCCTCCACAATCTCCAACAGCACAGGTGCATCACGTCTATGTGTGTAGCCCCCTGCTGCACTTGCTTTATGCTTATGACTGTGAGGCTAAGCCATATTTACATTTGCTGATGACAGCACCGTTGTAGGCTGCATAAAAGGTGCTGACGAATCAGCAGTTTGGTGGGAGATTGAAAAGATTTGGTATGACATCAAAAACTTTGAGAAACTTTTATTGATGTGTGGTGGAGAGTATACTGACTGGTGGTTATAATCCAGTCTGGTATAGAATCACCAGTCATTGAATAGAAGATCCTACAAAAAGCAATGGATACAGCTCAGTCCATCACTGGTAACGTCCTCCCAACAATGGAGCACATCTACGTGGAGTGCTGTCACAGGAAAGTAGCATTCATCATAAAACCATAAGAGCATAAGACCATAAGATATAGGAGCAGAAGTAGGCCATTCAGACTATCAAGTCTGCTCCACCATTCAATCATGGGCTGATCCAATTATTCCAGTCAACCCAACTCCCCTGCCTTCACCCCATATCCTTTGATGCCCCGGTTAATCAAGACCCTATCTATCTCTGCTTTAAATACACCCAATAACTTGGCCTCCACAGCCGCTTGCGGCAACAAATTCCACAGATTTACCACCCTCTGACTAAAGTAATTTCTCCACATCTCTGTTCTAAACGGACATCCTTTAATCCTGAAGTCATGCCCTCTTGTCCTAGATTCTCCTACCATGGGAAATAACTTTGCCAAATCTAATCAGTTCAGGCCTTTTAACATTCAGAATGTTTTTATGAGATCCCCCCCATTCTCCTGAACTCCAGGGAATACAGCCCAAGAGCTGCCAGACGTTCCTAATACAGTAAACCTTTCATTCCTGGAATCAATCTTGTGAATCTTCTCTGAACCCTCTCCAATGTCAGCATCCCCTTTCTAAAATAAAGAGCCCAAAACTGCACATAATATTCCAAGTATGGTCTCACGAGTGCCTTATAGAGCCTCAACATTATATCCCTGCTCTTATATTCTATACTTCTAGAAATGAATGCCAACATTGCATTCACCTTCTTCACAACCGACTCACCCTGGAGGTTAACCTTTAGAGTATCTTGCACAAGGACTCCCAAGTCCCATTGAATCTTGCATTTTGAATTCTCTCCCCAGCTAAATAATAGTCTGCCTGTTTATTTCTTCCACCAAAGTGCATGACCATACACCTTCCAACATTGTATTTCATTTGCCAGTTCTTTGCCCATTCCCCTAAACTATCTAACTCTCTGCAGGCTCTCTGTTTTCTCAACACTACATGCTCCTCCAGCTATCTTTGTATCATCGCCAAAGTTAGCCACAGATCCATTAATTCCATAGTCCAAGTTATTGACAAACATTGTAAAAAGCAGCGGTTCCAACACTGACCCCTGTGGAACTCCACTGGTAACCAACAGCCAGCCAGAATAGGATCCCTTTATTCCCACTCTCTGTTTTCTGCTGATCAGCCAATGCTCCACCCATGCTAGTAACTCCCCTGTAATTCCATGGGTCTTATCTTGCTAAGCAGCCTCATGTGTGGCACCTTGTCAAAGGCCTTCTGGAAATCCAAGTACACCACATCTACCACATCTCCTTTGCAAACCCTGCTTTTAATTTCCTCAAAAAATTACAGTAGGTTCGTCAGGCAGGATTTTCCTTTCAGGAAACCATGCTGGCTATGGCCTATCTTGTCACATGCCTCCAGGTACTCCGTAATCTCATCCCTAACTATCAATTCCAACAACTTTCCAACCACTGACGTCAGGCTAACAGGTCTATAGTTCCCTTTCTGCTGCTTCCCACCCTTCTTAAGTAGTGCAGTAACATTTGCAATTTTCCAGTCATCTGGTACAATGCCAGAATCCTATCGATTCTTGAAAGATCATCATTAATGCCTCCGTAATCTCTTCAGCTACTTCCTTCAGAACCCGAGGGTGCATTCCATCAGGTCCAGACAACTTATCCACCCTCAGACCATTAAGTTTCCTGAGCAACTTCTCAGTCGTAATTTTCCCTGCACATACTTCACTTCCCTGACACTCTTGAATGTCCGGTATACTGCAAATGTCTTCCACTGTGAAGACTGATGCAAAATACACATTCAGTTCCTCTGCCATCTCTGCGACTCTCATTACAATATCTCCAGTGTCATTTTCTATTGGTCCTATATCTACCCTCGACTCTCTTTTATCCTTTATATATTTAAAAAGGTTTTTAGTATCTTCTTTGATATTAGTCGCCAGCTTTCTTTCATTATTCCTCTTTTCCTTCCTAATGACCTGCTTAGTTTCCTTCTGCAAGTTTTTAAAAGCTTCCCAATCCTCTATCTTCCCACTAGCTTTGGCTTCCTTGCATGCCCTCTCTTTTGCTTTTACTTTGGCTCTGACTTCACTTGTCAGCCACGGTAGTGCCCTTCTTCCATTCAAAAATGTCTTCTTATTTGAAGTATATCTGTCTTGCATTCCCCTCATTTTTCGCAGGAACTCCAGCCATTGCTGCCTTCTGTTCTTCCTGCTAGTGTCCCTTTCCAGTCAACTTTGGCCAGTTCTCCTCTCATGCCAATGTAATTTCCTTTATTCCACTGAAATACTGACACATTGGAATTTAGTTTCTCCTTCTCAAATTTCAAAGTGAACGATCATATTGTGATCACTGTTCCCTAAGGGTTCCTTAACCTTAACCTCTCGTTATCACCTCTGGATCATTGCACAACACCCAATCCAGCACAGCCAATCCCCTTGTGGGCTCAACAACAAACTGTTCCAAAAAGCCATCCCTTAGACATTCTATAAATTCTCTGTCTTGAGGTCCAGTACTGGCCTGAATTTCTCAATCCACTTCCATGTTAAAATCCCCAACCATTATCATGATATTGCCTTTCTGACACGCCTTTTCTATCTCCTGCTGTAATTTGTAATCCAAATCCTGGTTGCTGTTTGGGGTTATTAGGGTCCTTTTACCCTTGCCATTTCTTAACTCAACCCATAGAGACTACACCTTCTGATCCTATGTCATCCCTTTGTAATGACTTAATATTATTTCTTATACACAGGGCCACACCACCCCCTCTGTCTACTAACCTATCTTTCCAATACACGGTATATCCTTGGACATTCAACTCCCAATATCAGCCATCCTTTAGCCAAGTTTCAGAGATGGCCACAATGCCATACTTGCCAATCTGTAGCTGAATTTCAAGATCATCCATTTTATTTCTTATGCTGCATGCATTCAAATATCTTCAGTCCAGTATTTGTTGCTTTCTATTATAACTGCACCACATCTCTACTGCCCTGTAACTCGATGTGATTATGCCTCATCTCCTGCCTGTCCTTTCTATCATCTCTGTTGTATGCTATCTTTGATTTATTTCTATTTTCCCCTTCCTCAGCCCTATCACTCCAGTTCCCAAACCCCTGCCAAATTAGTTTAAACCCTCAAAGACCACCATCACTCAGGCCATGATCTCTCCTCACTTCTTCCATCGGGAAGGTAGTGCAGGAGACTCAGGCCCCACAGCACCAGTTTCAGGAACAGTTATTACCCCTCATGCAACAGGCTCTTGAATTACAGGGGATAACTTCACTCAGCTTCACTCGCCCCATCACTGAACTGTTCCCAACAACCTATGGACTCTTCATCTCAAATTCTTGATATTTTTTGCTTATTCATTTATTACTATTAGTTCTTTCTTTCTCTTTTGTATTTGCAATTTTTTGTCTTTTGCACAGTGGTTTGACTGTCCTGTTTGGTGCAGTCTTTCATTGATTCTGTTTCTTGGATTTACTGTGTATTCCCGCAAGAAAATGGATCTCAGTGTTGTATATGGTGACATCACTGGAAAATGACATTGGAGAGGGGACAAAAAAATGGCTGACAAACTCAATAGGCAGTTTGCATCAGTCTTCACTGTGGAAGACACCAGCAGAATGCCAGAAATTTAAGTGTGCCAGGGGGCAGAAATGAGCGTAATTGTCATTACAAAGGAGAAGGTGGTTAGGAAGCTGAAATATCTGAAGGTGGATAGATCAGGTGGACCACACCCCAGGTTTCTGAAAGAGGTAGGTAGCTATAAAGATTGTGGAGACATTAATAATGATCCTTCAAGAATCACTTGATTCTGCGTGGGTCTCTGGAGGACTGGAATATTGCAAAGGTCACTCTAGACTTTAAGAAGAGAGAGGTAAAAACAGGAAATTATGGGCTAGTTCTCCTGACTTCAGTAGTTGGCACAATGTTAGAGTCCATTATTAAGGATGAGATTTCAGGGTATTTGGATTCAAGTGATAAAACAGGCATAAATCAGCAATGGTTTCCTTAAGGTGAAATCTTGACTGGCAAATACGTTGGAATTCTTTGAGGAAATAACAGGTGGAAAAAGGAGTCAGTAGATGTTGTTTCCTTGGCATTTTGAACAGGCTTTGACAAGCTGCCACACATGAGGCCGCTTAGCAAGATAGAGTTGAAGTCAGAAGTTTACATACACCTTAGCTAAATACATTTAAACTCAGTTTTTCACCATTCCTGACGTTTAATCCTAGAAAACATTCCCCGTCTTAGGTCAGTTAGATCATTACTTTATTTTAAAAATGTGACATGTCAGAATAATAGTAGAGAGAATGATTTATTTCAGCTTTTATTTCTTTCATCACTTTACCAGTGGGAAACCTTCTACAAGCTTCTCACAATAAGTTGCTGGAATTTTGTTCCATTCCTCCAGACAGAACTGGTGTAACTGAGTCAGGTTTGTAGGCCTCCTTGCTCGCACAGTTCTGCCCACAAATTTTCTATCAGATTGAGGTCAGGGCTTTGTGATTGCCACTCCAACACCTTGAGTTTGTTGTCCTTAAGCAATTTTGCCAGCACTTTGGAGATATGCTTGGGGTCATTGTCCATTGGAAGACCCATTTGCGACCGAGCTTTAACTTCTTGGCTGATGTCTTGAGATGTTGCTTCAATATATCCACATAGTTTTCCTTCCTCATGATGCCATCTATTTTGTGAAGTGCACCAGTCCCTCCTGCAGCAAAGCACCCCCACAACATGATGCTGCCACCCCCATGCTTCACGGTTGGGATGGTGTTCTTTAGCTTACAAGCCTCACCCTTTTTCCTCCAAACATAACGATGGTCATTATGGCCAAACAGTTCAATTTTTGTTTCATCAGACCAGAGGACATTTCTCCAAAAAGTAAGATCTTTGTCCCCATGTGCACTTGCAAACTGTAGTCTGGCTTTTTTATGGCGGTTTTGGAGCAGTAACTTCTTCCTTGCTGAGCAGCCTTTCAGGTTATGTCGATATAGGACTTGTTCTACTGTGGATATAGATAGTTGTCTACCTGTTTCCTCCAGCATCTTCACAAGGTCCTTTGCTGTTGTTCTGAGATTGATTTGTACTTTTCGCGTCAAAGTACGTTCATCTCTAGGAGACAGAATGCGTCTCCTACCTGAGCGGTATGATGGCTGTGTGGTCCCATGGTGTTTATACTTGTGTACTATTGTTTGTACAGATGAACGTGGTACCTTCTGGCATTTGAAAATTGCTCCCAAGGATGAACCAGACTTGACATCATTTTCTGACCTCAATCTGATAGAAAATTTGTGGGCAGAACTGAAAAAGCATGTGCGAGCAAGGAGGCCTACAAACCTGACTCAGTTACACGAGTTCTGTCTGGAGGAATGGAACAAAATTCCAGCAACTTATGGTGAGAAGCTTGTGGAAGGCTATCCAAAATGTTTGACCCAAGTTAAACAATTTAAAGGCAATGCTACCAAATACTAACAAAGTGTATGTAAACTTCTGACCCACTGGGAAAGTGATGAAAGAAGTAAAAGCTGAAACAAATCATTCTCTCTACTATTATTCTGACATTTCACATTCTTAAAATAAAGTAGTGATCCTAACTGACCCAGGACAGGGAATGTTTTCTAGGTCGGTATTGGGACCATTTCTTTTCACATTATATGTCAATGATGATGATGGAATTGATGGCTTTGTGGCCCTGTTTGTGGATGATACAAAGAGAGGTGGAGGGACTGACAGTGTTGAGGAAGCAGGGAATATAGAGTAGGACTTAAACACATCAGGAGAATGGGCAAAGATGTGGCAGATGGAAAACAGTGTTGGGAGGTGTATGGTCATGCACTTTGGTATAAGGAATAAAGGTATGGACTATTTTCTACACAGGGATCAAATGTGCGTAGGGAATTTGGGAGTTCTCATGCAGGATTTCCTGAAGGCTAACTTACAGGTTGAGCAATGGTAAGGAAGGCAAATTAATGTAATCATTTATTTTGAAAGGACTGGAACATAAAAGCAAGGATTTATAAGGCATTGGTCTGACCACACGGAGTATTATGAGCAGTTTTGGGAAGTCATTTAATGTGGAGGTTGATTGGTTCTGGATTAGTAAGGGCATTAAAAGTTACGGGGAGAAGGTAGGAGAATGGGGTTGAGAGGGATAATAAATCAGTCATGACGGAATAGCATAGTAGACTTGGTGGAGTAAGTGGCCGAATTCTGCTCCCATGTCTTATGGTCTTACATGTAACTAACCATTCTCTGGATTTTTAACACATCCAGCATGCCTCCACCAGACTATGTTTCCCTCCCTTCTGCTTTCAGCTGTCCAGCATTCTGCCACCAACACCCAACCTGCCATTGCCTCATTTCTGTGGAAATGCAGGAGATTCCACACTAGCCTTTTGTTCTTCCTCACTGAGCAAGGATTATTGCTCTCTTTCCAGCTGAGACAGCTATCTGTTTCTGCTTCTTTTAATTTAATATACCCTCCTCACAATGCTGAATGAATCTCCTCCACAGTGGAGTTATTCGGTGAAAGCTTTGCACAACAGCTGTGTTTGTTGCTGAACTTCTGGTGACTCGTTCAGTCCTCTCTCCAACTCCCACTCCGACCTCCATTGTCAGCTGTTCCAATGAATTTCAGTGTAAATTTGAAGAATATCACTTTTTTATTTGATATTGTAACCTTTGAGATTAACCATTGAGTTCAATAATAATCTTATCATTTCCATTTAAACCTCCTCTAGCTTCTCCCTTATCCAATTACCACCTTTTTCTCCATTTCACTGGTATCCCTTTTGTTATTTAACAAAATCAGCCTCCAACCCTATCATAAAACTCTTTATTAATCTCCTTCTGTAAGAGTTTTCATTTCTATCTGTGCTACTATATCTATAGAAAAAATTTCAATCAAATTTATTACACAGGATATACCTCTAACAAAACCACACTGACCATCTTCGATTAAATCCCTGCCTTTTCAAATGCAGATTAATCCTGTCTCTAAAATTCAACTCAAATCAAGTTTATTGTCATTTAACTATACACCATGTATACTATCAAACAAGATGTTTCTCTGAACCAGCATGTAATGCACTGTAGTACACATAACTTATGAAAGTAAGAATAAAATCTACAGATGAATCACACATAAATAAACAAACTAATGTGCATATATTAAATATTGTAAGGTACAGAACAGATTAACCAGTGACAATTTGAAAGTGCTGCGGCAGCGAGTTCAAAAGCCCAATGGCCTGAGGGAAGAAACGTTCTCCTCCTGACTGCTCTTGGTTTTATGCATCGGAGTCTCCTGCCTGATGGTAGAAAGTCAAGGAGGATGCTAGCCGGATGGCAGAGATCCTTGATAATACTAAAGGGTCTGCGTACAGAGTGCTCCTGATGAATGTCCCTGATGGATGATAGGAAGACCCCTATGGAGCAGGGGCAGGGATTCAGATTTCTGGATCACTGGGACCTCTTCTTGGGCAGGTGTGACCTTTACAAAAGGGATGGGCTGCACTTGAATCCAAGGGCGCCCAATATACTTGAGGGCAGGTTTGCTAGAGCTGTTGGTAGTGGTTTAAACTAATACAGCAGATGGATGGGAACCAGAATGATAGAGCTGAGGATGAAGAAGCAGGCTAACAAGGAAATGATGTAACATATAACATGAATGTAAGAAAGGGCAAGCCAGTGTCTGGGTACCATTGCAGACAGTGCAAAGAGTTAAATTGCACCCCAGAGGCAAAATTCAAAAGGGTGAAAAATGCAGGACTGACAGAAGGTGCTGTATTTAAATGCATGTAGTATTCAGAATAAGGTGGATGAACTCGTGGCGTAATTACAGATTGGTTGGTATGACGTTATCAGCATCACTGAGTCAAGGCTGAAAGAATATCATAGTTGGGACCTTAATATCAAAGGATATACTTTGTATCAAAAGCACAGGCAGGAAGGCATAGGCGATGGTGTGGCTCTGTTAGTAAGAGATGGAATTACATCCTTAGAAAAAGGTGACATAGGGTTAGAGAATGTTGAATCTTTGTGGATAGAGTTAAGAAACTGCGAGGGTAGAAAACCATTATGGGAATCATATTTAGGCCTCTAAATAGTAGCCAAGATGTGGGGTTGAGATTGCAAAGGGAGTTTGAAAGGGCATATAATAACAGTAATGTCACAATTGTAATGGGGGACTTCAATATGCAGGGGGATTGGGAAAATCAGTTTGGTGTCGGATCACAAGAGAGGGAGTTTGTTGAATGCCTACGAGATGGCTTTTTAGAGCAGCTTCTGCTTGAGCCTACTAGGGGAAAGGCATCTTAGATTGGGTGCTTTGTAATAATCCAGATTTGATTAGGGAATTTAAAGGAACCCTTAGGAGGCAGTGATCATAATATGATTGAATTCATACCGCAATTTGAGAGAGTTAAGCATAAGTCAGATGTATCAGTATCACAATGGAATAAAGGGATTTACAAAGACATGAGAGAGGATTGGAGATTGATACTGGTGGAAATGATGGCAGAGCAGAAGTGGCTGACGTTTCTGGGAATAAATCCCAAAGCACAGGATAGACATGTCCCACAGTAGAAGTTGTTCTCAAGTGGCAGGGGTAGGCACCCATGACTGACAAGGGAATTTAAGGACTGCATAAAAGCCAAAGGAAGGGCATATGAGATAGTAAAAGTGATTGTGAAATTGGATGATTGGGAAGCTTTTAAAATCTAACAAAAGGCAACTAAAAAGCCATAAGAAGGGAAAAAATGAAAAAATGAGGGAAAACTAGCCAATAATACAAAGCAGGATACTGAAAGTTTTTTCAGTTATATAAAGAGTAAAAGGGAGGTGAGAGTTGATATTGGACCCTGGAAAATGATGCTGGTGAGGTAGTAATGGTGGCCAAAGAAATGGCAGATGAACTTAATTGGTACTTAGCATCTGTCTTCACTGTGGAAAACACCAGCAGTGTGCCAGAGGTCTGTGAGAGTCAGGGAGCAGGAGTGAGTGCCATGCTATTGCAAAGGAAAATATGCAAGGCAAACTGAGAGGTCTTAAGGTGGGTACATCACCTGGACCAGATGGACTACATCCCAGAGTTCTGAAAGAGGTTGCTGAAGAAATAGCAGATATTTTGGTTATGATCTTTCAAGAGTAACATGTTTCTGGCATGGTTCTGGAGGACTGGAAAATAGCAAATGTCACTCCACACTTCCAGGAGGGTGGAAGGCAAAGGAAATTATAGGCAAGTTAGCCTAACCTCAGTGGTTGGGAAAGTCTTGGGGGTCAATTATTAAGGTTAAGGTTTCGGGATACTTGGAGACTAATGATAAAATAAGTCAAAATCAGCCTGGTTTCTGTAAAGGGAAATCTTCCCTGACTAATTTGTTAGAGTTCTTCGAGGAAGTACCAAGAAGGGTGGACAAAGGAGAAGCAGTGGATGTTATTTATTTGGATTTTCAGAAGGCATTTGATAAGGTGCCATACATGAGGCTGCTTAACAAGATAAAATCCCATGGTATTACAGCAAAGCTCCTGGCATGGATAGAGGAATGGCTGACAGGCAGGAGGCAGCGAGTGGGAATAAAAGTGGTCTTTTCTGGTTGATTGCCAGTGACTAGTGGTGTTCCTCACGGGTCAGTCTTGCAACTGTTACTTTTCACATTGTTTGTCAATGATTTAGATTTGTGGCAAAGTTTGCAAATGATATGAAGATAGGTGGAGTGGTAGGTAGTACTTGGAAGCAATGTGATTGCAGAAGGACTTAGACAAACAGAAAGAATGGGCAAAAAAGTGGCAGAGTGAATACAGTGCTGGGAAATGTACCATAATTCATTTTGGTAAAAGGAACGATAGTGCAGACTATTATCTAAATGGGAAGAAAGTTCAAACTTCAGAGATGTGGAGGAACTTAGGAGTCCTCAGGCAAGACTCCCAGAAGGTTAATTCACAGGTTGAGTCTGTGGTAAAGAAGGCAAATGCAATGTTGGCATTTATTTCAAGGGGAATAGAATACAAAAACAAGGAGATAATGATAAGCCTTTACAAGACACTAGTCAGGCTGCACTTGGAGTATTGTCAACAATTTTGGGCTCCATATCTCAGAAAGATTGTGTTGGCATTGGAATGAGTCCAGAGGAGGTACAGGAGGATGATTTTGGGAATGAAAAGGTTAACATATGAGGAGTGTTTGGCAGCTTTGGGCCTGTGCTTATTGGAATTTAGAAGAATGAGAGCGGATATCATTGAAAACCTACCAAATGTTAAAAGGACTGGATAAGGTGGATGTGGAGAGGATGTTTCCTGTGGTGGGGGTATCCAGAACTAGAGGGCACAGCCTTAAAATTGAGGGGCAACCCTTCAGAACAGAGTTAAGGACGATTTTTTTTAGCCAGAGAGTAGTGAATCTGTGGACTGCTCTGCTACAGACTGTGGGAATATTTACAACAAAAATTGATAGTTTTACCTGATTAGTCAGGGCATCAAAGGATTTGGCAAAAAGGCAGGTGTGTGGGGTCGAGTGGGATCCGGGATCAGCCATGATGGAATGGTGGAACTGAGCTGAATGGCCAAATTCTTCTCCTATGTTTTTATGGTCTTGTGATCCTCTCACCCGTTCTCACAGTCCTTTGAAGGAACTTCCATTCCAATGCTTGGCTGCCCTCATACCAGATAGAGATGTAACTTGTCAAGACACGGTCAACGGTGCTCCTTTAAAATGCAGTTAATATGGGGTGGGGGAGCCTCGTTTTCCTCAATCTCATTAGGAAGTGGAGACACTGCCGTGCCTTCTTGTTCAGGGTGGTGATATTAACCCCCTTACCACTCAAGTTAGACTGAATGGTTTAACCCTACTGCCCTTCCTGACTATAGATGGCACATTTGCAATCCTCCAATCATCTGGCAGCTCACCTGTGGGGAATGAAGATTTGAAAATCTGTGTCAACCCCAACTCCATCTCCTCCCTTACATCCGATTGCAGAGAGGAATACATTTGATCATGCACTGGAGACGTGTCCACCTTTAAACCACCTCCTTTTTAATTATAACCTGATCTAAAATTTCACTGGTCTCCCTTCTGAGTTCTCCAATGACAACATGCTTTTCCTATTTAATGCCCCACCCATGTCCTCTTGCTTAACACCCAGACTGGATTTTAAGTCCTTAATGTTTACTCCTCTTTCCATGCTTTTACTTTTGCCTTTAATATACACATAAAATGATTTGGGATTCTCCTTACATTGTTGAAGCCACTGATACTTATGTCCTTTTTATCTGCATCATGTTTCCACAGATACTCCCTCTGCCTTCTATCTCTCTGAGAAATGTCTCCTGTATCATTTATCTATAGCTGACACATGCTGCAATTTTCTTCATCCACCCTTGATTTCGCTTGACATCCGGAGTGTCTTGGATTTGTTGTGCTTACTTTCTATCCTGATCACTGAAAATTGCAGAAGTGCTTAACAGAAAAGATACTTACAACCTTCCAAAAAGCCAATAATGACCTTTAATTACAAACATACTATTTTTTTACAAGATCTTTCCAAAGCAGACTTTTGCACAATACTGTAAATGTCTATGACTATGAATTAGGCCATTTGGCACATCGAGTCTGCTCTGCCATTTCATTATGGCTGATCCAATTTTCCTTTCAGGCCTAATCTCCTGCCTTCTCCCTGTATCCCTTCATGCCCTGACCAATCTCTGCCTTAAATATACATAAATACTTAGCCTCCACAGCTGCCTGTGGCAAAGAATTCCACAGATGTATATGTGCCCAGCACATTACTGTACGTCAACATAGAATTATATGCAACAATATATATTTGAACTAATTGGAATCACAAAGACATAGAGCACTACACACAGAAGCAGGCCCTTCAGCCCATCTAATCTGTATCAGCCAGCTATTCTGCCCAGTTCCATTCACCTGAATATAAACCATAGCCCTCCATACCCCTCTCATCCATGTAACTATCCACACTTGTCTTAAATGTTACAATTGAACTCACATCCACCACTTCTGCTGGCAGCCCATTCCGCACTCATACCACCTGCTGAATGAAGTAATTCTCCCTCAACTTCCCCTTCAATATTTCACCTTTCACCCAAAACCTATAACCTCCTATACGAGTCTCATCCAATCTGAGGGGGGAAAAGCCGGCATACATTCATCCTCACAATTTTGTTGACCATCATAAGGTCTGCCCTCCTTCTCCTGCACTCCAGGTAATAAGGTTCTAACCTATTCAACCTCTCCTTACACCTGAGGAGAGCTAAGGTACTGGTGACCCCTGTTTCCATCCAGGGGGTCAGTGTGGACATGGTGAAGGATTACAAATACCTGGGGATACGAATTGACAATAAACTGGACTGGTCTAAGAACACTGAGGCTGTCTACAAGAAGGGTCAGAGCCATCTCTATTTCCTGAGGAGACTGAGGTCCTTTAACATCTGCCGGATGATGCTGAGGATGTTCTACGAGTCTGTGGTGGCCAGTGCGATCATGTTTGCTGTTGTGTGCTGGGGCAGCAGGGTGAGGGTAGCAGACACCAACAGAATCAACAAACTCATTCGTAAGGCCAGTGATGTTGTGGGGATGGAACTGGACTTTCTGACGGTGGTGTCTGAAAAGAGGATGCTGTCCAAGTTGTATGCCATCTTGGACAATGTCTCCCATCCACTACATAATGGACTGGTTGGGCACAGGAGTACATTCAGCCAGAGACTCCTTCCACTGAGATGCAACACAGAGTGTCATGGGAGATCATTCCTGCCTGTGGCCATCAGACTTTACAACTCCTCCCTTGGAGGATCAGACATCCTCAGCCAATAGGCTGGTCCTGGACTTATTTCCTGGCATAATTTACATATTACTATTTAACTATTTAATGGTTTTATTACTATTTAATTATTTATGGTGCAACTGTAACGAAAACCAATTTTCCCCGGGATCAATAAAGTATGACTATGACTATTATAGTTCAGGCTCTCAGGTCCTGGCAACATACTTGTCAATTTTCCCGGCACTCTATTGATATCCTTTCTGTAGGTAGATGAACAGAACTGTTACACAATACTCCCAATTTGGTCTCACCAACAACTTACGCAACTTCAACATCACCATGAGAGATAGGAACAGAATTAGGCCATACGGGCATCGAGTCTGCTCCACCATTTCAACATAACAGATCCATTTTCCCTCTCAGCTCCAATCTCTTGCCTTCTCCCCATATTCTTTCATGATCTGACTGGACAAGAACTTATCAAACTCCACTTTAAATGCACCCAGTGACCTGGCCTCCACAGCTGTCTGTGGTAAAGAAATCCTCAGATTCACCACTGTCTGGCTAAAAAAATCCTTCTCATCTCCATTCTAAGTGGACATCCCTCTATTTTGAGGCTGTGCCCTCCGGACCTAGACTCCCCCGCCAAAGGAAACATCCTCTTCACATCCAGTCTATCTAGGCCATTTGACATTTCAATGAGATCTCCCCTCCCCATTCTTCTAAATCCCAGTGAGTACAGGCCCAGAGCCATCAATTGCTACTCACATAATAACCTTTTCATTCTTGGAATTATTCTCAACAGATCTCCTCTGAACCTTCTCCAATGTCAGCACATCCTTTCTTAAATAACAGGCCCAAAACTGCTCACAATACTCCAAGTGAGGCCTCTCCAGTGGCTTATACAGCCTCAGAATTACAGCCTTGCTTTATATTCTATCATCCCGACACCTGTACTCAATGCTCTGATTTATGAAGCCCAATGTGCCAAAAGCTCCCTTTACGATCCCAACGATCCGTGATGCTACTTGTAAGCTACAAAAGAATTTGTTCCAATGGTGGCTCAATATGGTCTTTCACTCTCAGAGGGGAAGCAATGGGCCGGAAAATCCAGAGGCTGCAGCGTACCAGTTGATATAAATTCATCCAGTTACAGTCATCAGCAAAAAGTAGACAGAGCTAATCGCAAATGTGGAAGTTGTGCACATTCCTATGATCTTCAATACAGAATGTAAGGCCTAGTAATTTCACACATTTGTTATTCTAATGGCATAAAAAAGGTAAGCTAGAAACATAATCTGAAGCAGATCTTGCTGAGAAGCAAAATTCATCCGAAGTTTATCTGTGGCCCATAAGATAACTAACTATGGCCTGCCATTTCTAACCCATCACAGGTTTTGGATATTCTTTATGAAATTATACAGTACTGTGCAAAGGTCTTGGGTATATATATATATATACATACACACACACAGAAGCCTAAGAATTTTGCACAGTACTGTTGTAGTTTTATGCATTCCGCTGTGCTGCTGTTACAAAAAAAAACAAATTTCATGACGTGTGAGTGATGATAAACCTGATTCTGATCTGGGTCTCTATTGTGGACTGAGAGTGGGAAGGGGGCAGGGAGAGGGGAATCATAGTTGGGAAAAGGGGAGGGGAGGGAGTGCAAAGCACCAGAGAAACATTCTGTGATGTTTAGTAAGCCAATTTTTTGGAATCAAATCACCTTGGGTGATGTCTCAGGGATGGGTGTGTCTGTACCCACGCCCCCCCCACCCCCTGGCACTCCTTCTCTGCCACCTGTCCCACACCCCTCCTGTGCTGCTCCACCCTCACCATTCCCATCATCCTTTGCTCCTGCCAGATTTACGAACTCTCTCTCCACTCCACATTGACAAATACAGTACTGTGCAAAATTCTTAGGCACCCTAGCTATATAGAGATAGATAGATAGATACTTCATTGATCTCAAAGGAAATTACAGTGTCAGCATTACAAGTGCACAGATATAAATATTAAAAGAGAAGTAGAAAGAATAAAAAATAAATTTCCACAGAAGTCTAGCAGGAGAGGGTCATCACTTCCCTGGCTATAGGTTGACTCATTACAGAGCCTAATGGCCGACGGGAAGAGTAACCTCATATAGTGCTCTTTGGAGCAGTGCAGTTGTCTTAGTCCATTACTAAAAGTGCTCCTCTGTTCAGCCAAGGAGGCATGCAGAGGGTAAGAAACACTGTCCAGAATTGCCAGGATTTTCTGTAGGGTCCTTTGTTCTACCACAGCCCCCAGTGGTCCGGTTTGACTCCTATAACAGAGCCAGCCTTTCTAATCAGTTTATTGAGCCTGTTGGCATCACCCGTGTTGATGCCATCGCCCCAGCACACCACCAGATAGAAGACTGTACTGGTGACAACAGACTGGTAGAACGTGTGAAGGAGAGGCCTGCACACTCCAAAGGACCTCACATACATGTGCCTAAGACTTTTGCACAGTGCTGCACTTATAGTATGTTTATTCCTCTGAACTATTCAATGAGGTTAAAGTTAACTTACCACTTGTAATAAAGCAAGGTAGCCTACTCCAACATTGTCAAAGTTTATTTTTACGTTCTTCCATCGTGCAGATGTATTAAGCTGAAGGCAATCTGTAATATTGTCAACAATTTCGATAGGGAACGTAGTTCCGTCAGTGGTGTTGATACAGTGATAATACCTTCCAGCAAACAGATTCACACCCATTATACTGAAAATGAGCCAGAATATCAGGCATACAAGCAGCACGTTCATGATGGATGGAATTGCTCCAAGCAGTGCATTCACGACCACCTAAAAGTCAATGTTTTGAGGAAAAATACATTAGTCAACATGTCAATTGCAGAATTAATTGTAATTAATATATAATTATTATATTGTATAATTATTATATAATATTACATTATTATATTGTAATAATATTACAATATAATAATCACTTATATTGTTTATTTTATAGCCAATATGTGATTTTTAAAGCACGCTGCATATTACAATTTATACTTGCAGCTGATAAAAAAATTATTCCATGGAAATAAAATTTCTTGTGAAAAGGAATAGACAAAGCAATCACAAGTAAGATCAAAGGAACAATATAAATTAATTAGCGGAAGGCATTTGCTAAATGGTAATGCATGTATCAAAAAGCAAAAGAAAGAAAAAACCTTGTGGTGGACCGATGATGTCACAGAATTTGATTACTGTGAAGAAGAGAAAAGCAAAATTATAAGTAAAATGCAGACCATAAAATCAAAAGTAGTGACATAATATTGAAAATGAAATTAAACAATGAGTTGTCTTGGTTTGGCAGATGTGATATCATGTTTGGCAGGTGTAAAACTAATGATAATTATTTTAGTGACCTCACAGAAAAATCATGCTACAACGTGTGCGACATTTGTAAAGATATCTGCAGAGTTTAGTTATAAAGAAACACATAGTGATCTTACTGAGCTCTAAGCAAATTCTTAGACAATTTCAGTAAGATATCCCTCTTCAGTACTCGAACCCCCTGCACTGTGACACAAAAAATGACATTTTCCTTCCTAGTGATGACTTACTTTCTCAAATCAAACTTTTCTTAGTATCTTTCTAATCATTTTACAGGTATTTGGAAATTATTTGAGAACAGAACAGTCCATTGAAAAGAATGCTAAATCAAAGAGCATCTGTTCTTTTTATGCACTGTGGTACTAATAATTGAATGTTCAAATGCATTTAAGACAATGTATAAATTGTGAAAGGGACACTTCTGTAACTTGATCTAACTTCACCTGTTTGTTCTGTTCTACATGCATCATTGAGACAGAGATAACTTGAGCTTCATCTTACCCTCATGCCTTCAAATCGCGACAATGCTCTTAGAGGTCTCAAAGCTCTTAGTGTCCTGAGGGATTTAATGGCACCAAGTTCGGAGTAGCCCAAGGCAGTAGCTGTGAGGCTTACCAAAGAGACCTTAACAATAAAAAAGAAAATATAAAATAATTCAAAGCAGTTAATACAGTCTTCCATTCTCAACAACTGTGGTAGTCACCATTGACAAGAAACAAAAATCGGTTATATTGCAGCCAGCAGAATGCATCAGAGGCTGCATATTGTTAGGCAAGTGACTCACTGTCCCAAAGTCTTTCACTAACTATAATACTTTATACTTAATACTTTATTGTCGCCAAACAGTTGACACTAGAAGGTACAATCATCATGGCGATATTTGATTCTGCGCTTCCCACTCCCTGGAGTACAAATCGACAGTAAATATTAAAAATTTAAATTATAAATCATAAATAGAAAATAGAAAATGGAAAGTAAGGTAGTGCAAAAAAACCAAGAGGCAGGTCCGGATATTTGGAGGGTACGACCCAGATCCGGGCTATAAAGAATGATAAAGATTTTTCATAAAGAAAAATCGGCAGTAGTAGATCACTGCATTCGTAACGGCCATAGGATTGACTTTGACAGCACATAAATACTGTGCTGTGTCCATGGTTTTTGGGACCGCCTGGTAAAGGAACCCATTGAAATAAAACTGGAGAAAAAGAATTTTAAAAAAGATGAAGGGTTTTTTGAAGTAAGAACTGGAATTCCACTGTTAACAAGGTGGAACAGCAGAAATCTGATTGGTTGAGGACTAACTAATCAGGAGATACATATAATCAATACCTGTAACCGGCTGAAAGCACGAGATGAGATTATTTGACATATACGTTGTGAAAGTGCTAGATCCTTTCACAACACTTTCTATACTTTCCAATTGTCTGTGCAAGTGCAGCTTAACACCGTTCAGCTATGCTGATATTATCCAGGAAATAAAGCAGGCTGTTTGATTGGCAGCCTCTTAATATTCACTCTCACTACCACTGTTTCACTGTGTATTGCAGTTACTTACTGTGACTACCCTGTTATCACTCTCCACCACCATCAAGCATGGACAGGGTAGCTGATGCTTTGCCCCATTATCGCCTCTATGGCAAAGAGGAAACAGTCGACATTTTGAGCTGAGAACCTTCTTCAGGACTGGAGAAGTTACCCTGGCCCGAAATATCAACTGTTACTCTTTTTCCAAAAACACTGCCTGGCCTGCTGAGTTGCTCCAGCACTTTGTGTGTATTACAAGGCAATGGTCAACATGGAATGTACGGCTGACTCTGAGGGACGGGTACAATATGGATTCTGTGGGTCTGTTCCCTGAGCAAGTGGCCCAATCTATCTGGTGGAATGCTCTCACTGACAGATCTGTCAGGCACCAAGGCCTCTCTTGGCTGGTGATGAGAGGTGCCCTTCCAGCTATTGCCTTTCTCTATAGATGATACATCACTCCAATGAGAGCTGCTCTTTGGGTGACTCTGCTGGGAAATGAACAATCATCCATCTCTTTGTGTACTGTGGATTTGCTAAGGGAGTGTGGAGACAGATGGAAAGGTTCTTTCTGAGCAGCTGCATAACAGAGGAATCCCTGATTTGTGGGTTGTCCCCGGAGACACACAATGAGACAGACATCTGGTGGCTACTGGAAAGTCATCAACTTGGTGAACAAAGCCCTTCAGTCTGACAAACTTGTCGGTCTTCAAGCACAACAAAACGTCTATAGGTGAATGCTGCAGGTGTATATTTATTTATTTATTTACGTATTGAGATGCAGCATAGACGGAATAGGCCCTTTGAGCCACGCCGCCCAGCAATCCCCCGACTTAACTAATTTCGGAACAATTTACAATGATCAATTAAACCTGAAACAGTACGTCTTTTGACTGTGGGAGGAAACCGGAGTACTGGAAAGGAAACGCACGTGGTCACAGGAAGAAAGTACAAACTCCTTACAGACAACAGTGGAAATTGAACCCATGTCGCTGGTACTGTAAAGCGATGTGCAAACCACTATGCTACCGTGCCATGTTGAGGGATAAACGGAAACATGGTGCAGCCAATGCTGCGGCTCTGTGGGGAAGGACCACTGGATAGGCTCCTTCTGCTACAGCAGATGGAGGGGCAGATTGGAGTCAGGAAGCTTTTCAAACCGTGAAAGAGGTTTACATGCTATAAAAATTTACATGATGTAAATTTTTCATATACTTCTCATAAAATTATCTAGCCCATCAATATCAGCATTGGCAATGTTGTTTTGAATTGGCTGCAACAAATTTACAGAAGATAAATAAAAACAGCATTAAAATTGGTTGGGTTGCACAATAGTTTTATGTAATATCACCATGAGCTTGTCAAATATTCACATACAGTAAGGAAGAGGTACAACACATATATGTGACTGTATACAACCCTGAGATTCATTTTCCTGCAGGCATAGTCAGCAAATCTACAGAATAGTAACTATAACAGGATCAATGGAAATCCAACTAGAGTGCAGATGACAACAAACTGAGCAAATGCAAATATAAATAAATAGCAATAAGTAACAAGAACATGAGATAATGACATAAAGAGTCCTTAAAGTGAGATCATTGATTGTGGGAACATCTCAATGGATGGGCAAGTGAGTGTAGTTATCCCATTTTGTTTAAGAGCCTGATGGTTGATGGGTAGTAAATGTTCTTGAACCTGGTGGTGCAAGATTTAAGGCTCTTGTACCTTCTACCTGATGGCAGCTGTGAGAAAAGAGCATGGGCTGCATGCTGGGAATCTCTGATGATGGATGCTGTGACACGGTTTCATGTAGATGTGCTCAATGGTTGGGAGGGTTTTACCCGTGACGAACTGAGCCAAATTCCTACAACATGCAGCCCTCTAGTGGACCAAATGATTATCCAAACAGTATAGAATTAAAAAGCATTTAAAATATTACTAGCTCCTTTCATATTATCATCAACAGTTTGTGATCATCATCATTATGTAGTCTGTCATATGACATAGGCAATTCTGATCCTTTCATGACCTTGATTGCTCTTGGCAATTTTTCTACAGAAGTTGGTTGTCATTGCTTCCTTCTGGGCAGTATCTTTACAAGACGGGTGACCCCAAACATTATCAATACTCTTCAGAGATTGCCCGCCTGGTGTCTGTGGTCACATAACCAGGACTTGTAACGTGCACCAGCTGCTCATATGACCATCCACCACCTGCTCCCATGGCTTCACGTGACCTTGATTGGGGAGGGGGGAGGGGGAGGGGCTAAGCAGGTGATACACTTTGCCCAAGGGTGACCTGCAGGCCAGCACCTTTCACCTCCTTTGGTAGAGACATATCTCTACCGTGCCACCCAAAGTCTGTGAATCTGAAATTTACAAGGTTGGGGCAGCAATTTTCAACTAACATTCTAAATTTGTACCTTATACCTGACCTACAGCCATTACTCAGGCCATCTTAAAATTACTGTTTCTAACTGGCATAGTTTTCACCTCCAGAAATATCTAATGTAGCTCTTCTATTTATGAAACTCAGGGTCGTCATTGTTGACAATAGTTATTGAGAAGTTTTCCCACTTTTGGTAATACTGCCATTATCAAGCATCTCCAGAAACAGAACACTTGTTTCCTAGTCTTCATTCATTCCACTATCTCAAAAAAATCTGATTAATCATACAGTCATAGAGTCATAGCACTGAAACAGGCCCTTCGGCCCATCTAGTAACTGCCAAAACTACTTAAACTGCCTACTTCCATCAACCTGCACCGGGACTATAACCCTCCATACCCCTATCATCCGTGTACCTGTGCAAAGTCTCTTAAGCGTTCAAATCAAGCTTGCCACTTATGCTGGCAGCTCGTTCCACACTCTCGCGACCCTGTGGGTGAAGTTTCCCTTCATGTTACCCTTAAACATGTCACCTTTCACCCTTAACCCATGACCCCTGGTTGCAGTTCCACCCAATCACAGTGGAAAAAGCCTGCTTGCATTTACCCTATCTATATCCCTCATAATTTTATATACCTCTATCAAATCTCCTCCCAATCTTCTACATTCCAAGGAATATAATCCTAATGTATTCAATATTTCCTCATAACTCAGGTCCTCCAGACCTGGCAACATCCTTGTGAGTTTTCTCTGTACTCTTTCAACCTTGTTTACGTCTTTCCTGTAGGTATGTGACCAAAACTGCACACAATACTCCAAATTAGGCCTCACCAAGGTCTTACACAACTTCAGCACAACATCTTGTTACTGCTATCTCTGGCACACCCCCGAGAAATTTTAATGATACACAGTTGCACCTTAGCATTAAGTCAGCTGAAATGATAACGCCAAATCAAACACAAGGAAATCTGCAGATGCTGGAATTTCAAGCAACACACATAAAAGTTGCTGGTGAACACAGCGGGCCAGGCAGCATCTCTATGAAGAGGTGCAGTCGACACCTCGGCCCGAAACGTCGACTGTACCTTTTCCTAGAGATGCTGCCTGGCCTGCTGCGTTCACCAGCAACTTTTATGTGTATTACGCCAAATCAAACATATTTTGTCATCAGACCATAGGTTATCAACAAAACGAGATATTAAAGATACATACATCAACAATGAGGAAGTCCAGCCAACACCAAGCATTTGTGAAGTACTTCACAAAACCATATGCCACCCACTTCAGCAGCATTTCCAGAATGAAGATGTAAGTGAAGATCTTGTCAGCATATTCAAGCATTGATTTGATGTTTTTCCGTTGTTCAATATAAATATCTTCAAAAGCCTGAAACAAATTATAAAAATGTAAGTACTTTAACAAAGGTCAAGCTGAATCTTCTAATCAAGTCTCACGCCCTTTTATCTTCCTTTCTGTTTACATCAAATGAATTATCCCCATCAGTCAGCAACACCATCAATTTTGGTTTCACTCTATTGTAGATCCTTCTGAGCAGACCATAACCTTGTCGTTGGGTTTGGAGACTTGTGTACCTCAATGACCCAGAGAGCTATATTGGCTGGAGTCAGGGCCTGGTGCTTTGGCTCTTGGTAGGGTGACCCATGCCAAACAGGTCAAAGGGTAGAGCCCAGACTAAGAGTGGTCCACCAGTCCTCCAGGTTCAGCTCTGGGCTAATAACCCTGACTGGTTACAAAAAGAGCAATGAAGAATCCTTCTATATCTGTGTGTGATGGTATGGACAGACAGGGATGGAGGATCTTCATTGCTGCCCTACATGTCAGTGGTGTTATGGGCAGTAAGTAAGTACACTGTAAATTAGTTGAATTGGCCTTACTGGTCTTAGAACTTGAAAGATGTAAAGTGATTGATTTTAATCTATTGTATAGTGTAGATTCCTGTCTGAAATACTGGCTATACTTTGAATCATATTTGACGGATTGAATGATCTTGTTTATTACAACACAGTAGTATAGTGATTACCACAACACTTTACAGTACAGGCAACCCGGGTTCATTTTCCGCCACAGTCTTGTAAAGAGTTTGTACATTCTCCCCGCGTGGGTTTCCTCCCACATTCCACAGGTGTACTGGTTGGTAGGTTAATTGGTCATTGTAAATTATCCTGTGCTTAGGCTAAGAGTGAAATTGGGGGATGCTGGATGGTACGGCTTTAATGACAGTAACATAAATAAATAAAAAATAGAAAACTAATTCTCAAAATGTAGTGTGCAGTTTATTTTCCTTCTTTTTTGAAAATGCATACAACAGGAGCATGCACAAATAGAACAAAAATGCATACATAGGAAGTGTAAAATCCTCTTACCAAGGCACCACTGCTGAGAAGAATCATGAATATAATGAATGTCTCAAACCAATTGTGTTCCACTATTTTGTAGCAGGTCTTTCTCAGGTTCCACCAGGATTTGCCTGAGCCCTCTTCTATATTGACATAGCAAAATGGGAACTTCCTTACACATCCTGACAAAGATCAGCATAAATGTTAGCACAAGACATACCACAAGTACAGTAATTCTTCAACTCACAACTTCTGTTTTTTTTTGCTATAGTGCCATTTCCTGGCACTTTGAATGCGATGTTGCCATCAAACACGCCTTCCTCTATGTATTCCATAGGTTAGTTCAAAGTTCAAAGTACATATGTCACCACTTACAACCCTGAGATTCATTTTCCTGTGGGCATACTCAGTAAATCTATAGAGCAGTAACAATAACAGGATCAATGAAGGATAAACCAGAGTGCAGTAGACAACAAACTGTGCAAATGCAAATATAAATAAATTAAAATAAATAACAAGAACATGAGATAAAGAATCCTTAAAGTGAGATAATTGGTTGTGGGCACATCTCAATGGATGGGCAAGTGAGTGTAGTTATCACCTTTTGTTCAACAGCCTGATGGTTGAAGGGCAGTAACTGTTCTTGAACCTGATGGTGAGAGTCCTGAGGCTCTTGTACCTTCTACCTGATGGTAGCTGCAAGAAAAGAGCATGGCCTGGGTGGTGGGGATCACTGATTTTGGATGCTGCTTTCCTACGATAGTGCTTCATGTTGATGTACTCAATGTTTGGGTAGGCTTTACCCATGATGTACTAGGCCGAACCCACTACTTTTTGGAGGATTTTCTGTTGAAAGGCATTGGTGTTTCTATACCAGACCATGATGCAGCCACTCAGTTCACTCTCCACTGCACAACTATGGATTTTGTTAGCATTTTAGATGTCATGCTGAATCTCCTTCCCAGGGGAGATACCTTCCCACAGGAGCACTAGATCATAACTCCACCTTCCCATGTAACTGCAGAAAATGCAACACCTGCTCTTTTACCTTCCCAAAATCCAAACATCCTCACCAGGTGTGGCACTGATTTATTTGTACTTCATTTACCTTTATTTGTGTTCACTCTGCGCACAATATGGCCATTCAGAAGACCAAACAAAGACTGGGTAATTGCTTTGTGGGGCCTGCTGTTCAGTTTGAAAGATGATCACAAACATTCAATTTGCTTTAAATTTAAATTTCCCAGTCTCTGCCGTTCTTGGTGTCCTGCACATTTTCAATGAAGTTCAAATATGCAAAGGACACAACAGTGATTGGCCTAATCACAAACAATGAAGTTCAAATATGCAGACGACACAATGGTGATTGGCCTAATCACAAACAATAACAAATCTGCATGTAGGGAGGAGGTGCTGAAACTGTCCCATTGGTGCAGGAACCACAACCTATCACTCAACATGAAGAAGACAAAATAAATGATAATTGACTTCAGGAGGCAAGAGGTTTGAAATAAGCTCCACTACTCATAAATGGTGAGGTAGTGGAAAGCGTCTCCAGTTTCATGTTTTTAGGGATGAAGATCTCCAAGGAGCTCTCTTGGTCCATCAACACAACTTCAATAGTAGGGGAGGCACAACTGCTTAAGGAGTGCTAATCTGCCCCAGAATTGCTGGTCATCTTTTATCGATGTGCGACAGAGAGCATACTGACAAGCAGAATGGCAGCGTGGCACAACAGGTCACAAAGCACTCCAACGGGTGATTAGGACAGCTCAGCACATCGTTGTGATCCAACTATCGGACATGCAGACAATCTAAAACTCTCGATGCCTACTAACATTATTAAAGACCCATCCTGTCCTGGACACTGTCTGTTCAATCTCGTGCCATCTGGTAGGAGATACAGAAACGTCTTACTCAAGACAGTTAGACTAGTTGTGGTTCCCATGTTTTCCCGAGGGCTGTTGTGCAGCTGAATAATGCTACATCCCAGCTTGCCAATGGCCTTTGAGCGTTACGGATTATTAAAGTCAATTTTTCATGTAAAAATTGGATTTTTATTATTAAACTATACTGTATGCATTGTAAATACATGTTTTGCACTGACTGGAGTAGCACCACAATCCTGTTGTCTTGAGCAATGACAATAAAGTTCTATTCTATCCTATTCTTTGTAAACCCATTCTACAGCATGCTCTGCACTGACTAGATATCACTGTCAGCTCAGTACTGGGCTCAAAATCAGTCACTGTCTTCCAGAATTTGGGGCTTTTAACTTCAATTTTTAATTGCCACACTTTTTTTTGATGAGGAAATAATATTGCTTCTTTTATTTACTTCCTCCAGACTGATAGCCATGAAAATCTCCCTTCTACCTTGGGCTATCATTATTACTTCTTTTATTTCATCATTCTTATTTTTAAATCCCACTTCGTACCTTCCCTTCTCTTCTTTCCTTTTTCTCCTGGCTCTGTCCTTGAAAGTAAACAATTAGTTGCCTGGCTTTTATCATCTCTCGATTAAAGGCCTTTGACTTGAAGAAATACTGTTTCTCTCTTCTCATCCTCAGACGGTTGAAGACGTTTTGTACGGGCCTCCAAATCCTAAGAACTTTCTACAGGGGCACAATCGAGAGCATCCTGACTAGCTGTATCACTGCCTGGTATGGGAACTGTACTTCCCTCAATCGCAGGACTCTGCAGAGAGTGGTGCAGACAAGATGTGAGCTTCCCACTATTCAGGACATTTACAAAGACAGGTGTGTAAAAAGGGCCCAAAGGACCATTGGGGACCTGAGTCACCCCAACCACAAACTGTTCCAGTTGCTACCATCCGGGAAACGGTACTGCAGCATAAAAGCCAGGACCAACAGGCTCTGGGACAGCTTCTTCCACCAGGCCATCAGACTGATAAATTCATGCTGATACAAGTGTATTTCTATGTTATACTGACTGTCCTGTTGTACATACTATTCATTAGAAATTACTATAAATTGCACATTTAGATGGAAACGTAATGTAAAGATTTTTACTCCTCATGTTTATGAAGGATGTAAGTAATAAAGTCAATTCAATTCAATATAGTCTGGATATTTGGGATCAAAATCCTGAACTGAATGAAGATGATCCATAAAGCAGTTTGATCTTCATACTTAACAAATGCTAAACTGAAGTGTGTCCAAATTATTCACTGTAAAGTACATACTGACTGAGCAGCCAAACATTTATCGCATTTCTTGTTTTAGTTTCAGACCTTCACCATATGCAGGGCTTTACCATTGTTATTTTTAGTTTTGCATATTTAACAGATATGAAATACACAGGTGGTGGTAAGGTATAAGGTGTTCCTTCCCTTGGCTAGCCTGCAGGTCACCCTTGAGCAAGATGTAGCACCTGCTTCGCATCCCCCACCACCCCCCACCCTGCCCCGATCAGGATCACGCGAAGCCATGGGAGCAGGTGGTGGTTGTTCGTATGAGCAGCTGGTGCAAATCACAAGTTCTGGTTATGTGATCACTGACACCAGGCAGACAATCACTGAAGAGTATTGATAATGACTGGAGTCACCCGTCTTGTAAAGATATTGCTCAAAGAAGGCAATGGCAAGCCACTTCTGTCGAAAAATTTGCAAGAACAACCATGGTCATGGAAAGTCTAGAATTGTCTATGTCATAAGACACAGCACAGTACTCTTAATTTTACAGTTCTCACCATTGATGGCTACTTACTAGTGTAAGTATAAAGTACTTGATATGATGAAATAATACTCATATTACTTTAATTTTATTTTGGCAATTTTAAAATCTTGGAGTAAAGATCAGATTTGTTCATTATTACATAGATGAGTCATGAAAGTGAACGGGTTAATATTATATTGAAATCTGAGTCAGGTGCTTATTACATCATATGCCTTTCAAACACTCGAGCTATGAAAAATAAACCGATCATGGATTTAGTTTGGGAGGATTTGTTGCAAACTATGAGTTGGGATAGCCGGTTGGTGGTGGTGTAGCATCAGCACTGGACGTTTGAGGGCAATGGCCCCTGGTTCAAACCCATCTGGCTCCTTGCACACTTTCCATCTGTGCTGGGGTGAGCGTTGGGCTAGCAACTGGGCCTCATAAAGAACCGAGAAATGCAAAGGAAATTGCAAAAAATGCTGCCCGATACATCACAAGGCGTGAAAAGAAACAGCAACAAATTGGAATCATGTGGAAACATGTAGCACCATTGTACAAGCCGAAAGTAAATGATCAAAGTTCATATATGTCACCATATACAACACTGAACAATACAACACGACATAGTTCAGAAATATAAATGACCTAATGGGAACAGGTTTTCTGCACCTGCATTTTTTTTCTCTTGCTACCATGCATTTTAAGTCAGTTATGGAATGCTATTTGATCGCTAATTTGTCACACAGTAACAAGACTCTTTTTGCAAATACTTTAAGAATATGGAAAGTATGTATTACAGTAAATTATTTCATCCCCCTCCCAATCAGTTCTGCATGATTCAGAAACACAGGACCCATAAATTATTCTATGCTAATCGATGTCAGACATTGCACATGACAGCAGAGCACATCACATATGAATTCCCTTTAAGCTAAATACATATAAATCAATAGATTTTTCTCAATGATAGTTTAGTTTAGGTCTTAATCCGTCAAAGGAAGAAGGTGACCTTACTGAAACCCATTGAATGTTGAAGGGCCTCAAAACAGCAGATGTAGAGAGGATGTTTCCTATGGTGGGAGAATCTAAGACCAGAGGACACAGCCTCAGAATAGAGGGACGTCCTTTTATTTATGATTATTTCTTTCTTTTTCTATTTGCACAGTTTGTTGGCTTTTGCACACTGGTTGAACGCCCAAGTCGGTGCAGTTTTTCATTGATTCTGTTATGGTTATTATTTTATTATGGATTTATTGAGTATGCCCACAAGAAAATGAACCTCAGGGTTGTATATGGTGACATATATGTACTTTGATAATAAATTTATTTTGAACTTTGTAATTTTATTAATTGAAAATTTGCCTTGCTTTGCCTTGTGCCCTAAACTCCTGGTGGAGTTGTCCAGACGCTGTCCTGACAAGCTTTGCACCAATCTGTTCAATCTTCCCGTACGCATGTGAGACATGGACCCTCACAGCAGAGCTACAGAGGAAGATACGGGCATTGGAAATGAGATGCTATCACAACATCTTGGGCAACTCATACTTGAACCACATCACAAACGAGCAGGTCCGCAAGACCATCCAGCACCACACTGGTGAAGGAAAGAAAGCTGAGATGGTACGGCCACATAACAAGATCCAGTGGCCTTGCAAAGACCGTTCTACAAGGAACTGTGGAGGGGAAAAGAAGGAGAGGTAGACAGAGGAGAAGATGTATGGACAACATTAAAGAATGGCAGATATCCCACCTCTCCCGAAAGTTCCGGGAGTCTCCTGCATGTTGATGGCAGCTCCCTGACACCTGCAAATTATATACAATATCCCTGAAACCGATTTTTTTTCAGAGGGAAAGGGAGAGCAAGAGCGAGAGCGAGAGGGAGCATCCTGATCGGTCTCTCTTCGTGCTAAGTAGACCTATCAATTTTCTCTGTGGGCAGGCTTTACAGTCGACCTCAAAAATAATGACAGTGTTGCTCGCTGCACTGTTTGCAAAAGTGACTTTTCTGTTGCCCATGGTGGGTTAAAATGTAAAAGACATGTTGAGGTGAGTTTAACAGGTGTCATTCGTTCATTAACATAGCTAACGTTATTTAAACTAGCTGGCCAGCTGCTAAGGAGCTACTCTACTGATGTCCTACGTGATGAGGCCAAACTCCCTGTAGACTTGCTTAAAGTTGTAATAGAATAAAAAAAATGACTCCATGATAATATAATATAAGTACATATTTTAATGTCACATTTTCTGCATATACCCAATTTGGTTTACAGATTAGATAAGATCACTAAACAAAGTATTACATACACCCTTGGAGGTCGACCCGGTGGGGGGGGGGGGGATATGGGGTTACGGGTGGCGGGGGTACTAACTCCCTGAAATGAGTTTTTGCAGGGTGGGATGTCTGGAATGGACAGGGAAAACATTTGCAGTGACCCAGGCTTTGGCACACAACCATGACAAATGGAACAGACTGGTGCAAAATTGAAAATTTAACCACAGGTAAATGACTATTTTCAGGGCTGAAGCATCAATTTTATGTGTTATTTTTAGACCATAAAACCATAAAATATAGGAGCAGAAGTAGGCCATTCGGGTAACCGAGTCTGCTCCGCCATTTCATCGAGGCTGATCCATTTCCCTCTCAGCCCCAATCTTCTGCCTTCTCCTTGTATCCCCTCATGCCCTGACTAATCAAGAATCTATCAACCTCTGCCTTAAATATACCCAATGACTTAGCCTCCTGAGCCGCCTGTGGCAATGAATTCGACAGATTTACCATTCTCTAGCTAGAAAAATTCCTCCTCATCTCCATTCTAAATACGTGTCCTTCTAGTCTGAGGTCTTGTCCTCTGGTCTTAGACTCCCCCACCATAGGAAACATCCTCTCCAAATCTTCTCTGTCAAGGCCTTTCACCATTCGAGAGGTTTCAGTGAGATCCCCCCTTAGTCTTCTGAATTCCAGTGCGTATAGGCCCAAAGCCATCAAACGCTCCTCATATGAAAAGCTTTCATTTCTGGAATCATTCTTGTGAATTCAGACTGACTGTTAAGAATACTAGGAAACTTAGAAGCAGCTATGGTATCAAAAAAAATCTTAACAATGTGCTCCAGTTTAGTTCTAGTAACAGATATTATTATGGTTAAAGAAAACACAGTAATGATCCAATATGCCAATGTCTAGGTTTGAGTCATGTTAATGTTAAGTCCTTTTTATATGACTCAGTCTAACTTATGGCCTCCTTGTGTGTTGGCTGAGTGAGTGATATTGCAGAAGGTTCATGAACTCTCTTGTTTTAGAGTCACATTGATTACCTATTTGGAAATTTAAGTCATTTATATTACAAACCTATCATAACTAGGTATTATTACAGAAAATAAATGAGCAAACCATCACTCAAAGAGACATTATATTTTGGCAGACGATAAATGTTAAGTAAGGAGAGAATGCGGCACTATTTGAATAACTATGGCGAGATACTCAAACGACACCAAGCTACCAAGATTGATATCTTTATAATTTAGGCAGCTCAAGAAAATACTCACCAGGTCACCACACCCCTTGATGAACAGAATGAACAAAATTATAATCCATGGGGGTTGCTGAAGTTACTACTGCGCCAACTTTCACACAAAGTGTTAAATAAGATTGAAAGAGTACAGAGAAAATTTACAAGGATGTTGCCGGGACTGGAGGACCTGAGTTATAAGGAAAGATTGAATGGGTTAGGACGTTTATTCCTTGGAGAGTGCAAGGTTGAGGGAAGATTTGGATGAGGTACACAGAATTATGAGGGATACAGACGGGATAAATGCAAGCAAGCTTTTATCCACTGAGGTTAGGTGGAAGTACAACCAGAGGTCAAGAGTTAAGGTTGAAAGGTGAAAAATTTAACGGGAACATGAGGGGAAACTTCTTCACTCAGAGGGTAGTGAGAGCTGCCAGCACAAGTGGTGTATGTGAGCTTGATTTCAACGTTTAAGACAAGTTTGGATAGGTACATGGTTGGTAGAGATATGGAGGACTATGGTCCAGGTGCAGGTTGATGAGTGCAGGCTGTTTAAATGGTTTGGCAAGGACTAGATGGGCCAAAGGGCCTGTTTCTATGTTGTACTTTTCTATGACTCTGACTCAATTACAGTAATAAGCTCCTTTACATAAAATGTCTTATCAGCTAAAGCTCTGATATTAAGTAAGGCCATATTAAGGCTCTCAAAAAGACACGGCTGTACCGAAAATTCAGGACATCTAGAAATACAAATTAAATTATTAGCATTGAAACTGGGCTGTCTGTACTGTCTGGCACATCTATAATTCTTTATTATAGGCTTAATATAATGCACTTCTCCAGTTAAAGCCACTTCACATTTATTGTATTTAAGTTCCCTTCCGTTCCTGCTATTACCATACCCTCACTGTCACCCAGTAAGATTCTGACATCTCCAAATTAATACCAATGGAGAATACTTTCTCCCTATAATGGAGCAGTCCAAGACAACCAGGGACACATCCAAGAATAAGCAGGTATAAGCCTCGGCTACATCCCAGCAATGAATAACAAGTTCTGATAAAATAAGTAATCTACACCTATGTAAAGGATGGCCTGATGATGTAACCAAAAAGGTAATAAATACCGTTGAGAAACCACATGGTAAGATAGAGATAACTGCTTGGGTTCTGGGAAGAGGGCGGTGTGCTCTGTCACAGTGGCTTCTACGGGGCCAACCTAAGTGTTACTGTCTTCTTTTAAATGTACTTTTTATGATCGCAGGATCCTGCTGCACATTAAGAATTCAAGCCATTGATCGTGTGGATAGCTAGAGGCTTTTTCCCAAGGCTGAAATGGCTAACATGAGGGGGCATAGTTTTAAGGTGCTTGGAAGTAGGTACAAAGGGGATGTCAGAGGGAAGTATTTTACACAGAGAGTGGTAAGTGTCTTGTCATCTTCAGAAGTTTTCGGATGACTCTGCCATAGTTGGATGCATCAGCAAGGGAGGTGAGGCTGAGTACAGGGCTACGGTAGGAAACTTTGTCACATGGTGTGAGCAGAATTATCTGCAGCTTAATGTGAAGAAGACTAAGGAGTGGTGGTAGACCTGAGGAGAGCTAAGGTACCGGTGACCCCTGTTTCCATCCAGGGGGTGAGTGTGGACATGGTGGAGGATTACAACTACCTGGGGATACAAATTGACAATAAACTGGACTGGTCAAAGAACACTGAGGCTGTCTACAAGAAGGGTCAGAGCCATCTCTATTTCCTGAGGAGACTGAGGTCCTTTAACATCTGCCGGACGATGCTGAGGATGTTCTACGAGTCTGTGGTGGCCAGTGCTATCATATTTGCTGTTGTGTGCTGCGGCAGCAGGCTGAGGGTGGCAGACACCAACAGAATCAACAAACTCATTTGTAAGGCCAGTGATGCTGTGGGGATGGAACTGGACTCTCTGACGGTGGTGTCTGAAAAGAGGATGCTGTCCAAGTTGCATGCCATCTTGGACAATGTCTCCCATCCACAACATAATGTACTGGTCGGGCACAGGAGTACATTCAGCCAGAGACTCATTCCACCGAGATGCAACACAGAGCATCATAGAAAGTCATTCCTGCCTGTGGCCATCAAACTTTACAACTCCTCCCTTGGAGGGTCAGACACCCTGAGCCAACAAGCTGGTCCTGGACTTATTTCCTGGCATAATTTTCATATTACTATTTAACTATTTATGGTTTTATTACTATTTAATTATTAATGGTGCAACTGTCCCCGGGATCAATAAAGTATGACTATGACTATGACTATGACCATGAATGCACTGCCAGCAGCGTAATAGGGTCCTTTAAAAGACTGTTAGATAGGTACATGGAGCTCAGAAAAATAGAGGGCTATGTGGTTGAGTAATTCTGGGCAGTTTCTAGAGTAGGTTACACGGTCGGCACAACACTGTGGGCCGAAGGGCCTGTAATGTGCCATAGATTTCTATGATTCTAAGATTCAATGGTTAATGTACTGCAGGTCTACACCATCAGCAAGTTGCTCGCTGGCAGAGAAACTGAAGGAGCTGGACTTGGTGCAGATCATGCAGCTGCAAGTGTCAGAGAAGCATCTGAGGAGTCAGTGCTCAAAGGCGCTGTACAGTCTCACTTTTCTAGTGATCACAAGACCCTGTTGGACATTGTTAATGTGGAATGTTGCAGTGTTGTCTGCTTAGAGCTGCTCAGGAGCGAGGCGATGGAGTTGGTATGCTCCACCAGAGTGCCAGGGGTGGTGTGGCACAGCGTCCAAATGAGAGTTGGTGCTTCCCCCAGTGTTCGTTCAGCAAAAGATGAGCTACAACATTCATGGACTCAGGGTCTTGGACTATATACTTCTCTTGTGAGAGTGTATTTTACGACCATACAGTATACGTATTTGTAATCTCGTATGTGCTATGTATAACTGTTGGCACTGTGTTTTGCACCTTGGCATTGGAGTAACCCTGTTTCTTTTGACTGTATTCTTGGGTATTTATGTTTGGTCAAATGACAGTTAAACTTGAACCTGGATAAGGCCAAGTGGAAATTAATAGGTAAGTTTATTCCACAAGTAAGTTACATTTCTATTTTGGCTGAATAGAACTTGTCCATATTCACAAGTCAATAAATCATCTAATTGATTAACAAATATAACTCATCAGCTAAGCTTTTTTTTTACTCTCCTGAGTGTTTTGTTAGAATCTGATTCAACTTAACAGTCTTTGTTGAATCTGACAGACAGATTGCCCCTTTTTAAAAAAAAATACATCTCCATATTCACAACCCAAGGCATATGTCCAACAACTGCTTTCACAGTGAGACACAAAATGGCTGAAATCATTTACCAGGGTAAAAGGGAATGTACACACAGTGGCCACATTATTAAGAACCTACTGTACCTAATAGAGTGGCCACTGAATGTATGTTTGTGGTCTTCTGCTGCTGTAGCCCATCCACTTCAAGGTTTGACATGTCGTGCATTCAGAAATGCTCTTCTGAACAAGTGTTACTGTTGCCTTCCTGCCAGCTTGAACAGTCTGGCCATTCTCCTCTGATATCTCTCATTAACATGGTGTTTTCACCCACAGGACTGGTGCTTACTGGATTTTTTTTTGTTTCTCACACCATTCTCTAAACATTAGAAACTGTTATGCGTGAAAATTCCAAGAGACCAGCAGTTTCTGAGGTACTCAAACCATCCTATCTAGCCCCAACAATCATTCCATGGTTAAAGTCACTTAGATCACATTTCTCCCCCATCTGATGTTCAGTTTCAGTAACGCTAGAACCTCTCGACAAAGTCAGCACGCTTTTATGCATTGAGTTGCTGCCACATGATTGGCTGATCAGATATTTGCTTTAATAAGCAGATGTTCAGGTGTACCTAATAAAGTGGCCACTGAGTCTACATTAACCTGCCTTTTTAAATGGACATCGATCAATATTAAAATCAACATTTGAATTTTTTTTGGCAAATTCAATGATAAAAAGACAGAAGTGTAGTGATGTGACAGAATGCACCTTTACACCATGACCTAAAAATTAAAGTTAACCATCCAAGCTATACATTCTGAATTATTTCCAGTTAAAGTTGCTGCACTTGAAAGCAAATGGCCAAGATGAAAGAGAAGCAGAAGTTATTAATTAAAGAATGGTTTCATTTCTTTCCACACTTCCAATGAATTACTATGGCGATCTCCTGCAGGTGTTAGTACACAGCTTCAGGATGAAACACACTGGTTTATTCTGAAGTTTTTGCCACCTTCTGTTCATCTGGTTTCCAGTTATTTAATCAAATCGAATGTTTTAAACCACCACCCCCACCACCTCAATGCAATGTATTTCAAAAAAGACTCTCTTAACCGAGTTTGTTCCAAATGACCTACTCGCCATCTCCGATGAACTGAAATTACCCAGATACATTGAACGTGCAAATAACATCCCAAATATCAGCTGTTGAAAGGCTGACACAAAGAGTTGAACTTTTTAGAAATGGCCATTAGATTGTCTAAGTAGTTGAACTGATATTTGTTTTAAGGTATAGATTCAGCAGTTTTCCATATTTACATTTTCAATGATTTTGGCTCAGTTTATAAACATATATTGTATTTTAACTTTACAAATGTTACTCGCCTCTCGTTATTCTTAGACACTACAGAAAATGACACATTCTGAAATGCTTGTGAAAGTAGGTCAGCTAGAACATATAAATGATGACATGAACAGGCACACCATCTTAGCTCAGAGGAACACTGACAGCAAGCACTATTGTCTTCCTATTCTATCATAATCTTTACAATTATGAATAAGAAAAACGATCAAGCATTTCCTTGTTAATAAGGTGGTGAATAAAAGTATCAATTGAACAGAGTATACTGAGTTGGATACCAATTTTATGCCTAATCATCATTACGTGCCATGTCGTATGATCATAGTCCATGACCACGATAGTCCTAGGCAAATTTTTCTACGGAAGCAGTTTGCCATTGGCTTCGTCTGGGCATCATCTTTACAAGATGGGTGACCCCAGCCATTATCATACTCTTCAGAGACTGTCTGGCATCAGTGGTTGCATACCAGGACTTGTGATATACCTAATACCGGTTAAAAACTGTTTTTATGAAGCAAGTAAGATAATGGTAGACCTATGTTTTGGACAGCCTTTAAAGTTAAAAATCTGATCTTAAAAGTAAACAACAGTGTATAGTTAATTCATCAGACAACTTCAACAATTAACATTAAATAACTTGTAATTGAAAATAAATGTTTCATAACAAAATTGAGATCTTACTGTCATAAATGAAAGCTAAAAATACTGGGAATAGCCAGCAGGTCAGGCAGTATCTAAACGGGGTAGGGAGTTAACATTCAACATTTTAATATTTTAAATTTTAATGTTTATAATTTTAACAATAATGAAATGTTAACTTGTTTAACAGAGAATTAATCATTCATCTGAAATATTAATTCTATATCCATTTCCAGCATTTTCTGTTTCTGTGTCAGAATTTCATTTTCTAGAGTACTTTTTTTCCTTTCAAGGCTTATCATCAAGATTGAAAACAGAGAATTAATGAATTGCTGTTTATTATGGAGTGTCACTCCACTCTTTAAAACAGGAGGGAGGCAGAAGAAAGAGACGGTCCCAAGGTGGTTCATTAGGATGATCCTGGTATTGAAAAGGTTAATGTATGAGGAGCGTTTGATGGCTCTGGGCCTGGACTTAGTGGAGTTTCAAAGAATGAGGGGTTATCTCATTGTAACCTATTGGATACTAAAAGGCTTAGATAGAGTGGATGTGGAGGGGATGTTCCTTATATTGGGGGAGTCTAGGACCAGAAGGCACAGTCTCAGAATAGAGGAATGCCCATGTAGAACAGAGGTAAGGAGGAATTTCTTTAGCCTGTGCATCTGTGGAATTCATTGCCACAGATGGCTGTGGAGGCCAAATCATATTTAAAGCAGAGGTTGATAAGTTCTTGATTAGTCAGTGCATCAAAGGCTATGGGAAGAAGGCAGAAGAATAGGGTTGAAAGGGATAATAAATCAGCCATGTTGTAATGGTGGAGTAGACTCTATAAGCTGAATGGCCTAATTCTCTTCCTATGACTTATGATCCTACAGGTATTTTTTAGACAGAACAAGGTATATTGTGGTATTTGGACCACTACTTTCCTTCTTTTAATGACATCAACTTGGTTGCACAGGGCATATTCTTTTTCAATAGTACATAGCAGCAGTAGCTGAGCTTCAATCCTGCCCTCTTGAGCCTGTTGGTATGAAGTTTGTAAGTTAGACCATAAGACAAAGGAGCAGAAGTCGGCCATTCGGCCCATCGAGTCTGCTCCGCCATTTTATCATGAGCTGCTCCATTCTCCCATTTAGTCCCACTCCCCCACCTTCTCACCATAACCTTTGATGCCCTGGTTACTCAGATACCTATCAATCTCTGCCTTAAATACACCCAATGACTTGGCCTCCACTGCGGCCGGTGGCAACAAGTCCCCATGGTTACCAGTTCTCCTGGTAACCATGGGGATTTCCTCCAAGTACTTTGGTTCCTTATTACATCATAATGATGTGCAGGTTTGGTAACTACCCCTGGTATGCAGGTGCATAGTTCAAAGAGGGTGTAAGAGGTAGATGGGAAATTGTGTGCAGAATACGTTGCATGGGACATGGATTGCTCTGTGAGGAAGCATAAATTATGAGGGAATATGCTAGTATGGAGATCCAAAAGGAAAATTCTAATAGAGTTTAAAAAAATATAGACGGGTTGGTGAAATGGGTAGGCACATGGAAGATGAAATTTAATATACAAAACTGAAGTGTTACACTTTAATACAACAGTGAGACATAGAAGTCAGACAGCACAGCTCTAAAAGGGACTAAGTAACAGAAAAGCCTCTGGGCAAATGGCCATGGTTCATTGCAAGTAACAGTGAGGGCAATTAAAATGATTACAGAGCGTCACTGATTTTGGGTTTCCTTAATGCAGGGGTAAGGAAGTTGTGGCAGTGACCCATTTAGTTTGGCCATATTAGAGTACTGCACCCAGTTCTAGGCAACACATTTCAAGAGAGCGTAGAGAGCATCCTTATGAGAGTGATTCCAGGATGACGGATGGCACTAATGTCATAGACCGGAGAAGCTGGGGCTGGTCACAGCGCAACTGAAGAAACTGAGCGGGATTGGCAAAGGTATTCAAAAATCAAACAGAATCTAGGCAGAAAAGGTAGAGGAAGGTTGAAGAACTAGGAGACCTGAAATTAAAGTAATTGACAAACAAATCAAATGTGACTTAAGGAAAGATCATTTTACACCACACATGATTCAAACCAGAAATGCACTGACAGTGATAACAATGGAAGCAGATTCAGAGCTCCAAAAGGAATGGATAATAAATCAATTGTAGAGCTCTGGGGAGCGGGTGATACTAGTGAAATTGTTCTTGTGAAAATCTGGCATGGTCTTGATGGACCAAAAGGACTTTTAGTGTTTTGTGGTTTTGTGCAATTTAGAGGCAGAATCCTTCTCCCTTCCTCCATTCATACTTAACCAGCCGGTCAGAGCCCCCAAACCTACCAGCCACAGTCAATGGCTATCAATGTGAACAGCCCTTGTCCTCACTCTCCAACACTCCCTGAAAGTGATGTCTCACCATCCTTTCCTCCTCAGCCACTGATGTTCACCAAATTCTTCTAAAGGCTGACAACAGCCTGAATATTGAGAGAGTGGAAGTCCCTTTGATTTAAGATGAACTCCAGGTTTTGAATGGAAACACAGCATTAAATGACTAGTGTTTCTTACAACTTGAATTATAGAATCTGGCACTCTTGGCAAAACTTGTGCATTCCCTGCTTCATATTCTCCCCTGAAACAGAAGCATTCTTTCTCCTGCACTCCAGACCTCAGTGAGGAGTGAACTAAGGTGAGAAATATCAGCTGAGACCACTTTGAATGACTCTAAGGCTAGGAAGGTGAGCATGTCAGCAACCATAATCTGGAAAAGTGGAACAGGTTGAGTGAGCTAGGCTTTTCCCTAAGGAGTGAAGGAGGGTGAGACGTGACTTGATGGAAGTGTACAGGATGATAAGAGGCATAGATTGAGTGGACAGCCAGTCCATTTTTATCCCAGGGTGGCAATAGCTAATACCAGGTCATACCAGAAAACATTAGAGGAAAGAGGAGATGTCAGAGGTAGTTTCTACTGAACTAAGACTTGTAGGCACTTTGCAGGGGATGGTAGTGAAAGCAGATACATTATCAACATTTAAGAGATGCTTAGATACGCACGTAGAAAAAAGAAAAATGTAGAGGGCTATGGGCTGCAAAGGAGAGAAAGGTTGGATTGATCTTGGAGTAGACTACAATGTCAGCCCAACTTTGCAGGCCAAAGGGCACATATTACGCTGTATTGCTCTATGTTCTATGTTTGAACAGTTAAGGCTAGAGTTCAGGATCCAGAGAGTCGTAGAAGCCTGAGGTGAATATGTTGCAAATTCTTAGGCACCATGGTACTATTGTTAGAAATGTCAAGATAAGAGCTAGGATCTCAGTGGAGCATCTGTTGGATAAGGTATTAGCATCTCCATTTTTTTAATGCAGCTCTACATCTTTCAGTAAAAGTAGAAAGAGCGCTATCTAAGCACTCATTGTTAATTGGCTGGAAGTTCTGAAAGAAGTTCAGTGGTTCAGTATTGATGCAGCAAGTGTGAGTTGTTGCGCTTTGGGATACATGGTGAATGGTAGGGCACTGAGGACTGCGGTGGAACAGAGGGATCTGAGAACACAGTAATTCCTTGAAAGTGGCAACACGGGTAGATAGGGTCATAAAGAAAGCTTTTGGCATACTGGCCTTCATAAATCAAAGTACTGAGTACAGAAGTTGGGATGTTATGTTGAAATTGTTTAAGAATTAGTGAGGCCTAATTTGGAGTAATGTTACAGTTCTGGTCACAGCAAAATATCAAAAAAGAATTGAAAGAGTGCAGAGCAAATTTACTTGAGGACCTGAGTTATGGGAAAAGATTGACTAGGTTAGGACTTTATTTCCTAGAACATAGGGGAGTGATGGGAGATTTGATAGAGGTATACAAGATAATGAGTAGTACAGAGAAGGTAAATGCAAGCAGACTTTTTCCATGAGGACTAGAACTGGAGGTCACGGATTAAGGGTAAAAGGTGAAATGCTTAAGTGGAATATGAGGAGGAACTTCTTCATTCAGAGGGTGGTGAGAGTGTGGAACGAGCTGCCTGCGGAAGTGGTGGATTTCAGCACTTAAAAGAAATTTGGACAGGTACATGGATGGGAGGAGTAAAAGGAGTATAAGACATAAGAGCAGAATTGGGCCATTCAGCCCATCGAGTCTGCTCTGCCATTCCCTCATGGCCGATCAATTGTCCATCTCAACTCCATTCTCCTGCCTCTTCTCGAAACCTCTGACACCCTGATTAATCAAGAACCTATCAACCTCTACCTTAAGTATACTCAATGACTTGGCCTGTACAGCTGTCTGTGGCAATGAATTCCACAGATTCACTACCCTCTGGCTAAAGAAATTCCTCCTCATTTCCGCTCTAAATGGATGTTCCTCTATTCAATACTCTCTGGTCCTAGACTTCGCCACTAAAGAAATCATCCTTTCTACATCCATTCTAACTAGCCTTTCAATATTCAATAGGTTTCAATGAGATCCCCCTTATTCTTCAAAACTCCAGCAAGCACAGGCCCAGAGTCATCAAATGCTCCTCATATGTTAACCTTTTAATTCCTGGAATCATTCTCGGGAACCTCCTCTGGACACTCTGCAATGTCAGCACACCTTTTCTTAGATAAGGTGTCCAAAACTGTTCACAATATTCAAAGTGCAGTATGACCAGTGCCTTATAAAGCCTCAACATTAAATTCTTGCTTTTGTATTTTATTCCTGTCATAATGAATGCTAACATTGCAACACACATCAAAGTTGCTGGTGAACACAGCAGGCCAGGCAGCATCTCTAGGAAGAGGTACAGTCGACGTTTCGGGCCGAGACCCTTCGTCAGGACTAACCATTTTTAAGAATTCCTCGTGTTTGCTAACATTGCATTTGTCTTTCTTCTCACCGACTTAACCTGCAAGTTAATTTTGAGTGTATCCTGCATGAGGACTCCTAAGTCCCTTTGCACTTTGGATTTTTGAATATTTCCCAGTTAGAAAATTGTCTACGCTTGACCATGCACTTCCCTACAGTATATTCTATCTGTCATTTCTTTGCCTATTCTCCTAATCTGTTGAAGTCCTCCTGCAGATACCCTGCTTCCTCAATACTACCTGCCTCTCCACCTATCTTTGTATCATCCGTAAACTTGGACACAAAGCCATCAATTCCTTTATCCAAATCCAAATCATGTTATATTTCATATAACATGAAAAGAAGTAGTCCCAACATTGACCCCTGTGGCACACCATTAGTCACCGGCAGCCAACCAGTAAAGGCCTCCTTTATTCCCACTCTTTGACTCCCAGTCTTCTATCCACACTAGCATCTTTCCTGTAATACCACGGGCTCTTATCTTGCTAGGCAGCCTCATGTGTGGCATCTTGTCAAAGGCCTTCTGAAAATCCAAATGAACAACACCCATGGGCTCCATTTTGTCTATCCTGCCTGTTATTTGCCAAAGAATTCCAACAGAAACCTTGTTGGCTTTGGTCTATTTTATCATGCACATTCAAGTACCCAGAAACCTCATCCTTATAATAAACATGTCTCCAACCACTAAAACGTCAGTCTAAATGGCCTATAATTTCCTTTTTCTGCCTCCCTCCCTTTCTGTAAAGTGGAATAAAATTTGCAATTTTCCAGTCCTCTGGAATCATTCCAGAATCTAGTGATTCTTGAAAGATCATCATGATGCCTCCACAATCTCCTCAGACACCTCTTTCAGAACCTCGGGGTGTGGTCTATCTGGCTCCGGTGATTTAACTACCCTCCGACCTTCCAGCTTTCTAATCACTTCTCCTTAGTGATAGCAACGTCACTCATTTTTGTCCCCTGACACTCTCACATTTCTGGCATTCTGCTCGTGTCTTCCACAGTGACTAGAAAACCCTATAACCATTCCACTAATTTTTGCTGTATTTTATGCACTTTCTTTTGCTCTTATGTTGTCCTTGACTTCCCTTGTCAGCCACAGTTGCCACATCCTCCCATGTGGAGGGCTATGGTCCGGGTACAGGTTGATGGAACTAGGCAGAGTGATGGTTCAGCATGAGCTAGATGGGCCAAAGGGCCTGTTTCTGTGCTGCAGCAGTCTATGACTCCAGTAATGACGACAATGACTGAGTATAGGCTTCAGAGTAAGCAGCCTTTTTACAAAATGCCGCGCAGCTGATTGCTGAAACTGGAAGTGAGAATGTGACTGACCCTTGAAGTTACACAGTCAGGCAGCACTGTCAAAAACTGGCTGGTTGGTGAGCTGCCAACTCCAGACCTCTCAGAGCGAGAGATCATTAAATTTCAGCCAGAAATACTGAAGAAATGCGATGTCACACTGAATGACGACACAAGAGATTCTGCAGATGCCAGAAATCTTGAGCGACACACACAAAGTGCTGGAAATTCAACAGGATAAGCAGCATCAATGGAAAGGAACAGTTGATGCTTCAGGCCGAGATCCTCTATCAGTTTGTCAGGTGTTTGATTAGTGTGACTAACAACCACAATCACTTTTGTACATGTGGTTATTGCTGCAGGTGATGGAAGAGTTGCTAAGGGAACTGAAAATTGCATCAGTAAGCATCCTCACTTCCAACTTCTGATGGAAAGGAAGTCATTGATGAAGGAAAATTACCAATGAAGTAGATGAGGATGCCTCTGAAACTGCCTGATGCCTTCCTGCCAAAATGATCTGATATTAAGCTGCTTAATCTCGAACAACTACAACCCTCTCCTTGTGTGTTGAGATATCAAACCAACCACTGATGTGTTTTCACTTTGCTTCCCACTGGATTCAATTTTACCAGGTTATCGTGGTACCATTCTCAGCTGAACTCAGCCTGGAAACCAAGGGCAGTTGTTCTCACCTCGCAAAATCCTTATATATTCCACCATCTTATTCACACACAGATCTGCAGGCTGTAGACCAAGGGTTCCCAACTTTCTTTTATGCCATGGACCCATACCATTAACAGAGGGGTCCATGGACACCACATTGGGAATGCTTGCTTGAGAGTAAGATCACAAAAATCTGAATGATGTAATTTTGATTTGATATTTGATAATTCTATTTTTGTTCCATTTAATACTGCCATCAATGGCACTATTACACTTTAAATATCCATTAGAATCAGAATCAGAATCAGGTTTAATATCAACAGCATATGCTGTGAAGTTGTTGTTTTGTGGCATCAGCAGACTGCAATACAATAATAAATATATATTTTTTAATTAAATTAAATTAAATACGTAGTACGAAAGTGAGCAAAGGAAAAAATGAGGCGGTGTGCATAGGTTCATTGTTTGATGGCAGAAGGGAAGAAGCCGTTCCTCAGACATTGAGTATATGTCTTCAAGCTCCTTCATCTCCACCCTGACGGTAGCTTTGAGAACAAGGCATGTCCTGGGTAACGGAGTCCTTATTAATGGATGCTGCCCTTTTGAGGCATCGCCTTTTGAAAATGTGCTGGATGCTGGGGAGGCTAACGCCCAAGACAGAGCTAACTGAATTTACAACTTTCTGCTGCTTTTTCCAATCCTGTGCAGTGGCCCCTCCATATCAGTAGGTGATGTAACCAGTTAGAATGCTCTCCAGGGTACATCTATAAAAATCTATGAGTCTTTCGTGTTATACCAAGTTTCTTCAAACTCCTTATGAAATACAGACATTGTTATGTTTTCTTTGTAATTGCATCAATATGTTGGGCTCAGAATAGATCTTCCAAGATGTTGACACTCAGAAACCTGAAACTGCTCGCCCTTTCCATTGCTGACCCCTTGATAAAGACTAGTGTGTGTTCCCTTGACTTTCCTGTCCTGGAATCCACAATCAATAACTTGGACTTACTGACACTGACTGCAAGGTCATTATTGTCAACCCATTAGTGTCCACTAGATTCTCTAAGTATTTCCTTTTACTGGTCAGATTATTTTTTCAATCTGAACAAAATCTACACATATAACCATTCCACACAATCAGGAAAGCTCACCATTTTTTGGGGAGACTGAAGAGAGCTGGACTATGCACATCATTACTTCTGTTATTCTACAGGTGTGCAGTAGAGAACATCCTAACAAGCTGCAACACTGCACACAAGAACATAAGAAATAGGAGCATGAGTAGGCTCCTGGACTCATCTCCATCTTCCTGCCTTTTCTCCATAACCCTTAATTCCCCAACTATGCAAAAATCTATCCAACCTTGTCTTAAATATATTTACCAAGGTAGCCTCCACTGCTTCATTGGGCAGAGAATTCCATAAATTCACTACTCTTTGGGAAAAGCATTTCCTCCTCATCCCCATCCAATATCTACTTGTGGATAGTCTGGAGGGTTGTCAGAGGTTACAACGGGACATTGATAGGATGCAGAACTGGGCTGGGAAGTGGCAGATGGACTTCAGCCCAGATAAGCATGATGAGGTTCGTTTTGATAAGTCAGATTTGAAGACAGAATATAATATTCATGGCAGTGTGGAGGATGTGAGAGATCCTGGGGTCCATGTCCATAGGACACTCAAAACTGCAAATTGACAGTGTTGTTAAGAAGGCATATGGTGTTTTGGATTTCATCAACTATGGGATCGAGTTCAAGAGCCGTAAGGTAATGTTACAGCTATATAAGACCTTGGTCAGACCCCACATAGAGTATTGTGTTCCATTCTGGTCACCTCACTACAGGAAGGATGTGGATACTATAGAGAGAGTACAGAGGATATTTACAAGGATATTGCCTGGATTAGAGGGCGTAACTTATGAGAATGGGTTGGCCTTTCTTCTTGGAGTGACAGAGGATGAACGGTGACCTGATAGAGGGTTATAAGATAATGAGGAGCATTGATCATGTGGATAGCCAGAGGCTTTTTCCCAGGGCTGAAATGGCTAACATGAGGGGGCATAGTTTTAAGATGCTTGGAAATGGGTACTGAGGGGATGTCAGGGGTAAGTTTTTCACACAGAGAGTGGTGGGTGTGTGGAATGCACCGCCGGCCATGGTGATGATGGAAGCAGATACAATAGGGTCTTTTAGGAGCCTCTTAGATAGGTACATGGAGCTTAGAAAAATAGACAACTATGTGCTAGGGTAATTCAAGGCAGTTTCTAGAGTAGGTTACATGGTCGGCACAACATTATGGGCCGAAGAGCCCGTAATGAGCTGTGGATTTCAATGTTCCATGTTCTATGTACTCCCACAAATCTTGAGGCTATGTTCCCCTAGTTCTAGTCTCACCTACCAGTGGAAATAACTTTCCTGCCTCTATCTTATCTATCCCTTTCATAATTTTATGTTTCTATAAGATCTCCTCTCATCCTTCTAAATTCCAGTAAGTACAGTCCCAGGTGACTCAGTCTCTCCTCATAGCCTAACCCCTTCATCTCTGAAATCAACCTGGTGAACTTCCTCTGCATTATCTCCAAAGCCAGTATATCCTTCCTCAAGTCAGGAGACCAGAACTGCACACAGTGCTCCAGGTGTGGCCTCACCAGTACCCTGTATAGTTGCCACATAACGTCCCTCCTCTTAAATTCAATCCCTCTAGCAATGAAGGCCAATATTCCATAGCCTGCTACACCTACAAACCAATCTTTTGCAATTCATCCACCAGCACTCCCAAGTCCCTCTGCACAGCAGCCTGCTGCAGTCTTTTACCATTTAAATAATAATCTGATATTCCATTTTTCTTTCCAAAGTGGATGACCTTGCATTTACCATTATCGTAATCCATCTGCCATACCCTTGCCTACTCACTTAACTTATCTATATCTCTCTGCACTCTCCATATCCTCTGCACAATTTGCTTTTCCACTCAATCTATTATCATCAGCAAACTTAGATACACTATACTCAGTCCCCTCTTCCAGATCATTAATGTGTATCGTGAACAGTTGTGGGCCCAGCACAGACCCCTGCGACACACCACTCACCACTGATTGCCAACCAGAGAAACACTCATGTATCCCAATTTTCTGCTTTCTGCCTGTTAGTATCATCTCTCATTGGCATGTTAGATGTGTCCTCTACTGTGAAAGCCAACACGAAATAGTCATTCATTGCATGGTATGGAAATGCACCGCGGAGGACAGGAAGGCACTACAATGTGTGGTCGAAACTGCCTGACGCATCACCTGCACCAGCCTACCCGCCATCAAGGACATATATACAGAAAGGTGCCGGAAAAGGCCCGTAACATCCTGAAGTATTCCACCAACCTGCTTATGGACTGTTTGCCCCACTCCCGTCAAGGAAGTGTCTATGTAGCATCCACCTTCACCCACTAACCCAGCCCTTCGCACCCCCAGCCACCACTCCTTTACCATTTCCTGTCAATTACCTTATGTACAGACACTCCTATGCCTAGTGTCACTCTATGGACATACAATCAATGTACTGAATATAAGCTTCCTTAAGTAATTACACTTAATGCGTTTTTTAGTGTATACTTTGTCTTATCGTGTTTTTTGTGCTGCATCAGAACTGGAGTAACAATTATTTTGTTCCCCTTTGCATTTGTGTACTGGAAATGACATGAAATAATCTTGAATCTTAAAAAGCAGAATAAATGTCCAGAGCATTGGGACCAAATACACTTGAATATATTCTCATACAGCAGAATAGCAAACAGTAGTCACATTTACATGAGGAAATGAACACAAGTCTATTTCTAAGTTATCTTCAATATAAAGAATGTAAACATCCACTTTATATATTTAGGCATTAAAACATCAACATTATTACATGCCATGTTGTATGATGTGGGCGATCATGGCCTCATGGCCATGATTGTCCTTGGCAAATTTTACTACAGAAGCGCCTTCCACTGCCTTCTTCTGGGCAGTGACCTTACAAGATGGGCTACCTCAGCCATTATCAATTCTCTTCAGAGACTGTCTGCCTAGCGTCAGTGGTCACATAACCCGGACTTGTGATATGCACCAGCTGCTCATACGACCATCCACCACCTGCTTCCATGACTTCACATGACCCTGGTTGGGGACTAAGCAGGTGATACACCTTGCCCAATGGTGACCTGCAGGCCAGCGGAGGCAAGGAGCACTGTATACCTTCCTTGGTAGAGACGTAGTTCCACCGTGCCACCCAGGCATTAAAATAGTCTTTGACATTATCAATATCCTACCTTCAGTAAAGCACGCTTCAGGTTCCATGGATTCCTCTGGTGTTTCTTCTGGCTGCTCCCCCTGTCCAGGAGGACTGATGTCAACTGTGCTTCCTTCAGATGAGCTGCTTTCAGCCAATTTCTGTCAAGGAAACCCAAATTCATGTTATTTATTGTGATATGTCACAAGTATCCCGCTGCCAAACTGGTGATTGCCTCTGTAGGTTGGAAGTTGCTGACTCTTTAATTATTATATTGAAATTAAGTTGAAATGACTTATATAAAAGCTTTTAACACAATGAAATTGCTTGTGGGAATATGCATAACACAAATTGATAGACATATCATAGTCATTAAATCCAAAAGAACATTTACAGCAATTTTGAAGGCAGCATGAATTATTTATGAAAAATATGCATTTAATCTGACAATCCAGGTGTAATCTTCAGTGACATGAAAATACACTTTACCATTCAGTGTGTAAAGGACTCCAAGCTTCTGCAATTTCTGAGCATCAGGAAGGAAGATCAGTACGTTAGCTTTAGGATCATTGTGACACGGTTTTGCTTGCTACTAAGATGGATGAGCTAAGGCAGCAGTGTTCATGAATCAAAGTGGTACACACACCTGTTCAGCAACTTTACACAAAGTGCACATTTCTGTCAGGAATCTCACATCTCCATTATATAGAAAACTTACTTCCATTTCAATTCTGTTTCAATTTATTGAATGACAAACAATGTCTGTACATCAACAGTGAACAAACCTGGGTACCACTCTGAAATATGAGAATTAGTAGCTGGCATTCCAGTTGTGTACTGTGGAATAAAAGATATTTTGCACACATTTATCTCTTACAGCATTCATGACTGCTCTGACAAACTGAACAAAAAAAGATGATGTAAGCAGGCAAATACATGGAAGATTACTACTTAAATCATGTCAAATAAAAGCTATGTTTCCTCAAAAATTCAAAATGGGAGCCATTACAACAAAAAATGTTTTGTAAAATTAAATTAAAGCTTAAAGGAAGGACAATGCTGCTATTTTGATCTCAAAATGGACATGGATACGGTTTTTTACAACTTTGCTCTAGAAATTTTAAGTCCCTCCAAATAAGCCAGATAAGACAAATTTGATCCATATGCAGATTTCACCCTCCATTTCTATCCAGCAGGAATTTCCAATTTGCAACAAGTAATTTTGATTATCATTGCAACTTTTTCGACTAAGCTATCAACACTTGTCATCTGTAATAACGATGTCCTCTATTTTTCATTTACCACCATTAGTATGTCAAATTGCATCTGAGCTTCAAAACCAACATGATAGGACATCTTGAGGATGTAGTGTTCCACAGTACTCTGACAGAAAGCAATCTGAATGTGTTCAAGTAAGTGAACCCTGTTGAAATACAGTGCTTTAATTTGAACAAAATAGAAAAAAATATAAAACTTCATTCACTTAACGTGAAGATCATTGGACTACATGTAGCTGTCAGTGAGATTTGAGCACTGAGTACTGGGAATGAAGTGCTTGTGAATTACAGCCATACTTTCCCAGACAACACCTCTTTCACGAGGAGCACAACCTTGTCATGGTTTGGATGTTTGCATGTCTCAATAACCCAGACAGTAATGTTGGCTGCAGCCAGGGCTTTGTGCTTTGGCTCTTGGTAGGGTCACCCTTGCCAAACAGGTCAAAGGGTAGAGGCCAAACTCACAGTGGTCCACAGGTCCTCCAGGTTCAGGGGTTCAGCTCAAGGCTAACAACCCTGGGTGGTAAAACAAAATTGTTACGGAAACAGCAATGAAGAATCCTTCTAACTTTGTGTCTCTGCCTGGGACTTGCATGACCGACAGTAATCCAAGAGGAAGCTACTGACACAATGAAGGAAAGAAGAAGGAATTTCTGGACTCCAATATGAATGACATTGGGATTTTTGAACTAGCCTATTTAAAATAATTTAGTGATTTTTTTTACATACCCCTGCACACTACATTAAAATGTTGAACCCCTCAAATTTAGTCACTAGTTAAAGTATATTTTAACCTAAGAGTTTATTTTCTATGTTAAAATCCTATTTGTACTTGCTGCAACACACTACATGTAAAACTGGCTGAACTTACAAATGAATTAAGATTGTAACACTGAAACAGTGAGTTTTTGGACTCCCTCTTGCTGTGACAGGAACTACACCATCTCTCCTTTGTTGGAATGAGAGAGAGTCTGTGGCATGTCGAACTGTTGGGATGCACCGTGGTCCTTGATGGACTTTAGATCATGGTTTCTTTGGGGGTTTTGCTATTCCTTGCATAATGGGTGGTGGTGGTGGGAGGGGGCTGATACCTTTTGCTGAGGCAGGTGGTTGAGGGTTGCTGCTGCTTGTGCGTGGGAGGAAAGAGGGGGCTTTAAGGCTTTAAGGTTCCAACGTTTTCATTTCATTCATTCTTTCAGGTTTTTCTGCTATTTCGTGGATGTCTGTGAACAGTAGGATTTTCAGATTGTATACTGTATATATTCTCTGATATTAATTGGAATCTTTAAATCATTGAAGATGATTTCTCAACTTCCAAAGAATGTTGTACAAGTAAATCCATTTGGTATTTTCTTTATATATAAAAAATGGTCCATGTGTATATGCTAATCTATTTAAAAACAAACAGAATACTGCAATCATTTTTACAATTTTTCTCAAAATTTTAGATTATTCACTTTGATTATAGCTGTAAACTCAACCATGCATTTTTGCTATAAGTTTGTCTTTAATCTTCATAAGAGGAATTGAAATTATATGATGTTCAAAATAAGCAGTTGTTCAGAAATTACTTGTAAAGTTGTCACTGACTCCTGCATAATAACTCAACTGAACCACTGCTTTAAATATACTTTCTTCTTTTGACTTAAGATGAGCACACGTTTTAACATGCGCACGTTGCTGCAAAAAACTCATGGAACCACAATGTCTTTAGATTACCAGCACCGCATGCATCATTCCATCAAGGACTACTGTATCTGGGTAATCTGAAGCTCCATGTGCCAAAAAAACATTGCAGTTCTAGTTTCTGTCCAAGATCAAATGTTTCTGATCTTTTTGTTGCCTGCATTAAAAGTGCAAAATATGCAGTTTAAGTTGGCACTAGCCAGATAGCATATGGGCATTCTGTTTCTTTCACTGTAATTTGATCTTCAGTTTTTGAAAGATTAACCAATTTACAAATCCTAAACCAGCTTTGTGGTAGACTTGGTTCAGCTGCCCATGTCTCAACGCTGAATGGCCGTAATAGGATCTCTTTCTGTGTAACTTAATTTTTGCAGAGATGTTTCATATTATATTATTTAGAATTTATTGATATATAGACTTTGTATATCATTGTACATAAATACAGGACACCAAATCTGTTGCAAATCAGATCTGTTGCAAACTGCACACAGTGGGTGAGCTGAAACAACACTCATTGTTTGCAGAGTCGATTAAAAATGCCAAGGAGCTAATGCTGAACTTAAAGTCATCTGATGTCTAAAATGCAGGACCATCAGAAGGAAATAAAGATTAAAATAAATCAAATGTTATTTAGTTAGATAACAAGAATTAATAACCTTTAGCAATGTTTTTTAAACTTTCATAGCAATGAGCAGCAATTATTTTTCAGGTACAACAAATTGGTCTTACAATTCTCTTCTTAATGAAAACAGGTCTGCTTCTGGAATAGAGCTGTAATAATAACCAAATAGATTAGGCTAGGTAAGTGGCAGAGGGAAAGATACCTGTGCACTTTACAATTATCATTCATAAAGAAAATGATTAATACTAAGGCTGGAAAAGAAAGTACAAAATGCATCTTTAAAGTTGCTACATTTTTAATACGTTGAGCTTGGTTCATTATAGCTCTCAGATTAAACCGCAGACTTGAAGTCGACACAGATTTTAAGTTGCTTCAAATCTTGGATTTTACTGCATATGACTCTACATTATTTAGCCAGCCAAGGAAAAGGAAAAAAATTACAAGTTTTCTTTCCTCATAAATTAGTATAATTGAAACAGAATTTTTAAAGATGATCTTCCACTAAAGGTTTAAAGGATTTATACATTGTACACTGCACATAGTTATGTTGAACTACTTTGGTCACAAAAGCACAATATTTGCATTATTTCTTTACACAGTTAGAATATTTCTGTTACTTCTAATTTTACATTTTGCTATCATAGCTAAATTAATTAATTCAATTCAATTCAAGTTTAATTGTCATTTAACCATTTATGAATACTCATGAATACAGCCAAACAAGACAGCTTTACTACGGCATCAAGGAGCAAAGGCATACTACTAACAGTCACACACAAGATCACAGTTACATAATAAGAGTCACTCCCCCAACGACACCGCGACTTGATGCCCAGCTCTTGCAAATATGAGTCAACAAACCCATATAGAATATCAGTAAAATACAACAACATAGAATTTTCATGTATATATTCATCTATTGGGTAATTTACACCCAATAGCTGGTTAAAGCCACACCATGAATGAGCCGAACATCTTCCGTCTTCTAACATAGAGTGGAGACTTGAGTAATGTCTACACTGCTTTTACCCGATTTGATTCTCTAAGATAGTATGACTTCTCCTGCTCTCAATCCTACAATCTATTCTTGTTCAGTTTATGACAAATAAATGAACAAGGCAAGATGACAAGGCATAAAGAGCAGGATCATCTGAAGTACCAGAGACTCCTACTTTATCCCCCTGAGTATACTGTTAACATTAGCTAAGTTAAAATTAAATAACTGCTACGCAATCACAACTTGCATTCCGTTCAATTTCAACTACATATAGTGCATTTATCTTCCACGAGGCTGCAGTATTCATCAAAATCATTCTAAAATATAAGCTGGGCATGCACTGCACAACTTAAAACTCAATTAAAGATAACACCCACTTCCTTACTTTTTTTGACTAGTCTCAATAATCACATGCATCACACTGAATTCTGGATAGAATATTTTTAAAAAATCAATAAAGAAAAACAGTCCACAAGAATTACATCACATTAGACAGCATCTGATCACAAATTATTCATTAATCTATTCCGAAAACTTGCTTCATTCTTAAATAAAATGCAGCTACCATTCAGAAATGTCACACTTAGAGATTGTTGTGATTTCAGATTATCTTCTGCCAATTTGATTTGGAAGAAGCCTTTTCAAAACTGATTTGCTGTGTTTGTTCTCATCAATTCATATTGTGTAAATTGCTGGGCTCTTTCTATGAAGTGTTTAATACTGGGCAGCTACTAATGTTGTTTCACTGATAATTTTTCAGCTAACCATTTGTCTTTGATTCACACATCTTCTGAATTCTGCTGCTTTATTTGAATGTGATTCCCTCCATGTTCCATTTATTTTGCAACTTTGTCCCTTCCCTGACTGCTGTAGCTCCACGACTGCTTTCATTCTTACCCCTCCTCTCTGATTTTGTCAGTTTTTGATTCCACTGTGTCCATTTGTTCTGTTCTACCCATTCCTGGCCACAGATCTTTCTCACCACACCCTCAGTACATAGAAAATAAGCATGTGCCAATAAAGCCGCTGAAAGGAAAAAGATTACAGCATCCAGAAATGACATAAGTGCTTTTGTATTAACTACAGATATACTAATTTAGATTGCATGACCAAGCAGCTATAATTCTAATGGAGGGTGGGAAACTTGAATCAGAATCAGGTTTAATATCACTGGCATATGTTCTGAAATTTGTTGTTGTGCAGCAGCAGTAAATTGCAATACACAATAATAATAAATACTAAATTATATTAACTATATATGTATATATATTTAAATTAAATAAGCAGTGTAAATAAGAGTAAAAAGCAGTGAGGTAGTGTTCATGGGTTCAATGTCCATTCAGAAAACAGACGGCAGAGGGAAAGAAGCTGTTCCTGAATGGCTGAGTGTGTGCTTTCAGGCCCCTAGACCTCCGCCCTGATGGTAGCAATGAGATTTGAAATGTTTCCCCTGCTACTGCCTGATCTGTTGTGTATAGCCAGAACTGTTTTGGGGTACAGAAATAAATTAGTAGCTCAGAAGTTATATCCTACAATGTATCTCATGAACCAGATTCAACAACTTCAGTAATTTTGTGGGAGAACACAAAAGAAATAACTATGAAAACATTTCTGAACTAGTTATTTCCTAACATCCATGAAGGTATTAATAGATACCACCATTATTTTGCTGTTGCTGCCTGGACAATTTTATGTTCAGCAACAAATCCTCTATTGGACTGAAAGTTTTATATTTGAATGCACACAGCATAAAAAATAAAATGGACGATCTTGAAATTCAGCTACAGATTGCCAATTATGACACTGTGGCCATCTCTGAAACTTGGTTAAAGGATGGGTGCCATTGGGAGCTGAACGTCCAAGGGTATATGGTGTATCAGAAAAATAGGTTAGCAGGCAGAGAGGGTGGTGTGTCCCCGTGTATAAGAAATAATATTAAATCATTAGAAAGGATGACATAGCATCGGAAGGTGTAGAGTCTCTATGTGTTGAGTTAAGAAATGACAAGGGTAAAAGGACCCTAATGGCAGTTTTATACTGGCCTCCAAACAGCAGCCAGGATGTGGATTACAAATTACAGCAGGAGATAGAAAAGGCATGTCAGAAGGGCAATATCATGATAATGGTTGGGGATTTTAACATGAAAGTGGATTGGGAAAACCAGGCCAGTATTGGACCTCAAGAGAGAGAATTTGTAGAATGTCTAAGGGATGGCTTTTTAGAACAGCTTGTTGTTGAGCCCACTAGGGGATCGGCTGTGCTGGATTGGGTGTTGTGCAATGATCCGGAGGTGATAAGAGAGCTTGAGGTTAAGGAACCCTTAGGGAACAGTGATCACAATATGTTCGAGTTCACACTGAAATTTGAGAAGGAAAAATTAAACTCCCAAGTTGTCGGTATTTCAGTGGATTAAAGGAAATTACATTGGCATGAGAGGGGAACTGGCCAAGGTTGACTGGAAAGAGACACTAGCAGGAAAGCCAGCAGTGCAGAAATGTCTGGAGTTTCCGTGAAAAATGAGGGGAGGGCAAGACAGATATATTTCAAATAAGAAGAAATTTTTGAATGGAAGAAGGACACAACCGCGGCTGACAAGTGAAGTCAGAGCCTAAGTAAAAGCAAAAGAGAGGGCATACAATGAAACCAAAGCCAGTGGGAAGAGAGAGGATTGGGAAGCTTTTGAAAACTTTCAGAAGGAAACTAAGAAGGTCATTAGTTAGGTAAAGATGAATTATGAAAGGAAGCTAGCAAGTAATATCGAAGAAGATACGAAAAGCTTTCTTACGTATATAAAGGGTAAAAGAGAGTCGAAGGTAGATATAGGACCAATAGAAAATGATGCTGGAGATATTGTAATGAGAGACGCAGAGATGGCAAAGGAACTGAATGTGTATTTTGCATTAGTCTTCACAGTGGAAGACATCTACAGTATACCGGACATTCAAAAGTGTCAGGGTGGTGAAGTTTGTGCAGTGATAATTACAACTGAGAAGATGCTCAGGAAGCTTAATGTTCTGAGGGTGGATAAAACTCCTGGACCTGATGGAATGCACCCTCGGGTTCTGAAGGAAGTAGCTGGAGAGATTGCAGAGCCATTAGCGATGATCTTTCAAGAATTGACAGATTCTGGCATTGTACCGGATGACTGGAAAATTGCAAATGTTACTGCGCTATTTAAGAAAGGTGAGAGACAGCAGAAAGGAAACTATAGACATGTTAGCCTGACATCAGTGGTTGGGTAGTTGTTGGAATCGATAGTTAGATTACGAAGTACCTGGATGCACTTGACAAGAGAGGTCAAAGCCAGCATGGTTTCCTGAAAGGAAAATCCTGCCTGATGAACCTACTGCAATTTTTTGAGGAAATTACAAGCAGGGTAGACAAAGGAGATGCAGTAGATGTGATGTACTTGGATTTTCAGAAGGCCTTTGACAAGGTGTCGCACATGAGGCTGCTTGGCAAGATAAGAGCCCATGGAATTACATTCTTCTTTGGTTGATCAGCAGAAAGCAGAGAGTGAATAAAGGGATCCTATTCTGGCTGGCTGCTGGTTACCAGTGTAGTTCCACAGGGGTCAGTGTTGGGACCACTGTTCTTTATGATGTATGTCGGTGATTTGGTCTATGGGAATAATGGATTTGTGGCTAAATTTGCCAATGATACAAAGTTAGGCGGAGGAGCAGGTAGTGTTGAGGGAACAGGGAGCCTGCAGGGAGCCTTAGATAGTTTAGGGGAATGGGCAAAGAAGTGGCAAATGAAATACAATGTTGGAAAGTGTATGGTCATGCACTTTGGTGGAAGAAATAAATCGGCAGAATATTATTTAGATGGAGAGAGAATTCAAAATGCAGAGATGCAAAGGGACTTGGGAGTCCTTGTGCAGGATACACTAAAGGTTAACCTCCAGGTTGAGTTGGTGGTGAAGGCGGCGAATGCAATGTTGGCGTTCATTTCGAGAGGTATAGAATATAACAGCAGGGATGTGATCTTGAGGCTCTATAAGGCACTCGTGAGACCACACTTGGAGTATTGTGTGCAGTTTTGGGCTCCTTATTTTAAAAAGGATATACTGACATTGCAGAGTGTTCAAAGAAGATTCACGAGAATGATTCCAGGAATGAAAGGTTTACCATATGGGGAACGTCTGGCAGCTCTTGGGCTGTATTCCCTGGGGTACAGGAGAATGAAGGGGGATCTCATAGAAACATTCCGAATGTTAAAAGGCCTGAACATATTAGATATGGCAAAGTAATTTCCCATGGTAGAGGAGTCTAGAACAAAAGGGCATGACTTCACGATTGAAGGATGTCCATGTAGAACAGAGATGCGGAGAAATTACTTTAGTCAGAGGGTGATAAATCTATGGAATTTGTTGCCACAAGCGGCTGTGGAGGCCAAGTCATTGGATGCATTTAAGGCAGAGATAGGTGGGTTCTTGATTAGCCAAGGCATCAAAGGGTATGGGCAGATGGGATGGCTGGAAGAATTGGATCTGCCATGATTGAATGGCGGAGCAATTTTGATGGGCCAAATGGCCTACTTCTGCTCCTATATCTAAGGGTCTTATGGTCTTATTCACAGTTTTGCCTACATTCTACAAAGAAATTAAGAAAAATCATATTCAAATATTAACATTTAATATTAACTGTAAAGGTGGGAAATATTCCAAAGAAATGTAACTTTAAAAAGAAAATCAATACTTTATTATCTACATCATATGGTTTTGGTTCTGGATAGTGCTATTTTTTGGCTTTAAGTTCAGAAATATTCAAAAATATCAATACCACTATAACAATTCGCTTTCTTTCCTAACTGACATGTATTTCAAAATTAAACTTCAAGTAGACTGAAATATGGCACAGCCACATAAATTCTGTGGCTACTAGGGACATGGTTATATAGCTGAGCCCTTTACACCCCAAGGCCTTTAACATGTCTGGATGACTCCAGTAACTTTCAAGAAATTTAATGCTATGCAGGACAAGTGTCATGAAATTTACTGCTTTCTGTTAACAGTACAGTGCAGGACATAAAAATAAGCTACAAAATCAAATGAACAGTACTAAAGAGGAATAATGAGGCAGTATTCCTGGACCGTTCAGAAATCTGATGGCAGAGGGGAAGAAACTGTTACTAAACTTCCTAAGCAGTACATCACTACATCTGGATCTTTTTTCTTTAGATCAGCAGAGTAGTAAAATAATATGAAAAAAGAAAGAAATATTTATTTATTTATCTATTTCTGTTTGTTTGTTTACTTAGCTATGTAGATATACAGCGTGGAATACACCCTTCCAACCCCTCGAGCCACATCACCCCAGCAAACCCCAACAACCTCGATTTAACCCTAACCCTATCATGGTGCAATATACAATGACCATTTAACCTACCTAGTATGTCATGGGACTGTGGACAGAACCAGGAGGATCTGGGGAAAACCTACGCACTCTACAGTGAGGATGAACAACCTCCTTACAGAGGACGCCAGGATTGAACTCTGAACCCCAGCACCCTAAGCTGTAATCATATTGCGTTAACCGCTATGCTACTGCAGCGCACTTGAATGTTGCTAAAACATTTTAAAAATATATTTGAACAATATCCTGTAGACTATGAAACTGACTTAATTTACAATGGAGTGTTTCATTGGAATAAATACATTAACTACAATTGTACATTTTACAAGATTTGCTCTTGTGCCGTCTGCCAACAGAACAAAATGCCAATCAATATAATTCCCATTTACCAATTTGATTTAAAATGCACACATGACATGCAGAAAAATTGGAACTCATTGCTTAATAAACAAATGATTTTTATTTTATTTTCTATTTCTAGTTTTCCGAATATTTTGGTAAAAGTACTAGGCTTGTTGTACTTTTGAAATTAGGGAAAATGCAAATGATTTGGGAAAGAGAATTCTCGTGTTCTGAAATTGGAACAAAGAGATAGTGATTGGACAAGCCTGCACTGCACTCAGGTGTAATACTCTAACTGTCCCTGCACAACATCCTTTACTGGTCTTTCCTGCTCTCCTTGTTCTGTCGATAATTATTGAGTCTGTTCATATGCTCACATTTAGTTAAGATTGATTATTGACATTTGTGCATGTGACCGTTCTGCTAATTGTTGATTGCTCATGGCTGTTTGTACTATTGTCTGTAAATTGGTGGTTGCTATTGTGTTGTCTTTTATGGTATTGTCCTGTGTTTTATGCTTGGCAACAAACCATAATTAATTCTGGTATGTTTCCCAGACTGGCAATAAAGTGATTCTGATTTTGAGGTGGGATGGGATGGGGTGGATAGCGTGTTGCTTATACAGTGGACATGCTCAGCAAATCATAGAATAGTAACTATAACAGGATTAATGAAAGATCAACCAGAGTGAAGACAACAAACTGTGCAAATGCAAATATAAATAAATAGCAATAAAGAATGAGAACGAGATAAGAGTTCTTGAAAATGAGATTACTGGTTGTGGGAGCCAGTGAAGTTGATTTTAGTTATCTAACATGTATTTGAGTTTGATTATTGCCATCTGCTCGCTTCTATTGTGTTTTCTTTATCTCTGTGTATTGGGTGTCGTTCTTTATTTTTTAAATTGGGTTCTGTCAGGTTTCTTGCTTTGTAGGTGCTTGTAAGTAGACAAATCTCAAGGCTGTGTAATTTATATATCCTCTGATAGAAAATGCACTTTGAATCCCTGAATTTGTGCCTGTGACCATTCTGCTAATTGTTGATTGTTCCTGGTTGTTGTAAGTTGTTGGTTGCTATTGTATTATCCGTTATGGTATTGTCCAATGTTTTATGCTTGGCACTGAACCACAATCAATTCTGGTATGTTTCACATATTGGCAATAAAGTGATTCTGATTCTGAAAATAAAAATAGCAGCACAAACTAACACCACAAAGTAGGTGGCAGAAATGTAGCCTTAATTGGAACCAGTTGGCTTCAATATCAACTTTCAACACTGAGACTCAATCAACGGTTTCGTGAACAACCAAACATTTCATCGATGACCTACGTTACAAACATTTGCGAACTGTTATTGGAGTCAACTTATTAAGAAGAGCAATTGAATCACAGAGGCACTGAAGTATTTGGACAAGCACTTGACTTGCCAAACATGGAAGGTTACAGACCAAGTTTGGTAAATGGAATAGGTACAGATGGGTGGAAGGGCCTACTTCTATGTTGACATAGAATCATACAATCATACAGCAAAGAAACGGGCCACGAACCATACTAACCAGTGGCTGTGTTTCCATATTAACCTGTCTGCATTAAGCTTCATTGAAATAGTGCAGATGGCCAAAGAGTGTGCATTCAGAGTAGAATGGAAATCTAAAGTGGCAGGCAACAATTTTCATCAAATTAAATAATTTCAGATCACCAGCCAATCCAGTTCTGAAGCTCAGCACACTTTTATTCCACCAAAACTGTTTCCCTCTTCATGGATACTGCCTGGCCTGCTGAGCATCCAACTGTTATATATTTAATATTTCAGTTATGTTTGAAATTCTTTTGTTTAAATAACTAATTACGAGTAATATATAAAAATATTTTAATTGCATACATCATCACACCACCACATAATACATCTGCACCTCACTTTAAGGAAACGCAAACCTAGACCTGCATTTTGGACTCCCGTGTCTTCTTTGAATTAGTTTAAAGCTATGAAGTTACAAAACATAATACCAACCATCTTCTGTTTATGTGAGATCATATAGCTTTTTAGTTTCCATAACACAACACACAAGACAACTGAGGAATCTCAGATGGAGATGAGAGGGTGTACAGGAGCGAGGTATACCAACTAATGGAGTGGTGTTGCAGCAATGACCTTGCACTTGTCACGGTCTGGTCCGTTGACTCTTCATTTCAGTTAATTTCCTTCTCCTCGTGTTCCACTGGGCTCCTTGATTAGGGAACCTGATCCTCAGCCGAACTGGCAGCATAAACACTCCGGCTTACATCTACTTGCTGCTGGTTCATTACCGTAGCCAGTGTGGCTATGCTCGTCCCAGAGCCGCTGAGAATGGTGAACTCTAAGTTGCTTCAGTGCCCGTGGTTGCTTAGTGAATTCAGTCGTTTTCGTGTCCAGCTGAGTTGCTGGCCGTTTTGCTGCTACTCCGAGTCAAGATGCGAATTTTGTCGTTTTCATGTCTGGCTGAGATTTGGGGGCCGACTGCTGCCACTCTGAGCCAAGATACAAATGGACTGTCATTGTTTGGCTTTTGTCATCTCGTTTCCAGCTGAGTAGGTTGGGCCATTTGCCACCACTCCGAGTTGGGAATTCTGTCTCTTCGTGTCCAGCTGAGTGATTGCCGGCTGTTAGCCTCTTGATGAGTTACTCCGTGTCAAGATCCATATTGTCTGTCGTTGGTTGGTTTAGTCATCTCGTTTCCAGCTGAGTAGGTCCGGCCGTTTGCCGCTACTGCGAGTTGGGAATTCTGTCTCTTCGTGTCCAGCTGAGTGATTGCCGGCTGTTTGCCGCTTCATGAGCCACTCCATGTCAAGATATGGATTGTCTGTTGTTGTTTGGTTTGGTCACCTCATTTCCCGCTGAGTAGGTCCGGCTGTTTGCCGCTACTCCGATTTTGGGTATTCTGTCTCTCCGTGTCCATGCCCAAGTCCAGGCTCCAGGTCCAAGTCCGAGTCCAAGTCCAGATTCTGTGTCCAAATCTGAGTCCAAGTCCAAGTCCAGGCTCCGTGTCCGAGTCCAAGTCCAAGTCCAGGCTCAGTGTCCAAGTCCGTCCAAGTCCAAGCTCCGCATCCGCGAACGACTCCAAGTCCAGGTTCTGCGTCTGAGTCCAAGTCCAGGTTCCGTGTCTGAGTCCAGGCTCCTCCGGTTTGTTGTCCAATGTTTACGTCCATGTAAGCATCTAATCCTTGCTCTCCAGCCTTCATGGCAACTACTAATAAAATACACTTCTGTTAATGTTACTTCCGTGTCTGTGTCCTGCTCTTGGGTCCGCTTCCACCGCCCCAACGCCCCATTGTAACAGCACTCAATGTCAGTAAGACAAAAAAGCTGATTGTGGACTTCAGGAAGGGTAAGACGAAGGAACACGTAACAATCCTCATTGAGGGATCAGAAGTGGAGAGAGTGAGCAGTTTCATGTTCCTGGGTGTCAAGATCTCTGAGGACCTAACCTGGTCCCAACATATCGATGCAGTTATAAAGAAGGCAAGACAGTGACTATACTTCGTTAGGAGTTTGAAGAGATTTGGCACATCAACAAAAACACTCAATAACATCTATAGATGTTCCGTGGAGAGCATTCTGACAGGCTGCATCACTGTCTGGTATGGAGGGGCTACTGCACAGGTCCGAAAAAAAACTGCAGAGGGTTGTAAATTTAGTTGGCTCCATCTTGGTTACTAGCCTAGAAAGTACCCAGGACACCTTCAAGGAGAGTGTCTCAGAAAGGCAGTGTCCATTAATAAGGACCCCAGCACCCAGGGCATGCCCTTTTCTCACTGTTACCATATACAGTATTTCTGTTTTTGCACGGTTTTAAATCTATTCAATATACATATACTTTAATTAATTTATTTATTTATCTTCTATATTATGTATTGCATTGAACTGCTGCTGCTAAGTTGACAAATTTCATGACACATGTCGGTGATAATAAACCTGATTCTGATTAGCATCCAAGCTATCAAAGGTCTTAACCTCTGCAATGCATAAACTTCACTGCCTCTATTTATTCCTTTAAATTTATCCCCTGTTGTCAGCAAGCTAGTATGTTGACTGATAGTACAATACGCCGATAGTCCTGTATCAAATTGTTCAACAGTCCTGGTGGTTCAGCATCTGGCTCACCTGGGCCAAGTGCCTTGTGCTCCCTTTAAACTCATAGGGGCACCATTCCAGCTCACTATTGAAACCAGGGGTTCCCAACTTGGGGTCCACAGACCCCTCAGTTAAGGGTAGGGTTCAATGGCATAAAATAGGTTGGAAACCCCTGATTTAATTCACTTGGTTCACTAGAAAATATATTACATCAGTGAATTAAAATCCATATGAATATTAATTGTATTTCATTCAATAACCAATAAAATCTGCAAATTAGCTATCAAAGTTCCAAGATGTTTTTGTTTTAAAAGGTTTCTCGTAACTAATTTCATAGAATATAAAACCAGACAGAAACAAGCCCTTCATCTCATGTCTGTGCCGACCATGCTGCCAATCTAACTAATCCCATTTGCCTGCACATGGTCTACATCCTCCTGCATGAGTCTATCTGATGAGTGATGAAGTCAAGTGAAGAACATCACTGACGCCATCTGACATAAGCAATGGGGTGTTTCATTACTGAATATTGTTTTTGTACGTTCACATGGGAAATCAAATACCCACCAGTTCTTTGCTGATGAAAAAAAATGTCATAGGAAGGTACAGCACAGAAGCAGGCCTTCGGCCCTTCTAGTCTGTGCAAAACCATTTAAACTACCTAGTCCCATCAACCTGCAAATGGATCATAGCCCTCCATAACCCTACCATCCATATACCCATCCAAACTTCCCTTAAACAGTGAAATCGAGCTCACACGTACCACTTGTGCAGGCAACCCGTTCCACACTCTCCCTGAGCGACGAAGGTTCCCCTCTTGTTCCTCTTGTGTATTTAATATTTCAATAATATTTGAGTAACATTGTATTATATACAAACACGTTTGTACATATACACACACACACACACACAATATATATAGAGTTTGATTATGCATCGTTATTCCTTTAAATAATTAATTACGGGTTGTATGTTAAAATTAGTCATCATACTACCACGGGATATATGTAAAGAACGATCTAAGCCTATATTCCCAGACTCTGTGTTTTCTTTGAATTAGTCTAATGTTTTGGAAGTTACAAAACATAACAGCTCCCTTAAACTTTTCGCTTCACCTTTAACCCATGACATCCAGTTGAAGTCCCATCCAGCCTTCAGTTGAAAGACTTGTTACTTAATTTAGATATTAACTTGTCATTATGCCTACAAAACATTTGAAAACAGATTTAAAATCCAGTGCACAAATATGAAAAGTAAATTATGATTAACAAATTTTAATGTATTTTTAAAGAAGCAACAAAGAAAAGTGATGAAAATAACATAATTTCCATGTATATGAACTTTCCAAAGATATTTACACAGAATGTGCTGGTGGAGCTCCAATGGTGAGGCAGTTTCTGTGGATGGGAGTAAACAGTCAAAATTTCAGGCTGAGACCCTTATCAGGACTGGAAGGGAAGGGAGGAGAAAACAGAATAAGTAGGAGGGGAGGGAAGGGAGAAGTACAAGGTGGCAGGTGATCGGTGAAATTGGGAAAGGGGGAGGGGTGAAGTAAAAAGCTGGCAAGTTAATTGGTGGAAGAGATAAAGAGCCGGAGAAGGGGGAGTCTGATAGGAGAGGACAGAAGACCATGAATTAAGGGAAAGGAGAAGGAACAGCACAGGGAGGTGATAGGCAGGTAAGAAGAGAAGATGTGAGAGGGAAACAAGAATGGGGAATGGGGAAGGAGCGGGGGAGGGTTGTTAGTTTAATCACCAGAAGTTTGAGAAATCAATGTTCTTGCCATCAGGTTGGAGGCTACCCAGACAGAATATAAGGTGGTGCTCCTCCATCCTGAGTGTGGCCTCATCATTTCAAAGATGTTTGATAGGATAACCATTAAGGGACATTAGCAAAATAAAAGCCATTTTGACAAAATGCTAAGTGTATGTAATTCATTGGAAGGACAGAATAAAAGAATAAGTGGATTTTGCAACAAGCAGAGAACATGTAGTAGTGGTTGAACTAGCCACTACCGCTGGGCATTAATCAGATTGATGGTTTAACTATTGTAGCTCTTTTCAATATTTTAGAAACATCAAAATAATTCACATAAATATTGAGGAAAATTACTGTAGCCTTCTCTGACAGAGTGAAATTGTTATTTGGCAGCAGACTCTTAATATGGTGCTTTTGTTGTTGGTCCTTTCCACGTCTTGTGGCGTATTGGGCCACAACCTTCCCGTTTCTTTAGCATTTGTCTGTTTTTTACAAGGCCAAGCGGACACGATAAGGTCTTTTAAGAGACACCTGGATAGGTACATGGAGCTAAGAAAAATAGAGGGCTATGAGTAATCCTAGGTAATTTCTAAGGTAAGGACACACTTTGTAGGCTGAAGGGCCTGTATTGTGCTGTAGGTTTTCTATGTTTCTATGCCTGATCGATGCTCAACCCAGCACGGACGGAAAGTGTGCAAGGAGCTGGCTGGATTCGAACTCGGGACCACTCTCCTCAAAGTCTGGTGCTGATGCCACTACACCACTGGCCAGTCAATGTGGTGTTACATTAAGTTTACTGCAGAAGATTGAAGAAAGGCCAAATGAGACAAATCCCTGGAGAGAGAGCATGTTAAACAACTCCACACGATGTGTCATTGGGCACTGGATGCAAAAGCAAAGAAACAAGTTTAAATATTCCTCAATCTGATTAATGCTCTCATGATCAATATTCATCAATCGGACATCAATCTGTGGTATTGGAGTCATAGTTCAGAAAATATGTCAAGGAGTCAAGAGGAGAATTTACCAGAATGGTAGCTTCTGATATATGGGCAGACCTGATACACTTGGGATGTTCATCACAAAAGCAATGAAAAAAATTGTGCTATACCTGAGAGGATACTGATTGGCTAAATTAGGGAAAAAATGTATCCCATAAAAGATGGGTCACATGGATCTAAGGTAATTAGCAAAAGAACCTTTGGTGAAGTGAGGCAGATGATGTTATACAGCAAGTTATTGTTATCTGGCAGATAACATGAATAGTTGTTGGTTCAAGACTAACCTTCGGAAATAGGGCTAGATAAATACTTGGGAAAACATTCACTAAGTTTAGTTGTAAAGTTGTTCTACAGAGTTGGCAGAGACCTGGTGATGTAAAAGATGGAAAATCTCCTGGAGGAACTCAATGGTTCATAGACTTGGGTTGAGTTGCTCTCCAATTTTGGCAATTTACTTGCGAATGTTTCATCACCATGTGAAGAGACATCATCAATGCACTGTTGATTGTGGTGTGTTTTCTGAAAGCTTGGCCTTCAGATATTTTTCAATCAGCAGATTGGGAATCATTTCAGAAACTCAGTTGTGATGTGGGGAAGAAATCCCACTGCTGACTGGTTGTGTAGTGAACTTCCATGTGTTGCAGTCTGGAATTTTGCCTACATCGGCTCATAAATAGGTTTGAGGTCTACATGTTTGTTTACAGAATTGTTTACGGAAAACCAAGCTTCTAGGAATTCTCTTGCAAGCCGTGTCTTTGCTTGTGCCATGACTTTCACTGATGCCCAGTCGAATTTGTGCCCCTCTCGATCATCATGGGAGGAGACTAGGGAGAGTTGGTCGTGTGCTTTACAGGCAGTTGATGTTCATGGATCCTTGTGGATAGTTTTCTTCTGGTTCGGCTGAATAATATTTGCCGCATATATTTGGTTCACAGAGTCACAGAGCAGTCTGGCACAAGAATACATTCTGTGGCCCATCTAATGCATGCCAACCTGATCTTCTATCTAGTCTCATGTAGCTGTGCCTAGACTTTTTCCCCATAAACCCCTCCAATCCATGCATTTTTTCCAAACTTTTAAATGTTACAATTGAATCCTCATCTATTAATTCTATTGGTAGCACATCTGAGTGAATTTCGCCTTAGATTGCCCCTAAATATTTCACCTTTCATCTGAAATCTATGACCTCTAATTCTAGTCTCATCCAACCTGAGGAGAGAAAACGTGTATGCATTCACCCTGTTTATACCCATCATAATTTAGCATACCTCTAAAGATCTCCCCTCATTGTCCTGTGCTTCAGGGAATAAAGTTCGAACCTATTTAACTTTTCCTGATATTTCAGGTCCTCAAATCTCAGAAATATCCTTGTAAATTTTCCCTGTACTCCTACAAATCTACTAATATCTTTCCTGTGGGTAGATGACCAGAACTGTACACAATACTCTAAATTCAACCTCAACAACATCTTGTACAGCTTCAACATAATATCCTAACTCGTGTACTCAATGACTTATGAAGGTTAACGTGCTAAAAGTTCTCTTTACAGCTCCATCTACCTGTGCTGCCACTTTCAAAGAATTATGGATCTGTATTTCCAGGTCCTTTGTCTACGGCACAACTCTGAACCCTACCATTCACTGTGTAAGCTTAAACATGGTTTGTCCTCCCAAAGTGCAACACTTCACACTTGTCTGCATTAAATTCCATCCGCCATTTATCAGCCCATTTTCCCAGCCGGTTGAGCAGCCTCTTTGGGAGGAGAGGAGATTTCTGGACAAAATACAAGTTTTTTCCACTGAGTTCCTCCAGCAGATTGATTGCTGTTCCAGATTCCAGCATCTGCAGTATCTTGTGTTAAAATCTAAAAGACCATCCTCAGTGCAGTATTGTTCAATGGGACAATGTGGTCCCATTAGGGACTCTGCATCAGATTGCATGACTCTCCTATCAAAAAAAAACCTCACTATCTGTTATGGTTCACTGATTCAAGAGGGTTATTGATGTCAGTTGATACCCACCATGTATTGTCCATGTCTGTGTCCCTGAAATAAACACTGTCCTTGCCTACCAACCCATCATCAGCGTCCACATCCAACACATTTTCCTCTGCAACTTTCACCATCTCCAAAGAGATCCTACCACTAAACATATCTTTACTACCCCCCCCCACCGCCCTGCCACTTTCGATGGGGACTGCTCCCTTCGTGATTCCCTTGTCCATTCACCTTTCCCCAATAATCTCCCTCCTGACACTTATCCCTGCAAGCAGTTAAATTGCTATCCTGCCCATACACCTCCTCCCTCACCTCCGCAAAAGGCTCCAGACAGTCCTGCAGGTGAGGCAACACCTCACCTATGAATCTGCTGGGATTGTCTATTGTGTCCAGAACTTGCTGGAGGCCAAACACTTCAATTCCCATTCCCATTCCCTTTCCGATGTGTCCATCTATACCCTCCTTAAGATTTGCATAATTGTACGCTCTTCCTCGACTCCATTTTGCAGAATGAATGCTCTGTCTGTGTATATTGGAAATCACTTGGTCATGCAAGAGCTTCAAAACTGAACAAATTTTGAAGGTCCGCTAAATCTAGCCAGCAATTACATAAATCATGAAGCCTACAAGAAGAAAGTGCGTCAAATTGATCAAAAAGTTTACCAAGGTTTTGGTGTTGTTTCTGTAACTATCTCCTGGATAATGAGGGTGACATAATTTTGTTAGAAAATTTGTTTTAAAAGTTTCTGGCAAGACTTTAACAACCCGGAGGTGGTTCAGAAACATACAGGCAATATTTTTCCCCTGGATGGCCATCAGAGTAATAGGTTGCAATAACTGGTGTACTGTCCTTCTTAAAAAGACTTTTCAGGTTGGAATTCCTCAATTCTAAAGCAATCTCTTCATTATTCCATATTTAAGGAAAGAATTCATGAGGCCACAGTGCAATTCCTCACTGATAACTAAAGGTTTCAGGCAGGATGCCATGCAGTCCTACTTTGATATTGCAGGTTTGGCATGAAGTTAGATCAGTAATGTCTGGAACCTGATTTGAACTCAAGTTATTCTTTCCATCTATTGTCAAAAAGTTTAATTCCCCTTTAGTGGTTGTGAGATTGAGCTGTTATGAGATTGATGCCAAGTGGGATTAGACAAGAGATCATAATTACTTTAAAAAAAACAAAAGGTCTAAATACCAATCCTAATAAAGATCTTGGTCTCCTTGAGCTAGTCTCAACTCCATCTCTTTCTAATGTCTCAGGTTTACCTTTAAAACTTTTGTCTGAGCTGTGGGCATGTCTTTTTCCTTGACTAGCATGTAACAGGGATCTCTTTCCATTCTTCTCTAAGGATTGCGAATTTGTTTCAGTGGAAAACCTTGTGATCATTTTATAAGGAGTCAATCATGGTCATAATTCAGCTCAAGTGCAGCCCAATTACCAAGTCCACAGTGTCAAATCAGACAGGAGACACTGAAATCTTCTGGTCTTATCACCATGACAAATTTGATAAATCCAGATTAAATCTAATAGTACAAACAAATCCATCATAAACTCGTGGCTATACTACCTTTTTATATCGTCCAGAAATCCGCTCTTTTCTTGTTCACTTCCACTGCTGTCAAGTTTAATGTTGCCACCAACCTCAAATTTGCAACCAAAGATGCATGTTTGGACTATTAATTTATAATGGTAGTCACAGCAATTCCGGTTACCAGTGAGGCCACACTTGGAGCACTGGGCACAGTTTTGATCAATTTGTTAAGATGTACCAGCATTGAAGGCAGTCCAAGAAAATTCATTAGTATAATCACAGGGATGAAGGATTGTTCTATCCCCAGTGCTAAAGAAATTAGATCTGTATTCTCTGGAGGTCAGTGAGGTGGTCTTAATGAAACATGTAAGATCACTGTGGACATGACAGGGTAGATATACAGATGATTTCACTAGTGGAAGAATCTCAAAAAAAAACAAACTACAATATTTGGGGACTTTAATTTAAAACCTTCTCATAGAGGTTTCTGGAGACTAGATTTCTGGGTTGAGGATCTCCATCACACATCCCACAATCTCTTTGACCCACTACCATCAGGAAGGAGGTACAAAAGAATCAGGGCTAGGACTGCCAGACTAGGTAACAGCTTCTTTCCTCAGGCTTTGAGACTAATGAATACCCTGGCACCACCGAGGTCTTGTCACTAGGTCAGTGTGCTGCTTACTGTTTACTGTACTATTTATTGTTTGCCTGTGCTGCATGCATTCTGAATTATATTTTATTAACTTATTTATAGTATCATATTTTGGGTTATATGCTCTGTGAGTTACATGTTTTGTGGGTGCACCATGGTCTGGAGGAATGTTGTTTTGTTTGGCTGTATATGTACAGTTAGAAGGCAATAAACAAACTTGAACTTGAATTTGAAATGGAAGTACACAATTCTTTGGAAAGATAAGGGAATTGAAATCTCTGGAGAACAGGCACAGAAAGAAGAGACCTGGAACTGATTGGCCATGACCATATTAAATGGGAGCACACTAGTGGGTTCAAATGCTGACTTGTGCTCTCACTTATTATTCTTGTGCCCACTTACTGCCCTGAGTGAACCTAGTTCTACTCAGAGCAGTAAGTAAGTAGGCACTACAGTACGAAGGATTTTGCCACAGATCCTCAAGTTATTGTCCATGTTATACCATTCCTTCAATCCCATGTGCTTTGGTTTCCTGAACACTCAGTTACGCAGCTCATTCATCAAAAACTTTTAAAACTTGACCAATCATCAGTACAGGGCATTGAACATCAACAGGCCATGTGTATTTGACAATGCTTCCCAAACCCATGACCTCAGGGACAAGGGCCACATCTACAACAGGGTTTCCAACAGTTAATAGTTGGGGTCTATGCCACGAAAACCCTGTTCCACAAGTTGCTTTATAAGTTAGTCATTAGTCTACCTCAAGAACATCTTTCATTTTTTTCTACCATGGCTGAGACAAAGAACTGGAACCGACACATTATTGCATCACTTACTCGGATTAACTATTCACTCACCCACTAATCCTATATCTTATCACCTTTCTAAAAAGCATTATTGGAAAGATTAAAAAAGAAATACATTATTGCATGAAAGCTCATGTTACTTGTAACAGTGTATTTGCATATATCTTTATTTATTTATTTACTTATTTACTTATTTACTTATTGAGATACAGCACGGAATGAATGAATGAATGAAATATCTTTATTGTCATTGCATAGTACAATTTGTCATGCACCAATACACCAAAAATGAGTTTGCAACTCTTGTACTTAATGCTATGAAACAACAAATAAAATAAAATCAAGTAACCAGCCAGTACAAGCAACATCCAGCAGTACAAAAGCACGATTCAGGTGCATGACAGCCATAAAACCAGTATTAAAAGTAGCAATATAACAAATTTATGAATGATACTTGATCAATTGGTTCAGAGTAATTACAGTTCTGGGGAAAAAGCTATTTTTCAGTCTGGAAGTGCGAGCATAGAAGATCTTATAACGTCTGCCAGATGGAAGAAGTTCAAGCAGATGATTGCATGGGTGTGTATTGTCCTTACAGATGCTTGTAGCTTTCCTTAGGCAGCGAGAGCTGTAGGCATCCACCAGGGATGGGAGCTGTGTCCTAATGATCTTCTGTGCGCTAGAGATGACCCGCTGAAGTGCTTTCCTACCAGCTGCTGTACAACTGAGATACCACACAGAGATGCAGTATGTTAAGATGCTCTCTATGGTGCAGCGGTAAAAGGTCTCCAGCATCTGTTCAGGTAGACCAGCTTTCTTCAGCATCCTGAGGAAAAACAAGCATTGCTGTGCTTTCTTAACTATTGTTGTGGTGTTAGTGGACCATGTAAGGTCTTCTGAGATAGGTATTCCCAGAAACCTGAAACTGGACATTCTCTCCACTATGTCTCCATTAATGTAGACTGAGCGTACTCGTCATCCCATGACTTTCCAAAGTTGATAATTAGTTCCTTAGTCTTGGCTGTATTAAGAGACAGGTTGTTCTCTGAGCACCAGCTCACTAAGTTCTGTACCTCCGTTCTGTACGTTGATTCGTCTCTGTTGGCCCTTCTGGCCCTTCAGGCCCTTCAAGCGGCGCCGCCCAGCAATCCCGTGATTTAACCCGAGCCTAATCACAGGACAATTTACAATGACCAGCTAACCTGTCCTTGGACTGTGGGTGGAAACCCGCTCAGTCACGGGGAGAACGTACAAACTCCTTGCAGTTGTAAACCCACACGGTCACAGGGAGAAGGTTCAAACTCCTTACAGTTGTAAACCCACGCGATCATGGGGAGAACGTACAAACTCCTTACAGTTGTAAACCCACGCAGCCCGTGCTGTAAAATGTTGTGTTAACCACTACGCTACCATGCCACCACATCTTATGAGAAAATAATAAAACTGAAGACAAATATTCTCATTCTATAATTGCAGTCAAATTTCTTATTTAAAATAAAACTGTATGTTTAATATCCCAGCTATGATTTTATTGTATTTCAATCAGATATCATAGTTTAAACAGTTTTCAGTGGTGTGATCTAAAATGTTCTTCATAAATACTGGAAAAATTTGTCTATAGAAGTCTTACCTTTATATGAAAGATAATGGCATTAGAACAGTAATTCCATAGATCAAGAAGAACATAAGTTATAGGAGCAGAAATAGACCATTTAGCCGATTGCGTCTGCTCCGCCATTTCATCATGGCTGATTCATTTTCCCTCTCAGCCTCGATCTCCTGCCTTATCCCCGTATCCCCTCATGCTCTGACTAATCAAGAAGCTATCAACCTCTGCCTTAAATATACCCAATGACTTGGCCTCCACAGCTAACTATGGCAACAAATTCCACATTCACCACTTTCTGGCTAAAGAAATTCTTCCTTATCTCCATGCTAAAAGGACACCTGTCTATTCCAAGGTTGTGTTTTCTGGTTTTAGACCCCCCCCCCCCGCCCAACCATAGGAAACATCCTCTCCACATCTACTCTACCCTTTCAACATTCATTAGATTTCAACGAAGTCACTCCGATTCTTCTGCATTCCAGTGAGAAGTGGCCCGGAGCTATCAAACACTCCTCATATGACAAGCTTTTCAATCCTGGAATCACATTCGTGAACCTCAATTTGTTTAATGTGACAGAAAAATAGCAAATATCTTTACCTCTTTGCTTCCTTCTAGGTCTGATTCACTGGTGAAGTCTTCTGTGTTTAGGTTTTCGAAGTCTGATTCCCCCACAGCTATTGGCACAGTAACAGTCAGGCTTGGATTGTGAATAAAGGACATGTAGTCACCCTCATCTATATTGTATTTCACCAAACTACTGCCAATCCCACTGGTGGTGCAATTTTCATCCTTCTGGTAGGTCAAGTCTTTGCTAATTTCAACGCCTGTGTGATCTGAGATGTAGATATCTTTCTTGCTGTGTAGTTCATCAAGAGGTTTGATATCTTCTGTGACTTTGGTCCTGATGAAGGCTTTCTGAAAGAATTCTTGCACATTTCTTTTGACATAGTCAATGCCTCTCTGTATCCTCCCCACAGCAATCTGTAGGTTGTTCATTTCACTGTCGTCATCTGTAGCAGCTAGATTGTCAGCACTGAATGAGCTCAATAGCAAGGCCAAAAATAAGTTCAGTACCTGAAGATCAAAGAAAGAAAAAGTAAATTAATCTTATAACTGATCATCCATGCATAGCATTGGAATCAGTTCTTTTTTTATATGATAATTGAGCAATCTCCTCTCTCCCTCTCTCTTTTTGATGGTGAATAAGAGCCAATTGGTCCTCGATTGGGGGGACTCAGAGAAGTTACACAGAAGTCTGTAACATCGTAAGCGAGCTGCTGGTCCCCTGCTCTCATTGCAGGAGCGACCTCTCTCTCCCTCACTGGTGAGAGAGAGCCTGTCTGACACACTGAAGTGCTAGGATGGACAGTATTTTTTGACGGACTCGATATCAAGATCTCTCTGGAGGCTTTTGCTATTGCTTGAATGGTGGGGGGGGGCAGGGTTGGTGCTTTTGCTGGTTCAGGTGGGGGGAGGGTCGAGGCTTCTGCTGCAGCTTGTGCGTGGGAGGCGGGAGGGGTGGTTTAGGGGTTCCGATGTTTCTGTCATTCATTCTTTGGGTTTTTTTCTGTTTTCTGGATGTCTGTGAAGAGTAAGAATCTCAGGTTGTATACTGTATACATTCTCTGATATTAAATTGAACCATTTGAGCTATTAGTTGAATTGATGCAAGACCAAAATCGTCATTTTCATTAACATTTTCACCTTATGTATTTTTCACAACATGTGGTGGTTCACTCCCCCCCACTGCCACTTACTGGCAGGAGGCGTTATAGCAGTTACATATTCCTTTTCATTTTGTGATGGGCTGAGTATTAGCACATAACCCATATGCTATAATTGTGCAACCATTGATTGGTTTATTCTTATCTGAAGAATTTCTGTTCCCTCGAGTATAAAGGTGATAGATTTTCAAAGGTGCCATCTTCTTTATATTGAAATTATTGAATCTCTTCTTTTCTTCCTCAGCTCCTCACTTAGATTCAAATGCTCTGTATCTTTGTTTAAACATTAAAATAAATGACCATGAAGAATTAATGAGTCAAAATTTCTCATTCATTCCTGAACTCCTAAAAGAACCCAGCGATTGAAAATAACTGAAGATCCAACAATAGACAACACATTTTCTTCCATTGTTATTTCCAAGATGATTATATGAACATGCAATATGATGAGCCATAACTTGCAGATACATCAACAGTGAGCAATCTTGATAATTATTTAAAAACTTATTTTTGGAACGCACTATCAATTCTTCTGTCTTTTGTGCTTTTAACTTGACATTTACGACAATAACCAAAAAGAGTAGTTTTAAAAATAATTTACTACGTACCACAAGATTACCTATTACCATGACCATCATAAAGACGATGAGGCACATCGACTGACTCGCTACTTCCATGCAGTCCCACATCGTCTCAATCCATTCTCCACACAAGACTCGGAACACAATGAGAAAGGAATGGAAGAAGTCGTTCATGTGCCAGCGAGGTAATTTACATTCTTCCTGAATTTTACAGACGCACTCCTTGTAGCTTTTACCAAAGAGTTGCATGCCAACCACAGCAAAGATGAAGACAATAATGGCTAATACCAAGGTCAAGTTTCCCAAAGCACCTACTGAGTTGCCAATAATTTTAATTAGCATGTTCAGTGTTGGCCACGACTTTGCCAATTTGAACACTCTGAGCTGAAAAGACAATAGTTTCTGATTAAAATAAAACCAGCATTATATTACTTGTGTCAATAGTTTAATATTTTATTATTACATTCCTATCTGTTTTGAATAAAACTCACGTAAGCAAAACAATACACTTTTAATCAACTGTAATTGATACAGTACTATGCAAAAACCTTAGACACATACTGTATCTATATATATATAGCCAGGGTGCCTTAATCTTTTGCACAATACTGTATTTCTCAATGTGGAGCAGTGAGCAAGTTTGTAGATCTGGCGGGAGCAAAGGATGTTGGGAATGGCAAGGGTGGAGCGCCACAGTAGGGAAGCGAGACAGGTGACAGAGAAGGAATGCTGGGGAGGTGGTGACACACCCAGCCCTGAGATTCCAAGCAGAGTCATTTGTTTCCAAACAATTGGTTTATTGATCATTACAGAACATATCTCTGGTGCTTCCTAATCCGTCCCCTCTCCCTGCCCCCTTCCCACTCTCAGTCCACAGTACAGACCCATTCAGAATCAGGTTTATCATCACTTACATATGTCATGAAGTTTGTGGGTTTTTTGGTGGCAGAAATACATGCAAAATTTAAAATCACTACAGTACTGTGCAAAAGTCTGATGCACCCTAGCTATAGATCTATGCGGCTAAAACTTTTGCATAGTACTGTATATTATAATGTTGATAATGTGAAACAGGGAGACATAAAATATACATAATTACCAATCGGAATGATCGTAGCACAGAGAGTCCTTCCACATTAGCAAGACCAAGTTCCATTAGACTAAGGCTTACAATAATGCTGTCAAAAATATTCCACCCTTCTTGAAAGTAATAAAAAGGATCCAAGGCAATGATTTTGAAAATCATTTCTCCAGTGAAGATTCCGGTAAATACCTGGAGAAGATGGGTGGAGGAAGTAGAGATTAGTGGGTGTTGAATTAGAATCAGAATCAGGTTTAATATCACCGGCATATGTCATTAAAATTATTGACTTTGCGGCAGCAGTACAATGCAATATATAATAATTTTTAAAAACTGAATTACAGTAAGTATATATACAGTGGCTATAAAAAGTATTCAACCCCCTTGGAAGTTTTCATGTTTTATTGTTTTACAACATTAAATCACAGTGAATTTAATTTGGCTTCTTTGACACTGATCAACAGAAAAATACTCTTTCATATATAGGTGTAGCTCAAATACCATCTATAAATTCGCTGATGATACAACCGTTGATGGTAGAAACTCATATGGAGATGAGAAGGGGTACAGGATGGGGTAAACCAGCTAGTTGAATGGTATCACAGCCATAACCTTGCACTCAAAGTTAGTAAGCCGAAAGAGCTGATTGTGGACTTCAGGAAGGGTAAGACGAGGGAACACACACCAATCCTCATAGAGGGATCAGAAGTGGAGGGAGTGAGCAATTTCAAGTTCCAGGGTATGAAGATCTCTGAGGATCCAACCAGGCTCCAACATATTGATACAGCTATAAAGAAGGCAAGACAGTGGCTCTATTTCATTAGGATTTGGATTGGCACCCAATACACTCGCAAATTTCTATAGATGTACCACCGAGAGCATTCTGACTGGCTGCATCACTGTCTGGTATGGGGGGGGGGGGGGGATACTGCTCAAGACCGAAAGAAACTGCAGAGAGTTGTAAAATTAGTCAGCTCCATCTTGGGTACCAGCCTCCATAGTATCCAAGACATCTTCAAAGAGCAACACACACAAAACGCTACAGTAACTCAACAGGCCAGGCATCTATGGAAAAAAGTACAGTCAATGTTTCAGGCCGAACTCCCCCAAAAAAGCTGAGGAGTAGGTTTAAAAGGTGGGGGAGGGGGGAGGAGAGAGAAAACCACCAGGTGATAGGTGAATCCTGGAGGGGGAAGGGATAAAGCAAAGAGCTGGGAAGTTGATTGGTGAGATGAGGTGAGAGAGGGAAAAGGGGTTGGGAAATGGAGAACGGGGGGAGGATTGGGGGGCATTAACAGAAGTTTGAGAAATCAATGTTCATGCCATCAGGTTGGAGGCTACCTAAACAGAATATAAGGCATTGTTCCTCCAACCTAAGTGTGGCTTCATCACAACAGTGGAGGAGGCCATGGATGGACATAACGGAATGGGAATGGGAAGTGGAATTAAAATGGGTGGCCACCGGGAGATCCCACTTGTTTTGGTGGACACAGCGTAGATGCTCGGTGAAGCGGTCTCCCAATCTACGTAGGGTCATACCAACATACAGGAGGCTTCACTGGGAGCACCAAACTCAGTAAATGGCCCCAACAGACTCACTGGGAAGGACTGTTTAGGGTCCTGGATGGTAGTGAGGGAGGAGCTGTAGCACTTGTTCCGCTTGCTCAAACTTCTGGTAATGCCCTCCCAATCCCTCCCCCTCCTTCTCCATTTCCCATTCCCTTTTCCCTCTCTCACTTCAGCTCTTTACTTCATCTCTTCCCCTCCAGGTTTCACCTTTCACCTAGTGGTTCTTTCTCCCCTCCCCCATCTCTTAAATTACTCTTCAGCTTTTTTTCTCCAGTTCTGCTGAAAGGTTTCGGCCCAAAACGTCGACTGTACTTTTTTCATAGATGATGCTTGGTGTGCTGAGCTCCTCCAGCATTTTGTCTGTGTGATGCTCAGATTTCCAGCATCTGCAGATTTTCTCTTGTTGGCATCTTCAAGGAGCAGTGCCTCAGAAAGTCGGCATCTAGTTCTAAGGACCCCCATCACCCAGGGCATGCCCTCTTCTCATTATTACCATCAGGAAGGAGGTACAGAAGCCTGAAGGCACACACTCAGCAATTCAGGACCAGATTCTCCCCCTCCGCCATATGATTCCTAAATGGACATTGAACCCATGAATACTACCTCACTTTAAAAAATATATGTATGTAATTACTGTTTTCCACAATTTTAAAACTATTTAATATACATATATATACTTACTGAAATTGATTTACTTTTTTCTCTTTCTATATTATCATGTATTGCATTGTACTGCTGCTGCTAAGTTAACAAATTTACAATACATGCCGGTGATAATAAACCTGATTCTGATTCAAGGACATAATTACGCATGGAACAAAATTCTACTGTGTAGCATGCAACATGGTCCAATGTTATATACAATAATGTACTGATTATATTCGGATAGAGCTGAATTATATTAATGCACAAGTAAAATTCTGCAGATGCAGGACATCTGAAACAAAAGCAGAAAATAGGGGAAAATACTGAGCATCTGTGGAGAAGTTCTGATGATAGATTATCAATCCCATTACTTTAATGTATTTTGGTACTAAAATAGGACAAATAAGTTTATTCAGAAGGTCTTGAGAGCTTCTTAGTATTAAATCAAGATGATATCCAGCAGTACTGTATTTTTGTATGTTTCAATATAAATTGACTACACTTTTAGAATATTACACTGTAACACTAACAGATAAAGAACTTATTATCTTTCTACCAAAAAAAAGCAAACAAAAACTTAAAAAAACAATCTGACCTTGTAAGGCAGCCAGGTCAGGTGAATACATACCAAGTTCCCATATGAGAGTACATTTTCAAAGTTTTCTGTCATGGGGTAATGCTCCATAGCCATAAAAAGAGTGTTCAGCACAATGCAAATAGTGATGGCGAGATCCACAAAGGGGTCCATCACAATTAAATGGACAATTTTCTTTACTTTTAGCCAATGTGGATGGCAGTCCCAGATCAAGTACGTATTTGCAAATTTGTTCCAGCAGGGCGGACATTTCTGTCGAGATTCTTCCAATTCTACGAAATGCAGACAAAGTAAGGTTATAAAATGCCATTCAAGCAAAGAGGTAGTTTAGAAAATGCCAGGAGCAGCCTAGAATTTTATGCACTGGCCAGCACATTGGATTTCACTCTTTTTTTGGTGTTCGAAACCTCCACTGTATTTCATATTAGTGTCTGCTTGGGGCTCCTCAAAAATCATACAACTGGACAAAAGATGTTTGCATCGTTTACTCCAAAAACACGCATTAAAACAGGAACATGCGTTTCCTAAAATCATGATACTCAATATTGTGTATACTTTGCTGCACACCAATGACTAAAGGTCATCAGAACACTCCCCATGGTAGCCGGATAACAGCCGTATACACAGGAGATGCCATGGAAGATAGGTTGCAGGAAGAGAGACGGTTGGCACGATGGCATGAATATTGATCTCTTCTTCCAGTAAAGGAATTTCCCCACCAATTCCTCTATTCCTCACTCTGCCCTTTTATCTCTTCTCACCTGTTGCGCACCTCCCTCTGGGTCCCCTCCTCTTTCCGTTCCTCCTCTAGTCCACTCTCCTCTCCAATCAGCTTCCTTCTTCTCCAGCCCTTTACCTTTCCCACCCACCTGGCTTCACCTATCACCTTCTAGCTATCCTCCTTCCCCACTCTCCCACCATTTTGTACTGGCATCTCCCCCATCCCTTCTCAATTCTGAAGAAGGTTCTCGGCCTGAAACATTGACTGTTTATTGATTTCCATAGACTCTGCCTGATCTGCTGAGTTCCTCCAGCATTCTGTGTGTGTTGTGGTGTTTTGTGTGAAAAGAGGGGATTTTTGAGACAGCAGACGATGAAAGGTGGAAAGAGACAGAGAAAATTGGGCAGATGGAACCAGGCAAGGGAGGACGTAGGAAAAATAGGCTAGGTATAAGAAACCAGGAGGATGGGTTGGTGAAACCAGACGGATGTATGCATTTATTGATTGATTGATTAAGATGCAGAGCAGAATACACCCTTTTGGCCCATTGGGCCGCACCATCCAGCAATCCCGAACCTAATCGCAGGACACTTTACAATGACCAACCAATCTACCAACCGGTAGGTCTTTGGACTGTGGGAGGAAACCGGAGCGTCTGGAGGAAACCCACGTGATCACAGGGAGAACATACAAACTCCTTACAGATAGTGGCGGGAATTGAACCTGTATTAGCCAGTACTGTAAAGTGCTAACCACTATGCTACAGTGCCAGACAATGAATCGAGGTAAGAAGGGTTGGAGAAGGAATGGAAAAAGCGAACAAAGGGAGAGAGAATGTGGGTAGGAATGGGAAAGGAACTCAACTTGAGCTTGCTTCTGGTTTCATTTCAACTCTCCATTCCCACATCAATTTGTCTGTCTTCGGCCTTCTCCACTGTCATGGTGAGGTCAAACACAAAATAAAAGAACCACACTTCTTACTCCATTTAGGTGGCCTCCAGCCTACTTGGTATGAACACTGGAAGATTCAGTCTCGCCTTCTCCTACCTGCATGTTCTTACCGGTTCAGCTCGATTATCTTTTCCTTTGGTCACCTTTTCCATTTCAACCTATTTCACCAACACTCCACCCCCAGCCCCTCCCAACACACACTGACGTCCTCTAGCAGTCCTCTTTCAATTCCCTCTGCAACTCTGGTTTCTGGTCGCTCCTTTTTTTGTTGCTATTTTGTGTGATTTTGGACGAGGTGGCCTGGCACTGTGGCCTGCGGTCAACGGACAACACATCATTAAACTGAACTGAACTGAGCTGAAACTCAGCACTCCTGGACTGTTTGGTGAATCGGTGGTTTGATATTTTATATTCTGTCTTCTTCTCTCTTTCGCTGTTTGCTCAACTTGTTCTTTTTTTGTGTGTTGGGTTTTGTGTGTTTTTCTTTCTTTTGTGGCTGTCTGAGGGAAGATGAATCTCAGGGTTGTATTCTGCACACATTCTTTAATAAAAATGTACCTTGAATCTTAAAACTTTAGTCCTCGGCTACAAGTTAGCCTGATTTGGGCTTTTCACTCTACATTGGATTCTTAACCGCTTACACTTCCATCAGCTCCCTCGCTCATTATATATCACAGGCACAGTCAGAATTAACTTGTTCACTTCCAGCAAAATTATTGGATTAGTCTCAGAAATCAATTGGCAGTTAAAAAAATTTAAGGTCTGCTTGCCCCAATTATTGTCACAGTAAGCTTACTGATTTGCACAGAAGAATTAATAACTGAAAAATTCAGCATCTGGTAGAATCCTCAGACGCTACGATATTTTTACAGTTATTTAAGTTTAATCTTGGATCTTGGATGTAACAAATGTCAACCTCTGGTCTAGATAGGAGAGTTATGAATCTTCGCAATGGAGCAAATATTCCCACTATTTAAATATCTGAATTACGATTCAAACTAAGCTGTTTCCCAGACTTTATGAAAGAGCTGCGTGCCAGGGTGGAGATATGTCTCTATCAAAGGGGAGGTGTAAGATACTCCTTCCCTCTGCTAGCCTGCAGGTCATCCTTGAGCAAAGTGTAGCGCTTGCTTAGCCCCTCGATCAGGGTCATGTGAAGCCATGGGAGTAGGTGGTGGATGGTCATAGGAGCAGCTTGTGCATATCGCAAGTCCTGGTTATGCGACCACTGGCTCCAGGCAGATAATCTCTGAAGAGTATTGATAATGGCTGGGGTCACCCATCTTGTAAAGACACTGCCCAGAAGATGGCAATGGCAAACCACTTCTGTAGAAAAATTTGCCAAGAACAATCATGGTCATAGGACCATGTTTGACTATGTCATATGATATGGCACATAATGATGATGGTGACTAAAGAGCTGCTAAAAATTACATTCTAAGACATTGCAGGAAGCATCATTAAGTCTGTGCTGGGAGCTGCATTAATTACAGGGAGGAGATTTACTGCTCAGCTCTCTGAAATCTAACAGTGGAGAACTCTTTAAATTACTTTTGAAGTGACCACCTAACATCTTCTACTGCTGAAAACTTACAGACAGAATTAATAGATGTGTCAAGTCAGAAAATTGCACTCATACTGCGGGAACATGATGTGCACCAATTTGTCTTTCTCCCCAAGGCTCTCTCATCTGTTCAACAAGGGAGGCATAGCATATAGCATCAGGAAATTAACCTTACCCTCCTGGGAGATCAGGAACCAGCACCAATTTAACAGGCTAAATCCTGTACTGTATACTCTTACATTCTGCCTATACTCTCTTCAATCACAAACACAGCAGCACAGTGACAAATACAAAACCCGGATGTTCTGAGAATTAAATTGGTAGTTGTTTCATGAAATGTTATTGCAGCAGATTCTACAGCTCCAGTATTTCGGCATACTGGATTTTCTCTGACACTTGTGCCTAGAGGGAAATCAGAACAATAAAGGTACTCACCTGATTTCACAAATCATTTTAATTAATGGAAAGTAAGCCAACAGGGCTGCTACAGCAATATGAGTTCCTCCCCAGCCGACAGGTTTTCCTCATGAAGTACACTTAAGTGATCCAGTACGCCAAACATACTCTTAGGAAACTCTGCCTCATTTGTTTTTGACTAATGAGTTTGCAGTTTTCCAACACAACTGTTAGGAGATGCTAAAGTGTAATAAAAATTCCTGACAAACCTTCCATTGTATTCGTGAGAATACTGGCCACGCTTAAAGCTCTCTGCCTTTGTATAGCATCATCCAGAAAATCCATTGAAACTTGGTTCGATCCTGACCTCCTCTTCTTGAAGATGGCTTCTGTATTGGTGCTCTGCAAATTACAAATACCTCAATTACTCTGTTTTATTCACTGGGTTTTCACTTTCAAATACATTTCTGAAGAACAGCATCAACAGTGAAATAAGAATTTAAGCAGTAACTAACAGACTTGGCCCATACTTCTCTCGTTCTACACTTAAATTTGTTCTGGAAAGGTTATTAATGAAAAAAAAACAAACACACAGGATTGAAATCTGACGCTGATGTGGCAGAGTTAATCTTGGAATTACTGTTAACCTCTCAGTAGTTACACTTGTTAACTCTGCCAAGAACGGTCCCAAGCCTGGCTGTGAAAGGAGGACGGCTGGGCATGGAGCTAGCAACCACACCCCATAAAACCCAGAGCTACAGAAATGCCAACAGAAGCTCCGAAGACCTCATCCTTGGGAGACGAGGAATATATACCAAGAAGGTGGACTATACCTGGAGAAAGGAGACTTTGGCGAGCTAATGTCAGTGACCCATACCTCTATAGGGGTATCACAACACCAGAAAATCTCCAAATCCAAAGCAACACACACAAAATGCTGGAGAGACTCAGCAGGTCAGGCAGCATCTATGGGAAAGTGCGAACTGTCAACGTTTCAGGCCAGGGCCCTTCTTCAGGACCGATGAAGGTTTCAGCCCGAAACGTCGACTGTTTACTCTTTTCCATAGATGCTGCCTGGCCTGCTGAGTACCTTCAGCATTATGTGTATACTGCCTCTATACAGGTGATGGGCTGTAAGTAAGTAAGTTGCACGTGTTATACCACCACATGTAATTGAGTTTTAAAATTTCCATGACAATGGCTGAAACCCAGGGAGAAGACAGGGTTTGTTCAAACAGAAGTTGATGGATCTGATGAAGAAGTCAGCTGGTTTCACGTCTTGCACCTCTGATATCTGCAGTTAAACAGTTTGTGGACTGTTCTCATCTACGAATGTGTTTTTTTCCCCAACAGACAACTCAAATTACATGCTGCATGGAGCAAGGAAGAGACAGCCATTCAATAGCAACTGATGAGCCTTGGTGATGTACACATGTTGAGCAAGATAACATATGACCCACTAACTATTTGATTGAAACAATTCTCTTACAAATCTGACAGCAACAGTAACAAGCATGGTTAAATTAAGTACTTAAAACCAAAATGTTTAAGATGCTGAAAATCTAAAATGAAAATATGAAATGCTAGAAACACTCATCAGGTCAGTTAATGATTCACTTTGATGAGTTTTCAGAACCAGGTAGTTCTGTTCAGAAAAAAAAAACTGGCTTGAAATGCTGAACTTGTTTATTTCTTCATAGACGATGCTGACATGATGAGTGTTTTCAGTATTTCTGATTTTATTTACATATCATATTACATATCAAGAAAGTAATATTCAGATATCATACAGGACCACAATTCTGAGCATCAGTCAGCACCGGAAAGCATCCAAATCTGCCTGAATGTAACATATGAAACCATTTCATTCATTTGAAGACTGCTTTAGTGCTGAGTATTTTATAGTATGTATATTTAATATGTCTTAATGTATAGAATATTTTATCCTGATGGCACCATTTATAAGATGACTTAAAGAAAACATTTTCTTATGCTATCTTATACCCCTCAATATCAGGCTCTTGGAGCAGTGAGGATAACTTCATCGAAATTCAGTTGCCCCATCACTGAATATTCCCACAACCCCTGGACTCACTTTCAAGGACTCTTCATCTCATGTTCTTGATACTTATTGTTTATTTATTTACTACTATTATTTATGTTTGTATTTGCATTGCACACTTTATTGCCTTTTGCACTTTGATTGTCTGTCCACCCTGTTGGGTGTGGTCTTTCATCAATTCTATTGTGTTTCTTGGATTTACTGAGTATGCCCACAAGAAAATGAATCGCAGGGTTGTACACGATGACATACGTGTACCTTGAACTTTGTCCACTACTCTCATGTGTCTGTTACATCACTGTTGCTTTAATCAAAGTCATTTGATTATCAAAGTTCATACATGTCACCATACAATACAGCTGACTTTAATGAACAGAATCTATAATACCTTTTCCAAAACATTTGGAATTTGAAATACTGTTCAAGCAGTGGCAGAGTGTGGATTTGAGTCAATTTATAATCTTTGTAACAGCATTGTGGGGAAGATACAAATTGTTGCTGGATTCATTTTTGATAATTGCCATGCACTATCATTTTGATGGGTTTTTAATTAAAATTCAGCCTGGAATAGGCCCTCCCGGCCCTTTGAGCCATGCTGCCTAGTAACCTCCGATTTAATCCTAGCTCAACCAACGGGGCCAATTCACAATGGCCAATTAACCTACCAATCTGTACGTCTTTGGACTGTGGGAGGAAACCGGAGCACCCGGAGGAAACCCACTTGATCACGGGGAGAACGTACAAACACCTTACAGTTGGTGGCAGGAATTGAACCCGGGTCGCCTGTACTGTAAAGTGTTGTGCTAACCACTACATTACCAATGATGAGAGACTTTACCAGAGTTCAGTCTACCACTGTCTCGCAAGTAAAAATATCATGTGCCTTGTTACAAAGAATTACATGTCTACATAGGATAGCTTGAAAATAAAGCACAAAGTATTAAAATACACTAAATTTATAACATTAACCAAAATGAATTATAGTTATATTGTTTGCATTGGTCTTGTTATGTACGACTAGACTATAATTCATGATAACTTTTCTCCAAGGAGAACCATGGCTGTTATTATTTATAGGCATCCGTTAGTCTCATGAGACCATGGATTTGCACCTTGGAAGGTTTCCAGGGCGCAGGCCTGGGCAAGGTTGTATGGAAGACCAGCAGTTGCCCATGCTGCAAGTCTCCCCTCTCCACACCACTGATGTTGTCCAAGGGAAGGACACTAGGACCCATACAGCTTGGCACCAGTGTCGTCCACAGCAATGTGTGGTTAAATGCCTTGCTCAAGGACACAACACGCTGCCTTAGCCAAGGCTCGAACTAGCGACCTTCAGATCACTAGATGAACGCCTTAACCACTTGGCCATGCGCCAACACCTGTTATTATTACATCAGCTATAAACAATTGATCCATGGGAAGTTTCAGCATCAGTTAAAAAGTCACTTTCTAAAGGTCAAAAATATTTACGTATCTCAACATTTTCATTAACTGCTGGATTTACCAACCTCCGCTAGACAAACAACAGATCTCAGAATAGCTCAAGAACTGGGGCAGCACGGTAGCATAGTGGTTAGCACAATGCTCTTCAGTACCAGCAACCAGGGTTCACTTCCCACTGCTGTCTGTCAGGAGTTTGTACATTCTCACTGTGACTGCATGCATTTCCTCCGGGTGCTCCGGTTTCCTCCCACAACCCAAAGTCCTACCATTTGGTAGGTTAATTGGTCATTGTACATTGTTCTGTCATTAGGCTGGGGTTAAATCGGTGATTGCAGCACAGCGGAAGAGCCTGTTCTGCACTGTATCTCAATAAATATAAATAAATAAATAGTTAGTTAGACGGATAGCTAGATGTATGTGACCTCCATTGTAGGATGTCCTCAAACCAATCACTAGATGGGTAATTGCTAGAAGCAGCAAAATCCCAGTCCTATTTTGCATTCTTTTGGTGAAAATCCCAAAAAACATTTGATATGGAGCAGTGAAAGGCCAGTGAACTTTACAGTGTGATAATCCACATTATTTTGATCTCTCCTTTATATCTATTATTAACATTCATCTAAGTCTGCCACAGTGCATCATTCACTTTTATACACTGAGGATTTTTGAGTGCCAGATTGAAGCTGGAGAAGGAGAGATAACCCAGGAGACATTGAAGTACAACAGGCCCACACTCGCTGAGTTTGGAAGGAGAGCTATCTCACTGAAGCAGGAAGATTCTCATCAGATTTGGCAGGATAGATGGTTCATGGACATTTCCTTTGTCTGTCTAAACCTCATAGTCTTGAACAAAGACATGAGTCACGGGATGAGAAAAAAATGCTTTATTCATATGGTTACAGAACATTACTTTCTCTTCCTCAGGGGATTTTTATTGCTTATCAATAAACATACTTAGGGCTGATAGCGATAGTGAATAAGATTATTCTTATTATTCCTTGCTATCTTCATCATTCCTTCTTATATGAGGATAATAAGAGAAGAGGACAAAGATGAACCACAATATGACAAGAGAGGTTCATTTAGTTTCTCCTGTTTTGAACTTTTGAAAGGCCTACTTATATTTATTTATTGAGATATAGCCCTTCCAGCTCTTGGAGCCGCACCACCCAGCAATCCCCTGATTTAATTCTAGCCTAATCACGGGCTAATTTATAATAACCAATTAACCTACTAACTGGTATGTCTTTGGAGTGTGGGTGGAAACTGGAGCACCTGGAGAAAACCCACATTTGTACGTCCCGGAGACAAGGTACAAACCCCTTGTAGGCAACAGTGGGAATTGAACCCGGGTTGCAAGCACGGTAAAGCATTGCACCACTCAATTATCCATGCCTCATTGGTTGATTGGTGTGGGAGGGGGTTTGATGTTCTTGTTTCCGTTTGTGCAATCTTCTTTGTGCTGGGCGGGAGGTTGATGTGTGTGTTTTTCTTTGAATGGTTTTCATGGTTTTCTTTGTTTCGTGGCTGTCTGGAGAAGACGAATCTCAGAGTTGTATACTTGCATACATACTTTGATAATAAACGTACCTTGAATCTTGAAGAAGACACTTAACACTTAAATAAATTATTCAATGCTTTTGCACATAGCTGATGCATTTGTCCTTGGCGCAGCTCGTAGTGAGTTACTTAATTTGATGCATGTTATGAGAGAGAGAGAGTGACGAGTGCTAACGTTTGGTTTAATGTATTGGGATAAGACGATCATGAGAGGTACATTGTGAAACAAAACTGAAATGCTATAGCTAAGAAATGGAGTCAGAAAAGTACAGCACAGAAACAGGCGATTTGACCCATCTTGTCCGTGCCAAACCATTTAAACTGCAAACTCCCATTGACCTGCAAATGTAATGTACATTGCAGAAGTTGTAAAACTTTCTGATTTTTTAAAAACCATATACCAGGTGCAAGATTGGCGTTATGTTTCTCCTCTGCATCCTCACTGTCATCGCACTGTACAAGCACATCGTATTCATTGTACATACTCATCATATATTGTACTCACTGCATGTTTGCCACCATACCTAACTATATAAAACTTTCTTACATTGTCATCAGTAGTTGGCTTATCTATTATCACCTCTGGCAGAAGGCGTCCAACAGGTGATGTTGGAGTTGAAAGTCCACCGGCAAGTGAAACCACTCCATTGCAGTCCACTGTGCTGTGCCTCTTCCCATTCACTGAAAGGACTGGCAGCATCCTGGAGGACTTACTGCACTGACTAACGTTACTGCTGCGTCTCTCACCCTGCCTGCGTGGGATAAAGAGTGAACCCCTTCTGCTTTCGTTGTCTTCGAAAGTGCTGTGTTCATCATCAGCAAAGTCATTCTCTGACCCTATATCTTTAGTCCGAGCTTTGAAACTGAAGATGCTGCTTCTGCTATTACGCCTTGGCGAAAAGATAGATCCACGAATACTTAGAAGAGACTGAAAAAGAACGAGAATACAGTTCAGTCAACTTTAAACTCTTGCACATCATCAGCACCTTTTTATTCAGTTACTTAATTTCTGGTAACTCTGGGACTTGGCAAGAAGGCTAGCACTGTTTTAACTTGAATAAATCTTCTTACCAAAAGCTGATATCTTGCCTTTGGACACACTGAAATTCTGTAGGCTGTATGTCCAGCAGAATTGCTTTCAAAATAAATAGATAACTCATGAATAATCATGACGTTAGGCAGAAACGGCAAAATTAAAAGGTACTATACACGTTATGTCCGCCCTGTCAGAAATACATACACATCCATACATTGTATTCCATCTCCTTTGCCTTTTCAGAATCAGAATTAAAATCACTTTATTGACAAATGGGAAAGGGTAAACAGTCAACATTTCAGGCCAAGGCCCTTCACAACTGAGAGGGAAGGGGCAAGATGCCTGAATTAGGAGGTGGGTGAGAGGAAAGAGGTGCTCGACCATGTGCTCACCCAGACCATAGCCACGAATCCTTCCTGGAGCTTGCTTTCGATTTCTTCTCACCTGTCTTTTAATTCCTCCTTTCCCCTTCCCTTCCTCCTATGATGAACTCTTCCCTCCTATTGGTTTCTTTCTCCTTCAGCCCTTGACCTTTCTCACCCACCTGGCTTCACCTATCTCCTTCCAGCTAGCTTCCTCCCCTCCCCCCACCTTCTAATTCAGGCATCTCACCCCTTCCCGCTCAGTCCTGAAGAAGGCCTCAGCCCAAAATATCGACTGTTTACTCTTTTCCATAGATGCTGCCTGACCTGCTGGGTTCCTCCAACATTTTGTATGTGTTGCTCAGAAATGCTTGTGGTTCAGGACAATACAGCAATGGACAACACAATAGCAACCAACAATCTACAAGACCATAGAGCAAACAGCCATGAGCAATCAACAATGAACAGAATGGTCACATGTGTAAATGTCAATAATGAAATTTAAATACTGGTAAATGTGAAGATATGAACAGACTCAATAATTATCAACAGAACAAGGAGAGCAGGAAGGACCATTTAGTGGATGTTGTACAAGGACAATTAGGGTATTACACCTGAGTGAATTTTGTTGCGAAACTGGATAGCTACAGGAAAGGAGATGACATGTTGGTGATGGTCTTGTAGCGTCTCCCTGATGGCAATTTGATGAATAAGTGACTGCTAGGGTGGGCAATTCTCCAAATCTGTTCATGTCCTTCTGTAAACTCCCTGCTTCCTCAACACCACCTGCACCTATCTCTGCAGATTAGGTGATAAGGGCAGAGATCATAACTTCTCCTTAGAAAATATAGGAAATGAATTAACCAATGGACTTTCACAACAATCCAACACCACTTCAGTAAGTTGCTTGGCACAATTTCATATTCAACTCCCTGATTTGAAGTTCAATTCAACGTGAATAGCAATAGTGCTAACAACAGCAAAAATTACACTCATCTTGATGTTAATATACACACATTTTCAGACTGTCTATACATTTGAAAAGCATATGCATTTTAAATTGTTGGATACGGCTCATAACACAGTTCTTCATTCAGCTTAAAATACCTAAGGTTTGAAGATTTCTGCCACCATCTGATTTATTTTAGAAAATACATTCTGGTTATCGAATATTGTAAAGAAAGAGGCATTATTTACCACAGTTGATAGAAATCTTCATTCTTATTTAATACTTCAAAAGGCACACTTATTCTGTTTGATTCTGTTCTACGAATTTAAATAGTATGACAGTGGCCAGAGTGCCAACTGTGAAACTGCAGAAGCAAGGCTCTGATGTATCATACAGTATGTCAGAATGAGGGTTTTACGTCACCTTCGTACAATTAGAAATCACATTAAGTCACCCCAGAAATGCTGCCAATTGTGCAGTGTGACTGGTAGTGGGCATTCTGGTGGCAGGAGACTGACTGTGAGTTCTTTCTGGCGTAACTGAGCTGTCCCAATTGCATATGTGCAAACTATGACACAGAAATTGGGTGTGCTTCTAAAAGCAAAGGCAACAGTATGACAAAATGTACAAGAACGAAGTACGTACATCCATTATCTGCAGCCAATGTCATGTTTTATTATTTATTTACTTGGTTATTTATTGAGACACAGTGCAGAATAGGCTCTTCCAGCCCTTCGAGCCATACCGCCCCACAATACCTTGCTTTAATCCTAGCCTAATTATGAGACAATTTACAATGGTCAATTAACATACCAACCAGTACATCTTTGGACTGTGGGAGGAAACCCACACGGTCACGGGGAAAACGTACAAACTCCCAATAGGCAGGAACGGGAATTGAACCTTTGGTTAGTGGTGCTAACCATTACACTACCATGCCAAATTGATTATGAAATCAATTTATGTACACAATGGGACACAATGTTGTAGATTCTGAAATTTTATCGCATTGGAACTGACTAGAATCAGGGTAGAGAGGTAGAGAACAGCTACGTTAATGTCTGCTGGCTGCTATGTCGCTTTGAAGTTGTACAGAATCATGATGATATGAATCTTTTACATCAATCAGACTCACATAATGGTAACATTACTTTGAATGATGCCATTTATGTGATCACTGCCTCTTAGTTTTCATCTGATCTAATACCACTATTATCTCCTCTACATTTATTTCGGTTTTGGCACCAGCCTCTTCTCTAGTGAGCTGGCTACACAATACTCACTTCTATTGAAGATGGATGCTATGCAACAAGAAAGATTTTTTTTTGTCCCTAACAACTTTTCCTTAGACCATCTTTTTCACATGTCCATGTTTATGAAATACTTCTCTGTTCTTTTCATGGTAATCAACTGTCATTTCTCCCATTTTCCCCTCTTATTTAGCTTGACTAATATCTTCTGATACTTTTTTTTGGATTCATTGCTGAATTATGAAGTTGAAATTTATTATAATATGTTTTTGACAGCATCTTCTTGTAGGAGATCAGGAAAGCCCGACATATCTGAGTGTACAAGAGACAACTAGGTGAGATGGGGTTCATAATGACAGACCAGTAATTACAGTGAAATGCAGACCATGCAATACCTACTCCTGTCCCTGCTGCTTCGTGGTCTATGCACATTGTGGGAAAAAAATTCATAACCTGAGTTTCCCTGCTCTGTTCACATTACTACGTATTGTTACCACCATTAAGATCACCATTTCCCAATTCTTCCTCAAATTAGACCATAAGACCATAGGATGGAGGAATAGAATTATGCCATTTGGCCCATCAAGTCTGTTCCACTATTTCATCATGACTGATCCATTTTTCCTCTCAGCCCCAATCTCCTGCCTTCTCCCCATATCCCTTCACCAATCAAGAATCTATAAACCTCTGGAAGATTTGTTTTCCAGCAAGACAATGACCCCAAGCACAAAGCCAAAGCTACACAGGTATAGCTTAAAAACAACAAGGTTAATGCCCTGCAGTGGCCAAGTCAGAGTCTATACCTCAATTCAACTGAGAATTTGTGGCTGGACTTGAAAAAGGCTGTTCACTCACGATTCCCATGCAACCTGACAGAGCTTGAGCAGTTTTGTAAAGAAGAATGGAGAAAATTGCAGAGTGCAGGTGTGCAAAGCTACACAGACTCAAAGCTGTAATTGCTGCCAAAGGTGATCTACTAAATTCTGACTTGAAGGGGGTGAGTAATTATGCAATCAATTATTTTGTGTTTAATAATTGTTATAAATTTAGACCAATTTGTAGAAATTTGTTTTCACTTTGACATAAAAGAATCTTTTCTGTTGATCAGTATCAAAAAAGCCAAATTAAATCCAATGTGATTCAATGTTGTAAAACAGTAAAACATGAAAACTTCTGGGGGGGGGGGGAAGAGTGAATACCTTTCAAAGGCATTGAATTCAATGACTTGGCCTCCACAGCTGCCTGTGGCAATCAATTCCACAGGCTCACTACTCCCTGGTGAAAGAAATTTCTCCTCATCTCCGTTCTAAAAGGACATTCCTCGATTCCGAGGTTGTGCCTCTAGTCTTAGACTCCCTACACCATAGGAAACATCCTCTCCACGTCCCCTCTTTTGAAGCCTTTCAATTTTCATCTTAATTGTTTTACTTGTTAAGAATGAGTCACTGGAAACATTTACAGTAAATTCATCAGTTGTTCCATTATAGCATGGGTTCCCACAGACCCCTTGATTAATAGTATTGGTCCATGGCATAAAAAGGTTTCGGAACCTCTGCATTATAGTCTTTCCTTTGAAATGTTGGGCACGTGGCCAAGTGGTTAAGGCGTTCGTCTAGTGATCTGAAGGTCGCTAGTTCGAGCCTCAGCTGTGGCAGCGTGTTTGTGTCCTTAATCACACATTGCTCTAGTGTCTGTGTGAGGAGTGGCGCCCCACACAGACTTCCAATCTGCGCCTTGTAAGGCATGAAAATGCCCGACGCAAGCCTCTCGTGGTCTAAGTCGACATTCCCTCCCTCCCCTCCTTTGAAATATAGTAGACTTATCACCAAAATATATGTAATGGCATAATACTTTAATTTATTTCCATACCTGCTGTGGAGAGGAGTTTTTCTTTTCATAAGAAAGGCAGTTACGATCAATGGAAAATCGAAAGCCATTCCCTTTTCTTCCACTGTCTTCTGATTCTGATTTGTGCATCTTTTCCTCATCCTTATCCTCAGTTCCCAGTTCCGTTTGTTTCCGCTTCTTCCGTCGGTTTCGTCTTTCCTTGGCACTTTTTGAACTAAGCTTTGATGCTTCTGAGGAACTCTGTGACATTTCACATATTCCAACTCTTCCACTTCCATCCTCTTCCTCAGCGGCTAGTGCTGCAGCGGCCTGTCCATTGGGGAGAAAAGCAACACTGCTTTTAGTGAGTGTCTGACCAAATCATACCAGAGGTACATTACTCTGCAGAACTCTTAAGCACATATATATAGCTAGGATGCCTCAGATTTTTGCACAGTACTGTGGTCATTTTATGTTTTGCACTGTACTGCTGCAGCAAAAAAAAATGAATTTCATGACATCTGTCAATGATGATAAATCTGATTCTGAAATGGGTCTTTGTTGTGGACTGAGAGTGGGAAGGGGGCAGGGAGAGGGCAATCATGTTTGTGAAAAGGGGAAGGGAAAGGGCAGGAAGCACCAGAGAGACATTCTATAAAGATCAATAAACCAATTGTTTGGAAGCACCAGAGAGATATTCTGTAATGATCGATAAACCAATTGTTTGGAATCAATTGACCTCGCCTGGTGTCTCAGGACTGGGTGTGTCTTCACCTGCACCACCCCCCATCCCGGCACTCCTCTGCCACCTGTCCCACACCCACCCCATGGCATGCCACCCTCACCATTCCCAACATTCTTTGCTCCTGCCAGATTTAAACTCCCTCTTTGCTCCACATTGGCAAATACACAAAGACAGTACTTTTTCACAGTACTATACAAAATCGAAAAAATATATTTATATAAGGTGAAAAATTCACAGAAGCAGGATGTTTTGCCTGTGAAGTTTTCAGCATCTCATTTACCGCACAGATGAATACTGTTGGGGGGGGAGGGGTAGTGACCAATCAGGGAAGTGCAGCAGCAGCCAAGTGGGGGGAGGGAGGGGTAGTGACCAATCAGGGAACTGCAGCAGCAGCCAGGTGGGGGGGGTAGGGGTAGTGACCAATCGGGGAACTGCAGCAGCAGCCAGGTGGGGTGGGGAGGGGTAGTGACCAATCGGGGAACTGCAGCAGCAGCCAGGCGCTCACATACAGAATGTTCCGAGCAGCTGCATAAGATCCTTAGAGGGATGCTGAGCAGCCAGTGGACGGGTAGAAAGATGGGACAGGGAGGCACTTATATCAAATATAAAAAAAGTGCTGCAGGTACTAGGGTAGGTAGTGGATACAGAAGAGAGGAAACTGTGTGGACCAGGTTAAGGCTGGTGCATTGTGCATTAAACAAAACATTGAAAATGATAGGGAAACACCAGACAGGATTGTGTGAGGAATGTCAGGAAGAGGAGTCAGTACAACATGTCGTTCTGAGTTGCAGGAAGTATGGGATACAGAGAGAGATGATGAGAATTAATCTGAGGGAATTGGGGGTGCAGGAATTCACATTAAAAGGGTAGCTGGGCATGGGTGAGAGAGCACAGATTGGGGTTTTTTTTAGCTTTCTTAAGGGGTACAGGGGTTTTTTATAGGATATGATAGATAAGCAGGAATAGGGTACTAGGATGGCCAAAGATGGGAGGATAAAGTGTAGGTTAGGGTGTGTGTGTGTGTGTGTGTGTGTGTGTGTGTGAGAGAGAGAGAGAGAGAGAGAGAGAGAGAGAGAGACTGGGTGAAGAGATTTAGAATGTAAGTCTATTGCACACTCCGGAGCAGAAGGAGGCGGTAATGTACCATCGAGCTGGGTGCCAAGTGCCGTAAAACAAGACGGAGAAGAAGAAGAAGAGGATGGGTAGAAAGGGGGAGGAGGTCCCATGCAGTCAGTATAGGGATTTAAGGAAGAAACTGAAGAACAGGACCTCCAACGTAGTAATCTCTGGATTACTCCTAGTACCACGTGCTGGTCAAGGCAGGAAAAGGATAATAGTATAGATGAATGAGTGGCTGAGGAAGTGATGCAGGGGGATGAGGATCAGATTTCTAGATCTCTGGGATCTCTTCTGGGGAAGGTATGACCTGTACAAAAAGGATGAGTTACCACAGAACCCGATGGGGACCAACAACCTTACAGGCAGGTTTGCTAAAGCTGTTGTTGGAGAGCTTAAAAGAAGTTGTCAGGGAATAGGAACTAGAATGATAGGGCTGAGGACTGGGTAGTTTATATACTAGTCAATGCGTTATGTCACTAAGCTGTGAGGAAGAACAGGCCGATGATAGGGCAACAGTGCAGTCAGTGAGATGAGGTGAAGTATAATTTGAGGGCAAAATCAAAAAGGGTGGTGAATACAGGACTGAAGGTGTTATATTTGAATGCATGTACTATACGGAATAAGGTTGTAACGCAGTCAGAGATCGACAGATATGACATTGTGGGAATTCCTGCGTTGTGAATGAAAGATTATAGTTGGGGAGCTTAACATCCAAGGATACACATTGTATTGAAAGGACAGGCAGGTAGGCAGAGGGGTTTTGGTGGCTCTGTTGGTAAAAAACAAAATCAAATTCTTAGAAAGAAGTGACATAGAAAATGTAGAATCTGTGTGAATGAAATTAAGAAATTTCAAGGGTAAAAAGACCCTGATGGGAGTTATATACAGGCCTCTGAAGATTAGTCAGGATGTGATCTACAATTTAGAATGGGAGATAGAAAAGGCATGTAAAAAGAGCAATGTTGCGATAATCATGGGGGATTTCAATATGCAGGTAGATTGTGAAAATCAAGTCAGTGCTGGGTCCCAAGGGAGGGAGGTTGTAGAATGCTTACAAAATGTGTTTTTTATTGCAGCTTGTGGTTGAGCCCACTAGGGGAAAGGTAATTCAGGATTGAGTATTGCGTAATGAACTGGAATTGGGAGGCAGTGATCATAATATAATAGAATTAACTATGCAGTTTGAGAAGAAGATTAAGTCAGATTTATCATTATCACAGTGGAGTAAAGGGAATTACAGAGGCATGAGGAAGGAGTTGGCCAAAGCTGATTGAAAGGGGACATTAGCAGGGATGACAACAGAGCAGCAATGGCTGGAGTTTTTGGGGACAATTTGTAAGGTGCAGGATAGATACATCGCAAAGATGAAGAAGGATTCTAAAGGGAGGATGCAGCAATCATCGCTGAAAAGGTAAGTCAAAGACAGTATAAAAGGGAAAGAGGGGGCATATAATATCACAAAAAATAGTGGCAAGTTAGAGGATTGTGAAGCTTTTAAAAACCAATAGAAGGCAACCAAATAAACCATACAGAGAGAAAAGACAAAATATGAAGGTAAGCCAGCCAATAATATCAAAGAGGATTGCAAAAAGTTTTTTCAGATATATAAATAGTAAAGGAGAGGTGAGAATAGATACTGGACCACTGGAAAATGACACTGGAGAAGTTGTGAAGGGGGAACAAAGAAATGGCAGACAAACTAAATATGTGTTCTGTGCCACCCTTCACTGTGGAGGATATAGAAGCAGTGTGGCAGAAATTTAAGAGTGTCAGGGGCAGAAGTAAGTATAGTTGCTATTACTAATGAGAAGGTGTTAGGGAGGCTAAAAAGGTCTGAAGGTAGATAAATCACCTCGACCAGATGGACAACACCAGACAGTTCTGAGAAAGGTAGCTGAAGAGATTGTAGGGACATTAGTACTGATCTTTCAACAATCACCAGATTGTAGAATGATTCCAGAGGACAAGAAAAGTGCAAGTACCACTCCACTCTTAAAGAAGGATGGAGGAAGAAGAAAGGGAATTACAGGCCAGTTAGTTTGACTTCAGTGGTAGGGAAGGTGTTGGAATCCATTATTAAGGATGAGGTTTTGGGGTATTTGAAGGCTCATGATAAAGTAAGTGAAAGTCAGCATGATTTCCTTAAAGGAAAACCTTGTCTGACAAACCCATTCGAATTCTTTGAAGAAATAACATGCAAAATCGCAGGATGCTGTGTACTTGGATTTTCAGAAGGCTGTTGACAGAGTGTTGCACATGAGGCTGCTTAACAAGCTAAGAACCCATGCTAATACAGGAAAGATACTCGAATGGATAGAAGATTGGCTGACCGTCAGGAGGCAAATAAGTCAGAACAAAGGAAGCCGTTTTTAGTTGGCTGCCAGTGACAAGTGATGTTCACAGGAGTCTGTATTGGGGCAACTACTTTTGGGACTGCTGGCGATGGAAAGGGTCTAGAGAAGGTTAACAAACTTGATTCTGGGAATGAAAATGTTACAGTATGAAGAGTGTTTGATGGCTCTGGGTCTGTACTCACTGGAATCAGGGGGGATCTCAATGAAACCTACTGAATATTGAAAGGACTAAATAGAGTGATGTGGAAAGGATGTTTCCCAAATGGGTTGAGTGTAGGAGCAGTGGGCACAGCCTCAGAATAGAGGGATGTTCTTTCAGCACAGATTTGAGGTGGAACTTCTCTAGCTAAAGGGTAGTGAATCTTTGGAATTTATTGCAGGCTATGTCATTGAATATATTTAAAAGCGATTGATAGGTTCTTGATTAGTCAGAGCTTCAAGAGTTATGGAGAGAAGGCAGAAGAATGGGGTCGAGAGGGATAATAATTCGGCCATGATGAAATGGCGGAGCATTCAATGGGCCATTCTGCTTCTATATCTTATGGTCTATAATACTACAATAATTTCAAAAAGCTTACAGTCAGGAAATGGACCAATACAGAATACTATACTGATCATTACTAAAATGCAACATGGCATTTTTAACAAGTGTTACAAAATGACATGATGAGAACCTTACCTGAGCTTCTTCTTGGTGTCTTTTTAGTTGCTCAAGCATTTGCTGAAATTCTGCTTCTTTTTGTACTGCTTCCTCTAAGGTGGCCTGGTTTTGCTCATCATAGGCCATTGCAACAACAGCCAGAATCAAATTGACCAAGTAGAAAGATCCCAGGAAAATGACCAGCACAAAAAATATCATGTATGTTTTTCCAGCAGCTCTCAGGGTCTGATAGAATAAAGTGTTAAACTCCCCATTACTCTTAGATTGTCTTTATTGAGAAATCAGAGATTACATAAAGACAATATACTTTCATGTGAGAATGAATAGTTCAAGTCAAACTTCCTTGGGAAAATGTTTCACAGAAATCTTGAACATTTATGGCATTGAAGAAGGCCACTTAAGTTCATCATTAAAATAATTAGATATTCATTATATGTGAATTGTCACAACTAGGGGTCATTTACTATGTGGACTGTATTATCTCAGTGTAATCTTGTGGATATGCAGTGTCCCATGGATTATGAATGACTAATTGTTTGTCTTTGGACTAGCTCTGGTTTTTCACTTTGCTTTGCAAGTGTCTCATTTTGCATCATGGGGATTGTTAAACTCTTTGTAATTATTACTTTTATTCAATTTGGGATAATTAAATTTTCATGGGATTTTGTAGTTGTTGTCTTTGGGAGTTATTGCTTTGTCTGGACACCGGGGCTGTCTGGTTGTCTGAATTCCTATGAGCTCCAGGGTGTACTTCAGGGGGGCATGTTAACCCCTCTTTACTTGGTTCTTGTCTGGTGAAACTCTGACCCAGTTCTTCTATGTTTCATGAGTGATTTCAGTTTATCAGGACTCTGTATAGTTCACCTGAGTTCTTGTTAGATTTACTGATTAATTTCTGTAATAAATCTTTTGTTATGTTTGAGTTGCCGAAGTCTCTGTGATTCCTGCACTTGAGTTTGCTAGTGACCCTGACATTAATAAATTGTAAACCAACTATAAAGAATGTACCACATTCAGTGTGCCTTGTAACTGCACAATAACAATCAGGATGGTAACCCTTTTACAAGAAGATATGTGTTACAAACAAGGTAAGCATGATTGATAGGGAAATCATTATCAAAAAGAATCAGCATTATATTGGCAATTTACCACATACTCATGCCCAAAGACAAAGCCTCGCTCAAAATCGCTCTCTGGTTTCATCTCCAAGAAGTTAAACATAACTTGGGTGCCAATGAACCTTGTTAACTGAGCCCATTTATAATCTAGACAGAGGAAGTACCTTCCAAACTCTACGAAAACAAAGAACGCTTAGCTTCAACAAACTCCAGCTGTCTCCTTACCAAAATGGATCCATGACTGGCTTGGAAATAGATAGATATTGATAATGTTTTGTGAGTGGAAGCATGTGACCTGTGGTGTATCACATCACATTGATCTGTTCCAGAACCCTTCCTGTTAGTTGTTTGATCAATAGTCTGACTGTGATTCATACCATTGACCCCTACCATTACCTGAGGGGTCAGTGGGCCCCAGGTTGGGAACCCCTGACCTAGAGGGGTTCTGAGAAACTGAGAAGCATAAATAAAGTTAACAAGTTTTTGCCACAGCACAGGTGTATACATCAGAGAGCAATTGTACATTTAAGGGGACAGATCTGAAATATATTTTTCACAATGAGAGGATTTTGGGAACACAGGGCATGTGGAAGTGGTGAAGATAGATTTTCTCGGTGCCTTCAAGTATCAAGGCAAGTACTTGAATTGCCATAGCAAAGAAGGCTACAGGCTAAGTTCTGGAAAATGGGATTAGTATAGATATATACTTAATGGTTGGCCTGTGCACAATGTGCTGAACAGTCTATTTCTGTGCTCTAGGGCAATACATGCTCCTGTACTATTGAAGAGCAAGGTAAATGTGTGGAATATGGAATAGGGGCCCTGAAAGACAACAGCTCTTTCAGGGTATTCAAGCAGTTGTTACATTGGGGTGTTGTGGACTGCATTACTGATTCACAAAATTGTACTCAACCAAAGTGCATTTTCCATTCAAACAAAATGCACAAGGATTATTCTCACCTTCTCAACCCCAGCTTAATTCATTAATGTTAAATATGCATTCATTTATAACATTGGTGTTTTCCTTTCTTCTCAGAATATTTAGATCATTCCCTGTCATAGAGTCATAGAAAAATACAGCATTGAAACAGGCCCTTCTGGTCCATGCCAAATCATTTAAACTGCACTGAGATAATACCCCTACAATCCAAGTATACAAACTTCTGTTGAAATCAAGTTCATATGCACCACTTGTGCTGGCAGCTCCTTCCACACTCTCACCACCCTCTGAGTGATGTGATCATCACCGTCATGTAATCACTTCACTCACGGCAGTGGCATTTACCTTACTCTGGAAGTTGTCTATCACTTTCAATAAAATCAAAAATAGGTTGCTTCAGCACCTCATTTAAGAGCTAGACATTGATTAAACTAAGATAATTTGTTCTGTGTCTTGTTTGTAATCATGCCATTCAAATGACTGCTACTTGAGGATAAGTTTTGCTCTTTATCAGTTCCTTAATTTCTACACCATCATCATCATCATGTGCCATGTCGTATCACACAGGAAATCATGGACTCCATGACCATGATTGGCCTTGGCAAAGTTTTCTACAGAAGTAATTTGCCATAGCCTTCTTCTGGGCAGTGTCTTTCTACACCACCAGTTTATAGAGTCAGAGAGTCATAAAAACATTCAGCACAGAAAAAGGCCTTTGGACCATCTAGTCTGTGCCATACCATTTAAACTGTCTACTCCCATTGATCTACACCTGGACCATAACCCTCCGTACCCTTGCCTATCCAAACTTCTTTTAAATATTCAAGTCGGGTTTGCATGCACTACTTGCACTGGTACATAATAACATAAGAAATAGCAGGAGTCGGCCATCTGGCCTGTCGATCATGCTCCGCCATTCAATAAGATCATGGCTGATCTGACCATGGACTCATCTCCACCCACCTGCCTTTTTCCCATAACCCTTAATTCCTCTACTACGCAAAATTCTATCCAACCTTGTCTTAAGTATATATTACTGAGGTAGCCTCCACTGCTTCATTGGGCAGAGAATTCCACAGATCCACCACTCTCTGGGAAAAGCAGTTCCTGCTCTTTTCTGTCCTAAACCTACTCCCCCCGAATCTTGAGGCTATGTCCCCTAGTTCCAGTCTCACCTACCAGTGGAAACAACTTTTCTGCCTCCATCTTATCTATCCCTTTCATAATTTTGTATGTTTCTATGAGATCTCCTCTCACCCTCCTGAATTCCAGCAAGTACAGTCCCAGGCAACTCAATCTCTCCTCATAGTCTAACCACCTCATTTCTGGAATCAACCTGGTGAACCTCCTCTACACTGCCTCCAAAGCCAGTACATCCTTCCTTAAGTAAGGAGACCAAGCATAATACACTGGCTTTCGATCAAACTATTCCACTCTCCATTTGTATGAGAAACTCAATCATACTATGATCACTCTTTCCAAGAGGATCCCTAACTACAAGATCTAAGATAGCATGTTCGCTTGTAGGTTCAGTAATCTTATCATGTATGCATTCTATGAAGTCTTCCTCAAGACTGCCAAGACCAACCTAATTCACCAATCTATGTGCAAGTTAAAGCGCCCCATGATAACTGCTATTCCATTATTACATACCTCAGCTATTTCTCTGTTTACTGCCTGTGCCACAGTAACGTTATTATCCAGCGCCCACAAGACAACTCCCACCAGTGATTTTTTTTCCCTTTACTATTCCTAACCTCTACCCAGATGGATTCAACATTCTGCTCCTTAGATCTTTCATTATCGCCCTGATCTCATCTTTAATTAAGAGTACTACCCGACCTGCCTTACCTTCCTGCCTATCCTTCCGCTTTACCTGATATCCTTGGATATTTAATTCCCAATTCTCTCCACCCTGCAACCATGTTTCTGTAATGGCCACTAAATCATATCCCCTTGTACTGATTTGTGCCACAAGTTCACTGACCTTGTTACGAATACTATGGACATTCAGATAAAGCGCCTTTAAAATCTCGTAATCTTTGTCCCTTATGCACTTGACTTTTCTGCACTGCACCCTTACTTCTCTTTTTTAACTTTTGCTTTTACTTATCTTTATCCACACTTTTCTCTTTTACTTTATCCATATTTCTTCATTCTGTTGAACCCATTCCCCTGCTACTTAGTTTATCCACAACTCGGCAGGATCTAGGTCCCATCACGGTTCAGGTGGAGCCCATTCCAATGGAACAGCTTCATCCTTCCCCAATACCAGTACCAGTTTCCCATGAATTCAAACTCACTTCTCCCACACCAATCCTTGAGCCACATTTTTAACTCTCTAATCTTCTTAACCCTGTGCCAATTTACACGTGGCTTAGGTAGTAATCTAGAGATTACCGCCTTTTTGGTTCTGCTTTTTAATTTAGTCCCTAGCTACTCAAATTCCCTCAGCAGAACCTCTTTCCTCATTCTACCTACGCCATTGATACCCACATGGACCACGACAACTGGATCTTTCCCCTCCCACTGCAAATCCCTCTGCAGGTCAGATAGCTCATTCCGCACTCTCATGACCCTCTGAGTGAAGATGTTTCCCCTCAGGTCCCATTAAACTTTTCACCTTTCACCCTTCACCCACGACCTCTGGGTGAAGGGTCCCAGCCAACCTCAGTGGAAAAAGTCTGTTTCCATTTACCCCATCTATACCACTCATAATTTTGTATACCTCTATCAAATCTCCTCTCAATCTCAGTCTTCATTAAAATACCAATTTCTCCAAAGAGAGGGATGGATATCTGTCAGCTGTCAAACACCACTTAATTTCTGGATACAGATTCAGTGACACATTGTGCCTGTATGCATGATCAATATAGGAATCAATCATTAAAAGGTAAATTGAAATATAAAATAAGGAGACAGGAAATACCTTCAATGTTTTAGCTTGTAATACATGAAAAGGGAAAGAATTACTGATAGTATTTTTAGAGATGGCCAAAAATAACCGGGATTTTATTCTCAAACTCCTTAATGTCTGCAGGTGCAGGAAATCCAAATCCTGGAGGAACTCAGTGGGTCAGGTAGCATCTACGGGGAATAATAAACATTTGAAGTTTTGAGCCAAAACTCTTCATCAGGACTGAGAAGGAAAGGGGAAGGTGCCAGAATATAAAGGTGGGGAAGGGGAAGGAGGCTGGCTGGAAGGTGATAGGTGAAGCCAGGTGGGTGGGAAAGGTCAAGGGCTGGAGAAGAAGGAATCTGATAGGAGAGTGGACCACAGAAGAAAAGGAAGGAGGAGGGGATCTGGGGGAAGTAATAGGCAGGTGAGAAGTGGTAAGAGGACAAGAGCAGGAAATAGAAGAAGAGGGGAGGGTGAGAGAATTTTAACCGGAAGGAGAAATCAATGTTCATGCTGTCAGGTTGGAAGGTACCCAGATGGAATATAAGGTGTTGCCCATCCACCTTGACGGAGGCCTCATCTTGGCACAAGAGGAGGCCATGGGCCAATATGTCGGAACGGTAATGGGAACTGGAATTAAAATGTTTGGCCATCGGGAAACCCTGCTCGTGGTGGACGGTGCTGAGGTGCTTCAGGAAGCACCAGGACTTTATTCTGTTGTGAATGCTGAGATTATAATTGCCTTTAATTTGACTATGATTAATTTTATATGAGTGAAATGTGCTGTAGATTGTACTACTGAAAAACAGTGACAATATTTTGCAACTAATATTTTCCATTGATGTTACATGATAAACCATCCTTACCAGCTGGTAAAGGTTTTCCCAAAAGTCCTGAGTCATCAGCCGAAATAATGATAAGAATGCCCAGCTGAATGTGTCAAAGCTGGTGTAACCATAATTGGGGTTTCTTCCAGCTTTCAGGCATGTATAGCCCTCGGGACATTGACTGAAAAAAATAAAATATGAAATAATGGAAAGCACAATTAAAATATTTAACACCTTTACTTTTTATAATTTACAGCTGTCATGTTGATTTTTTTCTAAACTCTCATTCATAAAAGCATTCCCGCATTGCTGGTTTGTCTGGAATTTGAAGTGATTTTCTGGAGACCCTTTGTCAGAAAACTTAATTCAAGTTGATGTACCTCAAAAACTCGTATGCCTTTCATGATTATGATTGTGAATACCTTGCTGATGTTTCAAAAACAGAACTACTTACAATATTGTGAAAAACTCTTAGGGAAGTATTCGCCTCCCCCCCCCCCCTTGGAAGTTCTCATGTTTTATTGTCTTACAAAATTCAATCACATTGGATTTAATTTTGCTTTCGTGACATTGATCAACAGAAAGACACTTCCATGTCAAAGTGAAAACAGATCTCTAGAAAATGATCTAAATTAATTGCAAATATAAACCAAAAATTAAATGATAGCATAAATATTCACCAGCCTCCCTTTAGCATGACACGCCAAATCATCAGTGGTGAAGCCAATTGGTCTTAGAAGTCACACAATTATTTAAATGGAGATCACCGTGAGCAGTCAAGGTTTTTCAATTGTTTGTCGTTTCCGAACCTGTATCTGGAAGGTCCAGTTGCTGGTGAGTCAGTATCCTGGCTAAAACTACACCATGTAGACAAAAGAACACTCTAAGCAATTCTGCGAAAAGGTTATTGAAAAGCACAAGTCAGGAGACGGATACAAGAACACACTGCTTTATGGGAGAGTGGCAAAGGAAAAGCTGCTGTTGAAAAAAACCTCATATGAAATCTTGGCTAGAGTTTGCCAGAAGGCATGTGGGAGGCTCTGAAGTCAGCTGGAAGAAGGTTCTATGGTCTGATGAAACCAAAATTGAACTTCTGGCCATCAGACTACATGCTATGTTTGGTGTAAGCCAAACACCACACATCAAAAACACACCAACTCTACCCTGATGTGGCTGCATACTGCTGTGGGGGTGATTCACTGCAGCAAACCCTGGAAGGCTCGTGAAGGTAGAGGGTAAAATGAATGCAGCAAAATACAGGGAAATCCCGGAGGAAAACCTGATGCAATCTGCAAAAGAACTGCGACTTGGAAGATTTGTTTTCCAGCAAGATAATGACCCCAAGCATAAAGCAAAAGCTACACAGGAATGGCTTAAAAACAACAAAGTTAATGTCCTGAATGTCCAGGTCAGAGTCCAGACCTCAATCTAATTGAGAATTTGTGGCTAGACTTGAAAGGAGCTCTTCACTCATCATCTCCATGCAATCTGACAGAGCTTGAGCAGTTTTGTAAAGAAGAATGGGGAAAATTGCAATGTCCAGACGTGCAAAGCTGTTGGAGACCTATGCACACAGACACAAGGCTGTATTGCTGCCAAAGGTGCATCTACTAAATATTGACTTGCAGGGAGTGAATACTTATGCAATCAATTATTTTGTGTTTTATATTTGTAATTAACTTCGATCACTTTGTAGAGATCTGTTTTCACTTAGACACAAAGGAGTCTTATTCTGTTAATAAATGTCAAAAAAAGCCAAATTAAATCCACTGTGATTCAATATTGTAAAACAATAAAACTTGAAAACTTCCGGGGGGGGGGTGTCAATACTTTTTATAGGAACTGTATAAATAGCTAGAGTGTCTAATACTTTTGCACAGAATTGTAGTGAATTTATGTATTACACTGTGCTGTTGCCACACAAAAAAAATCAAATTTCATAGGTGATGATAATCCTGATTCTGATATGGGTCTCTAGTATGGACTGAGAGTGAGAAGGGGTAGGAAAAGGGGAATCATGGTTGCGGCAAGAGGAAGGGAGAGGGGCGGGGGCAGGAAGCACAAGAGGGACATTCTGTAATGATCAAGAAACCAATTGTTTGGAATTAAATGACCTTGCCCTGTGTCTCCAGGCTGGGTGTGTCTGCATTTGCACTACCTCCTCCTCTGGCATTCTTCCTCTGTCACCTATCCCACACCCCTCCCAAGGTGCTCCACCCTCACCTCCCAACCTCCCTTGCTCCTGCCAGATTTACAAACTCACTCTCCTATCCACATTGATAAGTAGAGTAATGTGCGAAAGTCTTGGTCATCATAGTAATATACGTATATGTGGCTAAGACTTCTGCACAGAACTGTATAAGTTCCAAGTTATTGGGTGAACAACGTAGTCTTTGGTGTAACTGCAAGTCTGTGTCTTTACTATTGCTTTGCTCACACTTGAGTGCTGGTAGCGGGTGCACTTTATTTTTGCCAGTGGGGGGAAGGGGATTGTTGCTCGCTGCTGCTTACGCATGGGAGGGAGGGGAGCTGGGGGGGATCTTTGGGGTTCTAACGTTTAACTGTCATTCATTCTTGGGGCACTCCTTTTTTTCGTGGATGGTTGCAAAGAAAAAGCATTTCAGGATGTATATTGTATACATTTCTCTGATATTAAGTACCTTTGAACCTTTGAAATGACATAAATGCAAATACACTCAGACACAGCTCTGCTAGTTAACATATCATCAATAATTAAGTTGATAGTTGCAAGCTCTCTTTTGTGATTTTAATTAATTTGCCCAATTTTATTACAATCTTATATATCCCAATCCCACTATTCTACATGGCATTTACTTAACAAATCTATTATTTATTCATTTCTTTAAGCGTAACTATTCATCTGTTCTAAAACCAAAGCAAAATTAAATGTGATAACTCACCCAGCATCTGAACCATTACCACAGAGCAGTGCATCTTTGGATCCTTCCAAGAAATAGTAATTTTCTGTTAATTAAATGATAACAAAATATTATTAGCTTTTTTTTCTGGAAACACACTTGCCTATACATGTAGATAAATATAGTTTTTGTCAAGGGTTTAAAAATAATCTTGCAATTCTCTGCTGTGTTTAAGTAATAGAGAATGAGAACTGACTGTTTGGCATTTTCGTTAGTTTTCTATGGTATTGGCAATGCAATATATCTTAAAACTTTGATGTTAAAGAAAGCAGATAAAAGCAACACAAATGAAACATTGATGCTATTACAAATGAGATACCCAAATTAGTGAATACAATATACAACCTGAAATTCGTACTCTTCACAGATATCCGTAACAAAAGAACCTCAGAGAATGAATGATAGAAACATCAAGCTCTGAAGTCTGCCTACCCTTCAAACATATATTAAAATACTAAAATTACTTTTTAAATATTGAAAAGATTGCAAATTAATGAAATATTAAGGGCACTGTAATAATGAAATTACTTTTAAGGGAAATTGCGTGATATATAAAAAAGTTTCTTTGAACAGTTTTTTTCGTTTCCTAGTTGTCTGTGGGTAAGACAAATCTCAGGGTTGTATACTGCATACATACTTTGATACTAAATGTACTTTGAATCCTGAATCTTTGAAGCATATTTCACCTAATAATTCATTAAGTTTATCAGATGTGCCGCTGAAATATATAGACTAAGAACATTCCAAATTGAATTCTCAATTTATAATTAACAAGCTAATCATAGGCAGATGACCCTGGTTTCATAAACTATTAGAAATCTCTACTGCAATCACAGGTATAGATATTGAATGCAAGTAGGAATGCCCAAGCCTTGCAATATTCTGGAGAGCTGATACCTGTTGCACTGAATTCCAGTACAGGATCAATATCCTTACAAAAGTCGTGGGGGAAATTATGCAAAGTAAGTGAGTGACTAAGTAAGAATAATGAGACAAAATCTTCGCATGAAAGCAAGTTGTCTTCTCTATAGGTTGCTCTCAAAAAAATTCAAAGCCAACTTAAACTGATCTTGGTGAAGCTGCAACTCGTGAATAGCCAAACTTCTGGATACCATCTTTATCAGGATCAGGGTTATTATCACAGGCATATGTCATGATAATATAGAAATGCATAAATAAATAAATAAGGTTAAAATATGTGTGTGTGTGTGTGTGTGTGTGTGTTGAATAGATCAAAAATAGTGCAAAAGCAAACAATATATACATAAAATGATTTCTTGGACCACTGGCTGGATCATGTGGCGCACCATTATTCATCACCGGGAGTTAGGTTCAGATGTGGATAACATTGGTAGAATTTCTGATGAGAAACTCTAAAGATCTTGAATAAACTATGCTCATAACATCTCTTAAAATATATGAAATGTTAGTGCACCAGATGTTTTAATTATCAGATACTTGTTCCAAACAGGAGATAATTTGATAAATAGTGTTCTTTACAAATTTTCTCTCCTCTATATTGGGAAGGTGTTGAGTATGTAGATTAATTTGGGCAAATGCATTTTAAAAACACAAAATACTTCTGATGCTTTATATCTGGCTGAAAAGCAGAAAATACTGGTAGTACTCAGCAGGGTGATGGAAAGAAAATTAACAGTTCAGGGCAGTGAAATTTCATCACTTCAGAGCATTCTAATTGGCTGCATCACTGTCTGGTATGGGGGGGGGATGGGGGTTATTGTACAGGATGAAGTAAGCTGCAGAGAGTTGTACACTTAGTCAGCTCCATCAGGAGGACTAGCCTCCATAGTATCCAGGACATCTTCAAGGAGCGATGCCTCAAAAAGGCAGCATCCATCATTAAGGACCCCCATCACCCAGATCATGCCGTGTTCTCATTGCTACCATCAGGAATGAGTTACAGGAGCCTGAAGGCACACACTCAATGATTCAGGAACAGCTTCTTCCCTTCTGCCAGCAGATTTCTGAATGGACATTGAACCCATGAACACTACCTCATGACTTTTTGCACTACCTATTTAACAATTTTAAATATATACACACATTTACTGTAATTCACATTTTTTCTCTGTTATTATGTATTGAACTGTACTGCTGCCACAAAGACAACAAATTTCACAACTGGTGATATTAAACCTGATTCTGATTTTGATTCTGAAAGCTTTCAAGAACACTACCATATTGATTTTCTTTCCCTCTCTCTCCACAAAGTCCAGTTGCCTACTGAGTACACTTTTACACTGACTAATTTTTGTTCCTTATTTCAAGAAATGGAATGTAATGGTTCTAACTTGGGCAGTTGCAACATAGGACAGGGTGGTTGGTGGAGTGGTGAGGTTACAGACTTCGTTAAATTTTTAGAGCACACTGAAACTGAATAGACCATCACAGATATACTTCCTGGCTGCAAATTATCATTTCTATTGTTTATTCTTCCACATCGATAAATATTAAAATAAAATTTTTACAACAAATACAGAGATGATGCTTGACTTAATCCGGTCCAAATAAATTAACTAATGTGAACATCAAGTGCTTACTTGTGTCTAGGATGTATTTCTCAAAATTAAATGTGTTCATTGTCTCATTGGCCATGGTGTCATTCAGAACAAATGAGCTGTTAGTTGTACTAAAGTTGAACTCAGGCGGCCATTGAACACATTTATGTTTTAAGTTTCCCATGAACAGCTGTAGCCCTATTAGTGCAAATACGCTCAAACAAAAAACAGTCAGAATCATTACATCGGACAGCTTCTTCACTGACTGGATCAGGGCACCCACAATGGTCTTGAGACCTGCAAAATAAAACCCATCAGTCCTTCAGTTAACATTCGCACGCTTGTTAGTTAAAACAAGGAAATATCAGTTCTTCCCATAATTGAAAAGACAACAAAAATTGGAAAGGATGTAAACCTGAAATAGAGACAGAAAATGTTGAAAATACACCACAGGTCAGACAGCATCTCCTTCAAGAGGACCACAACCTTGTTGTAGTTTGGAATCTTGCGTGCCTCATTGGCCCGGAGAGCTATGTTGGCTGGAGTCAGGGCTTTCTGCTTTGGCTCTTGGGAGGGTTACCCATGCTAAATAGGTCAAAGGGTGGAGACCTGGCTAAGAGTGGTCCACTGATCCTCCAGGTTTGGGGGTTCAGCTCAGGGCTAACAACACTGAGTGGTCAAAAAAATTCTTAAGGAAACAGCAATGAAGAATCCTTTATCAGTGTGGACAGGCAGACATGGAGGACCTTCATTGCTGCCCTAAACACCAGCAGTGTAATGGGCAGTAAGTAATTAAGACAGCACCTGAAGAGAGAAACTGACTTAGCATTTCAGGTCCTCAACTGACCTGCTGAGTATTTCCAATGTTTTCTGATTTTAATCCAGTTCCTCCTGTATTCTACTTGCCAATCTCAAGCAAGAAATAACTTAAATTTGTGAGAATTTGCAGAAAGCAGGCAATTACGAAACATGCGATTGGATATTTTGCAACAACAATGAAAAGCAGCAGCATCTGTGCAGTTGAAAATTGCATAATTTCAATAGAGAGGCTTCCAAGAATGTACTAAGTAATTTATTGATCGGAATGGGAATGGACATTACAGGAAGCAAACTGCTCAAGTTGGCTGCGGCAATATCTCATGCAAAAAGTTGTTAAACATCAAGGCTGAGCCACAAGCAAAATTAACACTGAAAAGCCAAGTATTCTGAATTTCAAAATATTTTACTGATTGCTGCCATTGTACCTTATTTTTAATTGCAATAAAGAAAGATCAGCCTCAGTGTTTAACCCAGCTCTCACCTGAAATTGTTTTCAAAGTTCAGAGAACTCAAAATGTTCTCAACACTGACACATTGCCCAGGTCCGCAAACTCTGTAAAAGGCGACGGCACAGACAAACACAGTAACAGCACACAAGAATACAACTGCGGGCCAGCCAGCACTGAGCATCATTCACTTCTTACCTGGTATTACTGAAATAGTTTTCAAAGCTCTCAATACTCTGAAAGTTCGCAGAGCTGAAACATTGCCTAAGTTTACAAATTCTGTTACATACCTGTAGAATTAAATCACAGTTAATTTTGGCTTTAGAAACATTTCAGTATCATTTCTCAAATATGCTCACTTTAAACAGGGGATTATTTAAAAATATTTTTCTTTCATGCCTGTTCTCCATTGCACTATGGTGTTAGCACATTAGATACAGTTGAATGACAATCAGCGTGGTGGCAGTACTCATAATAATTTTTATTTCAGTGTTTATTTTGCCACTGTAAAGGCATTAACTACTCGTGTAGGAAGCAGTCCAGTGAATGCGGACAGTCCTCTGGTTCATTCGTTCCTTCGTTCATTATGTGCCGTGTCATGGGTGATCGTGGTCTTTCAATGAACGTGGTTGTTCTTGGCAAATCTTTCTACAGAAGGGTTTGCCATTGCCTTCCTCTGGGCAGTGTTTTTACAAGATGGGTGACCCCAGCCATTATTAGAAATTATTTGCCTGGCGACAGTGCTCACATAATCAGGACTTGTGATATGCACCACCTGCTCCCAAGGTTTTACAGAACCCTGACTGGGGGTGGTGGGAGGTGCTATACCTTGCCCAAAGGTGACCTGCAGGCTAGCAGAGGGAAGGAGACCCCTATGCCTCCTTTGGTAGAGATGAATATCCACTCTGCCACCCAAGGGCACTCCAAATGTATTATGACTCTTCATGTGCAAACCCAGACAACGATTAATGCCAGACATACAGGCTCTGCATGCCTGATAAGTAACCTGATAAAGCATACAATTAGAAGATTTTTGTTTTGTTTCCCTTCCAAACCAAAATGCATCAGACTTAATCTCAGCATTTCACCACTAGCCCAAATGAAAATAGTTTAATTAGCATTTACCAGGAATCAAAGCTGGAACTTTCTTGTTTGGCTCAATGTTTTACATTTACCCACTAAGTCATCAAGCAATGATGAGGAATCAGAAATGTAAAAAAAAAAATCCCTTCCCTCTTCTTCTATTCCCCACTCTGGCCCTTTACTTCTTCTCACCTTCCTATCACCTTCCCATCACCTTCCCCTGGATTCCGTCCTCCTTCCCTCTCTCCTACGGTCCACTCTCCTCTCCTATCAGATTCTTTCTTCTCCAGCCCTTGACCTTTCCCACCTGCTTGGCTTCACCTATCACCTTTCAGCTATTCTTCTTTACCCCCCCACCCCCACCATTTTATTCTGGCATCTTCCCCCTTCCACGTCACTTCTGAAGAAGAGTCTCGGCCCGAAACATCGACTGTTTATTCATTTCTATAGATGCTGCCTGACCTGCCGAGTTCCTCCAGCATTTTGTGTGTGTGTGTGTGTGTGTTGCTTTGGATTTCTCAGACAATTGATCTCAATTCTTCATGACCAAGCAGCCTCTGTCATGGAAAAGACACTGCTGTTTATCAGGAATAAATCAATACAGTGCACAACACTGCCTTTTGAATGCATTATCCTACAGTTATGCCTATGAGAACATGGTCCCAGAGTAAAATAACACTGAGCATATTTGACTTTTACTTACGCCATAACAATGACACTGAAATCCAGCCAGTTCCAGGGATCGCGGAGAAATGTGAAGTGATCTACACAGAAGCCCCTTGCTAGAATTTTTATAAGTGATTCAAATGTGTAAATACCAGTGAAGGTATACCTATTAGAATAACAATAAAAAATCTGTTCAGCAATTTTCTGGTAAACATCACTAAAAAGGGAAACTTCAATAAATTTCCATTAGAAAGACTGATCTTAATGACGATTTCTACTATAAAAATGTCTTCCACTTCTAATACATCAAATATTATGGAATTCTGCAATTATATTAAACTTCTTTTTAAATTTGTAGTTGATTTCTGGGATTTGAGCCCAAGTTACATTTGAGAAGGACATAGAGTACATGTTAGACACAAATTCCTGCCATGGGAAATAAATAAAAAAAAAATTGTTTACCAAGTATGTAGGAGCTCTTGAAATAGATCTGGAATATTATATTTATTTATTAAGATACGGCACGGAATCCGCCCTTCGAACCACACCGCTTCGCAACTCCACAATTTAATCCTAACCTAACCACAGGACAATTTACAATGACCAATTAACCAGCCAACTGGTACATCTTTGAACTGTGGGAGGGAGCTGGAGCACCCAAGGTAACCCACATGGTCACGAGAGAACGTTAAAAACTCCTTACAGGCAGTGGCGGGAATTGAACCCAAGTCGCTGGTACTGGAAAGCATTGTGCTAATCACTATTTTACTGTGACGCCCTATTGGTGAAATGCCTAGAAAGTGAATCATTTCTCATCCTGAAACTTTATAGCATGGTAATTTGAGCTTACTCATAGAAATACAAGTTAGAAATTAATACTGGGTCAGAGTATGAAAACGCTTTGAATCCAAATCATTGCCTTTGACTTGATGTCACTGTCACTGGCGAGTTAATGCCACGCTCATGCTGACCTATTCCTGTGTGAACTGATTTGGGTCATAGGCTCTCAAAGGTCACGCTTTGATTAGGCTAGAGCACTCTGAAAACATGGGGGCTACAATATAGGGGAGGAAGTGTGTCGGCTCTAATCTACATATCCCAGTGACAGGAGGTGGAGCAGTTTTACACCGAGGTGTGAGGACACAACAATTCTGATGGAAAGCATCTACGGAAGGTTCCCACAATGACTGGCTACACACCTTGGAATCGAAGCAGTGTGGGAAGCAACTCCATGGCCTTACAAGAGCCTATCCTTTCGTGTCTAGAGCTGTAGCTTTTCTGCACAGCCGTGTAAAAGATGCAGCTTCATGGGTCCACCTATCACCCCTCAACCTACAATACAGCCACCTATCCCACAATGGCAGCCATTCTTTGGACAAATCTCTTACCCCTCTCATTGCTTGAGCACTTCGCTCCTGCCTATACATTAAATGCAACTAGCATTATAACATTCATTTCTCCAGAACCACACAGCCCAAAGCACACAATTTCACAACAATTCAGCTTTGGGAATTACATAACTTACCAAAATTCCCCTTTGTCTTACAAGGTAAGGATGCCCTTGATAGTGGTTGGTCCATGGTCTTAGAGGCAGACCTTTCTATAACCAAAGGCCAAACTTGCTGAAGAAACCTGCAGATGCATTGTTTCAGTCTGCTTTTACCACACCAATCATATTTCAGTCTGCTTACCCTCAACAATCATAATTCAGCCTGTTTTCACTCCACCAATCATATTTCAGCCTGCTTTTGCCCTACCAATCATAATTCAGCCTGCTTTTACCCCACCAATCATATTTCAGCCTGCTTCTATCCCACTCATCATAATTCAGCCTACATTTACCCCACCAATCAAATTCCTTCCTGCCTTGACACCCTTCTTTCTCCTTGGTCTAGTCTCTTTCCATATACATCTGGCACTTTGGATACTTGCTGCCACTGTGACAATTTCCAATTCCCTACTTCACCAGGATGAGGAATCCCTCTGCACCTCACTGGGCTGGAGCACCCTCTGCTCTTTCTCAAACAGAAGCCTAACCAGTTACCCTCCACCAATGCACTCATTTCTCTGGCTGAACAAGTCCAACCATTCAACTTCTCCTTCAACTCCAGTCACTTTCTCCAGGTCAAAGGTGTTGCTAGGAGCACCTGCACTGGCCAGAGCAACTGCTATATTTGTTTTTTATCTCAGTCCTACTCGTGGACACATTAGCAGTTTTTTTCTGGATTTATGACTAAGTTAGGTAGGTTTCAAGAAATGACTGGAAGTCTGCAACTATATGAGATGTCAAAGATGGCACATGGAAGGGGAAATGTGATAATATATTACCTTGTAAGGAAGAATAGAAATATTTAAATTGTAAGGAATATTAAGTATTGATGGACAGACAGATCTGGATGTACTCACAGAAGAAAGAAAAAGTTACTGTAGGAAATATTTAGAACTATAAATGAGTTACTAATTTACAGAGTCATCAGAAAAGTACAACACAGAAACAGGCTCTTTGGCCCATCTGGTCCATGCCAAACCATTTACCCTGTCTACTCCCATTGACCTGCACCTGGACCATAGCCCTCCATATCAGTCCCATCCATGTACCTATTCAAACTTCTCTTAAACATTGAAATCAAGCTTGCATGCACCACTTGCACATGCTCATTGACTTGCTCATGCCACACTCTCACAACCCTGAGCAAAGATGTTTCCTGCCATGTTCCCCTTAAACTTTTCAACTTTCACCCTTAACCAACCTCCGGCTGTAGTCCCACCTAACCTCAGTGGAAAAAGCCTGCTTGCATTTGCCCTATCTATCTATACCTTGCATAATTTTGTAAACCGCTTATCAAATTTCCTCTCGAACTTTTACGTTCCAAGGAATAAAGTCCTAACCCATTCAATTTTTCCTTATAACTCAAGTCCTCCAAACCTGGCAACATCCTTGCAAATTTTGTTAATTTGCAAAGTTGAATGAAGTACAAGAATATGGAAGCCTTGCTACAACAGGATAGAGTTTTGATAAGGCCATTCCACAGTCATCTTATTATAGGAAAGATTCCTTTGCCTCAGAGATGGTGTTACAAAAGTTCAATTGATTAATTCCTGAGGAAATGCAGTTGTCTTTTGAGGTAAGTGTTTCTTATGTAAGGACACCCAGTTAACATTCTTTATCAGAATACATATTTCTATTCTTCCTCACAAAGAGCACAACCTAAAATATCACTTCATTATATTCTATATAGAGACCAGAAAAATAAATTATGTTTCATTTCAGATGCTAATGGATTCACCAGTATATTATGAAGACATTTCCCTAATGGAACTAAGGAGCAATCTCTCAATAAGAGATCAGTTAATTAGCAGCAAGCTGAGGAGGATTATCTTCTCTCAGAAGATTATGCAGTAAATATTTGGATTTCTCTAAGTCAGAAGGAAATGAATGTCAAATCTTTAACTCTACACTTTGTTCAAGTATATAACTGGACTATAAAGTCAACAGGATTATGGGATAAGGAATGCAAATAATGTTGGAGGCAAAGGTCAAATCAGCCATGATCTTATCGGATGGCAGAAAAGATTGAAGGTGTGATATGGCCTTCATCCATCCTTTCCAATTTTTATATTATTTTCCTTTTGAGGAAGGAGGTGGAGTAAGATATTATATCAGCGCACTTGACAAGTCCAAGCAACAGCTCAAATTCTGGCAGCACAAGAGTTGATCCAGCTGGATCAGAGCGTTACCTGGCAGATGGCATCACTTAATATCCATCCTATGTGTCCAACATATGATTCATGCTATGCATAGCATGAGCCAAAGTTCTGGGTTAAATTTCTACTCCACATGATCGTCACAGAATAAATGTATTTTCATTATTTATAAAAACATAGGAATTCAATCGCTTAGCTACCAGATCCAAATTAAAACTGAGGAAAAAAATGCTCTGTTAGGATTAATAATCAGTAACTGAAGAAATATCTTCAAAATAGATGAGTTCAATGCTTCATTTGTAAAGGAGACGGAAGTATTCCAAGTGACAATACTAAATTTGGAAATAGTTCGGAAAATGTGTAGCTTGGGTTATAGATGTTTGGGTTGAATTGTTCTCCAATCTAGGCAACTTACTTGCAAACATTTCATCACCATATGAGGAGACATCATCAGTGCACTGTTGAATGTGGTGTGTCCTCCAAATGCTTGGCCTTTATATATTTTTCATTCAGAGGACACCACAGTCAACAGCATACTGGCGGTGTCTCCTTGCATGGTGACGAAACGTTTACAATAAATTGCCAATATTGGAGAACAACTCAATTCAACTAATATTAAATTGATCAAAAGGCAAGCTTTTTAAGGAGATTAGAAGTAATCTGATCAGAGTAAACAATCTTGCTTTTTCTGAGTAGGTCAGGGATAAGACGAGTTAGGGAATGTTTAAGGACATTTCTCAAGGGGACATCTAAAAGGCATTTGCTCAATTTTAGCAGAATGGATTATCAAATGCTCATGATGGGAAGTAGTCTATTTAAATTGATTTTAAAAAATGTAATATTTAAGTTATTCATGAGCCAAAATATGAACATTTATTTGTTGAAAAGATGCTTAAGAATTCAATGTTGCAAATTCAGTAATACACAAAATACTGTACACTTACTCTACATTCTTCGTCCAGTCTGGAGGATTATGCATCGTCATAAACACACAATTGGTCATAATAGTGCACATGATGAGCATGCTGAACAATGTAAGATTCAGTCAAGAAAAACAAATCTCACAAAAATATGATCATTAAAGCATTTTGAATTTCAGACATAATAACAATAAAAGATGATCTTTTTGTTTATTTTAGAGGGATTAAAAATACAACCATTATAATCATTATTGTAAATGTAATTTTCAAATGTAGATCCTAATCGGAGCAATATCCTTTCTTTCCAATTTGGCGAAAGAGAACTTCCCAGACATACTAGGCATGAGTTTAATTATATTATCAAAGTGGATTGCTCTCTGTAAGAGTTAGTTATTCAAAGTGACAGGCTCATTGATTGGCATTGAGTTGAGATCCCAATCCTAAATTTTAAAAAAACTTCGAAATGCATTCCCAGTAACTCATGCTAAGAGAGAAATGGACTGACATGAGAGGAAAGGTAAGATTAAATCTGATCCCAAAAGGCTTAAAAGAATAACCATCTATTTCTTGACAATCATAGACAGGTATGACATCTCAGCCCTGAACAGTAAAACAGTTTGACCTTTAAACTAGGAATGATTGAAAATTTAGGAGGTAAAACCTGTTACCACTTCAGAATAAAGGTTATATCTTCTTCCTTAACATCCTGAAAGAGATGGGATTCAGGTTCATAGTAATGATACAATGTTCTTCATGAGCTGTAAGAATTGTCTTCTACTAAAATGACTAATGCTGTTCATTTTATGATATAAAATGTAGTGTACACTCACATTCTGAAGTACTCATTGTAATCACATGCTACTGTACATGTTTTATACTCATCATAACTGTACCATCTGAGGGTGCCTGGAAGAAGGTGCTGGTGCATCATGGGAAGGTGCATCAATAAACCAGCAACCTAATCTATATCTCAACTTAATATTTTGTATCATATTCTTGTTGATTCATTCCACTCACTTCCATCCAACAAGCTACAATGCTTATCCCTGCAAGTAACCAAAGTGCTACACTTGCCCATTCACCTCCTCCCTCACCTCCATTCAGTGTCCCAAACTGACCTTCCAGGTGAGGCAATACTTCACCTGCAAATCTGCTGGGGTCGTCCATTGTGTCCGGTGTTCTCAATGTGGCCTCCTCTACCTTGGTGAGACCCGTCGTCAATTGGGGGGAAAGCCACCCTGTCCAGCACCCCTGCTCCATCAGCCAAAAGTGGAACTCCCCAGTGGCCAAACATTTTAATTGTAGCTCCCATTCCTGGTCCAACATGTCAGCCCATGGCCTCCTCTTCCACCATGATGACACCACCCTCTGGCTGGGGGAGCAATGCCGTATAACCCATCTAGGTAGTCTACAACCTGACGGGGTTTTCTCCATCAGAATTCTCCTGGTAAAAAAAAAGTCCCTCCCCCTTACCCTCTTGTTCTATTCCCCACTCCAGCCTCTTACCTCTTCCCACCTGCCTATCACTTCCCCCGGGTCTCCTCCTCCCTTCCTCCTATGGTCCACTCTCCTCTTCTATCAGATTTCTTCCTCTCCAGCCCTTTAACTTTCCTACCCACCTGGATTCACCTATCACTTCCAGCTATCCTCCTTCCCCCATCCCACTTTTATTTTAGTGCCTTCCCCCTTCCTTTCCAGCTATGATGAAATTTCCACAGATGCTGCCAAACCTGCTGAGTTTCTCCAGCATTTTGTGTGTGTTGCTTTGGATTTCCAGCATCTGCAGATACCCTCTTGTTTATTACTTACTATGTTTCACAGTTTTCTTCATCTTCCAAGATTTACACACCAGCCTACAGAAAGACTCAAGACACCTGTGGACTCTTTGATTATCTGGGGACCTTCCCTCACTCTTACACCTGTTGTGGCAATCCCATCAGATGTAGCAGTCCACAATGACCAGCTTCCTCTGGACTGGGATAATTCTACCAGTTATACTGTACTGGACAATCACTAGGTAAGCCTTAGAAGCATCATTTCTAGATGCTTTCACCAAGGTATCCAACAATATATGCAATTTAATCCTATATGGAATTAAAGAATTATTGCCCCAATACATTGTTTATGTAGACTGAGTATGAATTTTATCAATATCGTTACCTCCACGTAGAAAAGAGTAATCTGCAGTTCTTAAACACATTCAAGCCTTTTAGTTTTCAAAAGTACACCATGTAAAGGATATGAATGTACCAAAATCTTAATAGCTAGTTTCCTTATAGGATTGAAAGGACTTAAAATGTACAAGGCAGGTGTGGCACTAAATCGGAAGACTGCCTTCCCTCTGTTCAATACTATAAAAGTCTGTAAGGAAAAAAATGACATGATTATAATTGTAAGGTGGAATTGGATGTAAAAAGCACATTTTACAAGATTTATGTTTCTTGTGTGAATAAATACTGAATACAATCTGCAATCATTCTTGTTTACCAAAATACAAAGGTATTTAAGAATTTAAAATGAAAAAACCTGACAAATACAATACTGTGCAAAAGTCTTAGGCGCACATATGTAACTAGGATGCCTTTGTCATTTTATTTTAAATTTGTACTTACATTGGGAATAATTTATAGAAGTCAGCTGACCTACCAACCAGATAATACTTAATACTACTGAGCTAATACAAAGATAAGTACTCTTATTTCTGTTTCCCAACCACCCTCATATTTTAACCAATATAGAGTACTGTGCAAAAGTCTTGGGCATCCTTAGCTATACATACTGTATATGCCTAAGACTTTCGCACAGTACTGTAATTCATTTTAAAGCAAAACTTAACCATAATACTTATCTTGGAAATAATTTGTTACAGATACATTCAGTATATACCCAATACTGCTAAAGTCTTTTGGCCCAAAACGTCGAGTGTTTACTCTTTTCCATAGATGCTGCCTGGCCTGCTGAGTTCCTCCAGCATTTTGTGTGCGTTGAATGGTATAATCTGATTCTTGTACCATATTTTCTCTCTGTTCATGATTACTATTTTCTCTCTACAACAATATACAAATACCTTCCAAATACAAATGTGAACATTATTAAGTTAAGATTCAAAATTCCTTGATAGATTAGTCCTGATTATCTGAGATGTACCTGCTGAGTGTGTAGGTTTCAGATAATCAGGACCAGTGACCTCGGACCATAAGAAATAGAAGCAGAAGTTGACCAAACAGCTTCTCAATGGAAAGCCAGAGCTAAACTTTTGGTTTTACTCTATCTTCGATTCCTAAACCTAAATTTCAGACTTCCTTAATGTCCAACAGTTATTCATCTGTAGAACCTATAATCCACAGTGTGAAGAAGCTACCCATTCCTAAATGGCCGTTCCCTTGTCCTGAGAATATACACACTGGTTCTTAATTTGAGCTAAAGCTAGGGCAATCCCTCCAAGCATTCTATTTTTTTTTTTGATGAGGCCACCCCCCTTTCTATATTCCAGAAAATAGAGATCTAGTGCAGTCAAGCTCTTGTGATATGATACCATGTTGTTTCTGGCAATCTGCCTGGCCAACATTGACTGCATCTTTGTAAGGCAAGTATGCCTTCCCTTAAATAAGGAGATTAAGGAGATGTGGTCTCAACAAAACCGCATGTAATTGCAGTTATATTACCTAAATAGTTACTCTCCTGTCCTTTACAATTAGGACTAACATACTTATTGTCTTCCTAACTGCTTTCTCGATCTCAGGGTCTCCCAACCTGAGGCCTACAGAGACCTTACATAATGGTATTAGTCCATGGCATAAAAAAAAGGTTAGGAACCTCTGCTCTATCTGAATATCAACTTCGGTGATTCAGATACAAGGATTTCCAATCTCTTTGAAATCCAACAATACTAATCCCTCTCCTTTAACCCCATATTCTGCTTTACCATTCTTCCTACTAAAATACATGTTTTCACATTTCCTGCCAACACATCTGCCATCTTCTTGCCTTATCATCCAACCAATGTACAATCCCCCAAAGTAATTTTAGATTCAGCTTCCAATTCCCATTAAACTAGAACACTGAATCATTGATGCTCTCATAGATTGTATATGATTCCTGTTCAACAAGAGAGAAATAACCTACGGTGGGTTTTACATTCAATTTGCTTCTTTTCCAGCCCCTCTATAAAAGGATGTGATCGCAGAATGCTTTACAATGCAAAATATAGAACATCAAAAATAAAATTTCATTAAGAATGGCAAAAAGTGGAATAGCAAAATAAGTCTGGGATAGCTTCAAGAGCACACCACTAATTTTGACTTGAGTCACTACTGGGAAACTGTAGTAATGAGTCATCACTGTAATGTTATATTTCTTCTAATTGGCATCCCAATTGAGAGATGAAATGTTAGTAGTTCAGGTACTTTGAGTATCATTGCGGGTGCACTAGAGAGTGACAAACAGAAAAGAATGCTCAACAGAAATACAAATACACAACAGCCCTTATAGAAGAATCAAGCTTAACAGAGCTTAAAGGAGTTCGTAAGACAACCAAGCCTCCTACTGCCATTCTAAGCAAAAGACCAAATGTACCATAGCCAGAAAACAAGACTTATCTTTAGCTCTCCTGCCTTACAAGATAAAAACTTTGCAAGCATGCAGTGAGAAGCAAAACAATAAAGTGAATTCAGTTCTACTTCATAGGGAAAGTACTGAACTCCATATTCAAATATGACATATACAGCAGAAAGTGTCACATCAAGAAAAAAGTAAAAATCACAAAAGTTTTGGCAACAGTGCTAAAATGATTGCAAAGCACATCACTAATTTGAGAAGCGAATGAAACACTCACTTTTTTTGTTCTATAAAATGGGTCCAGGTCTTCCAGTGGCTCAGAAACCATCCCTGGAGGTATGTCACCATAAATAAATGGTAGTGATTTGCCGGCTTCCAAGTCACGATTTGGCTTTGGGCCATTTTCATCATCATCACCGTGTTGTTCCTTGGGTCTCTTGGCTCTTTCCTCTGCAATGCTTCTCTCAATAGCTGCAAGAGATTCCCGGGTGAAATGTACGAGGCTGTCTGGTCCTGGCGGTGCAAGCAGTGGCTGTGCCATCTTTTCATCGTGCACCTTGGAGATTAACTTCTAGCCTCGTGCATAAAAATGTGCTACATTAAAACAATATACACATCTGTCAAAGGAAAATAATTAATATTCTGAAAAAAATTAAGCTAAACCTTATAGACCTCATAGAGTGCACGCACGCGCACATACACACACACACACACACACACACACACACACACACACACACACACATATGCTGTATATATGTAACCAAGTGACTGTTGAATATCATTTTTTATTGTTAAAGTGTACTTATGTATTCACCTTGGTAATGCCCAAACAGCTACCTGTGCCTTTAACAGAAAACGGTGATGTCAATTTTGCATGGTGGAGTAGAATGAAGAGTTGCCATGTTCTAGAAAGGATGACGTACGAATGCTTTTCCCTGGTTTGGTGAGGAAAGTAAATTGATCGGCGCTGGATAGCCTGATTATCAAGTTCCTTAATTGGCCTACTAGCATGAGTGGGGAGAACTCATTTCAAGGTCCAGCCTATATGTGTTTGGAAGTTAAGCACGTGTGCACCAAATGTGAGTATATCTTAGATAAGATGAGATGTATTTGTTCATATTTTCGATGTTGTGTATAAGGTACAGGGTTGGTGGGATTCTAACTTTGTTTATTTTAGATTTGCCACTACTGTGTTGGTTTTGTATATTTTGTTTCAGTTATTTTCATACTGCATACGTAACAAGGGGTGTGGTCTGAAGTTAAACTGAGATTGTAATGGTGGGAACTGTTTTGCTTTAATTTATTTTGTCGTTTTTATTTTGATACCCTCTTTGTGCAATGAAACATCTAAAACAGATAAAGGAACTTAAGACTCGAAAAAGACTTTTCCACTTCTGTCAATGTGGAGCGGAGAGTGGGAGCTGGTGGGAGCAAACAGTGTTGGGAATGGAGAGGATGGAGTGCTGCAGGAGGGGTGTGGGACAAGTGGCGGAGAAGGAATTTCAGGGAGGCGGGGGGTGTGGAGCAGGTACAGACACACCCAGCCCTGAGACACCAGGCAAAGTCACTTGATTCCAAACAACTGGTTTATTGATCATTACAGAATGTCTCTCTGGTGCTTCCTGCTCCCTCAGCTCTCCCTTCCTTTTTTCCCAACCATCAGTCCCCTCTCTCTGCCCCCTTTCCACTCTCAGTCCACAACAGAGACCCATATCAGAAGCAGCAGCAGTGCAATACAATATATAAAATTACCATAGTACTGTGCAAAAGCTATATATATACCTAAGACTTCTGCACAGTACTCTGTTCAAATAATGCTACCTCATAAAAATCTGATGAAAATCTTCACATGAATCATTTCCTGTTTCCTGGTAACCCAAACACAACTTCATTGCTGTTCATCAAGGTTTCCTTTTCACAATCAAAGACTTACAATCTTACAACTTGATAGCTAGTTACTTTACCTCAAACTTTCACCAGCACCACTTTGTCCTGAGTTCCTTCTGTCATTCATGCATGTGTAACATAGAAACCTACCAATCATGGGCTCAGTTGGATTTGTCGCCAGCAGACTTCTGCCTGACAGTTGGCTAAGCTAACTTATGACTGAAGAAACTGCAACAAGGGGCTACAACTATTAGTATGGGATTGCAGAGGAGTACTTGCATAAGGAGTAGGCCATTTGTTTCCTGTGATGGGGGAGTCTAAGATTAGAGTACACAGCCTCAGAATAGAGGCTGTAACAAACTTTTAGAACAGAAATGAGGAGGAATTTCTTTAGCCAGAGAGTGGTGAATCTGTAAAATTCATTACCACAGGTAGCTGTGGAGGCCAAGTCATTGGGTATATTTAAGGCAGAGGTTGATATATTCTTGATTGGTCAGGGCATGAAGGGATATGGGGAGAAAGCAGGAGACTGGGGTTGAGAATCAAAATGGATCAGTCATGATGAAATAGCGGACCAGACTCAATGGACCAAATATCCTAATTCTGCTCCTATATCCTATGGTCTAATGGTCTCATCTGGCGCCTTTAGCATGCTACACCATTTACTATGCCCACAGTGGATCTTTTAACTCAGTTCTATCTCCCACATCCTAATAATTGCTCTAATGCCTAATAATCTATCCGAAAATAGTAAATAGCACCTTACTGCAAGACTGGTTGTAGGCATCTCAAAGAGAATGACAATCCTGATACCTTAAATGTTAACTGTTTTCCTTCCTACAGATGCCACCTAATCTGCATCAGAATGTTCAACATTTTCTGTTTTTATTTCACACTTCCAAAATTTGTACGTTTAGTTCTTCAGGCTGAGGGCAAAATTCATGAGGAATCTATCACACAGGTCCCTGTCGAATTGTTCTGTCTCCAAGGGCCATGGTTCAGTCTGGAGCTGCTAACTAGACCTGATCACTAGTTGGCAGCTCCAGACTAAACCATCTGCCAGCTGAAGAGAGGTCAGTTTGTTCCTGACCTCCATACTTGCACAATGAAGTACAGAAGATTGGAACATGCCTGAGGCCACTCTGACCTGTTGTGCTATCACAGAGCTCAGCACTTGAATGATCATTTTAGTTTTTAATAGTTTTAAAATTGGTTCCATTTACTTGAACTACTTGACGTTGCTTGGCAATTAGCTTGCAGACGTTTCATCAACAGTCGAGGTGACATCCTCAGTGTGCAGTTGTTGGTGTTTCTTTCTGGGAGTGCTCATGTTTATATAAGCCCCCATTCTCTTGCCTTGGTTTTGGTTGACCACTTCTTCAGTTCAACTTTGAATTCTATTGGCTTGCATTTCTTTGCCACTTAGGGGTTCGTAGATGGTGTCTATTTTGAAATGTTTGTTTACGAAATCATCAGAAGAGAACTACGATCCTAAGAATTCTTGTGCTATAACTTGAACAATTTTTGAATAGGTGATTATTGAGTCAGAGCTGTATAAGAACCAGAACATGACCTCAGGATCCACTGCCTGAGGATCGGTCACCTCTCAAGGAATACTCCACTCTGCAGAGAGGCCTGGAGGTCAATTTGGCCACTGAGGCTAAATTGCTCCAATGAGATCTATTCATGTTCTTCAAAATTCCAGGCAAACAAAAACATCCTGATCCTAATTCCCTCAGCTTTGTGGCTTTCCAATAGAGGCAAGTACATTGTTCATAGAGTCATAGAGAAGGACAGCACGTAAAAAGGGCATTCGGCCCATCCTGTGTGTGCCGAAATACTATTCCACCCAGTCCCATCAGCCTGCACCTAGACCATAACGCTCCAGACCCCTCTCACACATGTACATAGGACATAGTACAGCACACAAACAGGCCCTTCGGCCCATAATGTTGTGCCCAACCAGCTAAGAAGCACGAACGTTTGTAAATCAAAAACCACCCAAAATGAATCCCTTCTACCTACACAATGTCAATATCCCGCCATCTTCCTCACATTCATGTGGCTACGTAAACATCTCTTAAAAGCCTTTAATGTATTTGCCTCTCCCACTATACCAGGCAGCACATTCCGAGCATCCACCACTCTCTGAGTTAAAAACATCCCTCACATCCCCTTCGAACCAACCCACTCTCACCCTCAATTCGTGCCCTCTAGTATTAGACATTTCTTCCCTGGGAAAAAGATACTTTCTGTCTACTCTATCTATGCCTCTCATAATCTTATGTAATGCTCAGGGCGATCGGCTCGTGTTTATAGAAACATAGAAACATAGAAAATAGGTGCAGGAGTAGGCCATTCGTCCCTTCGAGCCTGCACCGCCATTTATTATGATCATGGCTGATCATCCAACTCAGAACCCCGCCCCAGCCTTCCCTCCATACCCCCTGACTCCTGTAGCCACAAGGGCCATATCTAACTCCCTCTTAAACATAGCCAATGAACTGGCCTCAACAGTTTCCTGTGGCAGAGAATTCCACAGATTCACCACTCTCTGTGTGAAGAAGTTTTTCCTAATCTCGGTCCTAAAAGGCTTCCCCTCTATCCTCAAACTGTGACCCCTCGTTCTGGACTTCCCCAACATCGGGAACAATCTTCCTGCATCTAGCCTGTCCAATCCCTTTAAGATCTTATACGTTTCAATCAGATCCCCCCTCAATCTTCTAAATTCCAACGAGTACAAGCCCAGTTCATCCAGTCTTTCTTCATATGAAAGTCCTGCCATCCCAGGAATCAATCTGGGGAACCTTCTTTGTACTCCCTCTATGGCAAAGATGTCTTTCCTCAGGTTAGGGGACCAAAACTGCACACAATACTCCAGGTGTGGTCTCACCAAGGCCTTGTACAACTGCAGTAGTACCTCCCTGCTCCTGTATTCGAATCCTCTCGCTATAAATGCCAGCATACCATTCGCCTTTTTCACCGCCTGCTGTACCTGCATGCCCACTTTCAATGACTGGTGTATAATGACACCCAGGTCTCGTTGCACCTCCCCTTTTCCTAATCGGACACCATTCAGATAATAATCTGTTTTCCTATTTTTGCCACCAAAGTGGATAACTTCACATTTATCCACATTAAATTGCATCTGCCATGAGTTTGCCCACTCACCCAACCTATCCAAGTCACCCTGCATCCTCTTAGCATCCTCCTCACTGCTAACACTGCCACCCAGCTTCGTGTCATCCGCAAACTTGGAGATGCTGCATTTAATTCCCTCATCCAAGTCATTAATATATATTGTAAACAACTGGGGTCCCAGCACTGAGCCTTGCGGTATCCCACTAGTCACCACCTGCCATTCTGAAAAGGTCCCGTTTATTCCCACTCTTTGCTTCCTGTCTGCTAACCAATTCTTCACCCACACCAATACCTTACCCCCAATACCGTGTGCTTTAAGTTTGCACACTAATCTCCTGTGTGGGACCTTGTCAAAAGCCTTTTGAAAATCCAAATATACCACATCCACTGGTTCTCCCCTATCCACTCTACTAGTTACATCCTCAAAAAATTCTATGAGATTCGTCAGACATGATTTTCCCTTCACAAATCCATGCTGACTTTGTCCGATCATTTCACCGCTTTCCAAATGTGCTGTTATCACATCCTTGATAACTGACTCCAGCAGTTTCCCCACCACCGATGTTAGGCTAACCGGTCTATAATTCCCCGGTTTCTCTCTCCCTCCTTTTTTAAAAAGTGGGGTTACATTAGCCACCCTCCAATCCTCAGGAACTAGTCCAGAATCTAACGAGTTTTGAAAAATTATCACCAATGCATCCACTATTTCTTGGGCTACTTCCTTAAGCACTCTGGGATGCAGACCATCTGGCCCTGGGGATTTATCTGCCTTCAATCCCTTCAATTTACCTAACACCACTTCCCTACTAACATGTATTTCACTCAGTTCCTCCATCTCACTGGACCCTCTGTCCCTTACTATTTATATATTTATATATCTGTCCCTTACTATTATCTAGGGCAATCCCCGTCCGCCACCAAACCGTGTCTCACGGTTTGTGTAGTTGTTGTGTAATGCCACCTGGGACAAACTCACACATCAAATATCAGACAGCACACAATGTACGATTTACAGATTACACTTTATAAATCTTACTGAAACTATGTAATTAATAGAGATACAATATAAAAGGGAAAGTAAAAGGCGCCAAACTATCAGAGTTCAACCAATTCGTGTACAACAGTTGGAGCTCAATGAATGGGGTCTTCTTTCCACCATGTGATTTCCTCCAACCCCCGCGACTCGCCGCTCGGGACCAACCACGGTGGTCGACCAGAGCGCGTCTAGCACATCCTTCTTCTTCAGTTCCCCCCCCCGAAAACCCCGCCAAACCACACGGTTCCCAGACATATGTGACAGAATAGCACCCACAAAAAGAATAACATGGACACTCATTGGTTCGTTCTCTCTCTTATCAATAACATAACTGAAACAAGCAGGGAGAGAGAGAACTCCTTACATTGCAGTTATTATTACAGAAAAGCCATTTTTATTCTAACATAACAAAGAAGCCATTTTATTAGCCTTAGCAGTAACATAAAAGAAGAAACCCCTTACACTTACGAACCTCTATAAGATCTCCCCTCAGCCTTCACTGCCCTGAAGAAAACAAGCTACATTTGTCCAGCCTCTCATGACAGTACATGCCCTCTAAACCAGGCAGCATGGTGTATGGGGTGTCCAGAGAGAGATAGTACCTCTGGTGGTGGGCTTGTTGTGCTCCACACAGGGGCAGCTCACTCACTTTTGGTCCCCACCTGCCACCCAGCTCTCACCTGTGACTCCAAGTAACTGTCTGCACATGGCAGTGGCCGCACCCCAGTACACCAGTTCGACAGGCGGGCTAAACCAGGTGAGTGTAGCTGGGAACCTCCCACCCCAGCGAGATAGGGATAGGCCTACCCCAGCATGTGAGGACAGCTCTGGCTGACTGGGCAAATGAGATCAACTACAAGATCCAATGGCCAAGCAGTCTGTGCTCCAACGCTTCGTGGAGAGCGAAGGGCAAGACAAGGCAAAGAAGGCATCATGGCTATCCACTGCAGCGGAGGAAGTCTCCAGTCGTGATGACTTTTGAGTCCAAGAGAATGGAACTTCCCCAGTGCAATGATTTTTTCACTATATAATTACTCCCCCAGAGGTTATGTCTTTGTCAGAAATGACAGACAACCAGCAATAACGACATCCTGGTACTTATCCAAACTTCTCTTCAATGTTAAATGTTGTAAAGAGATCCCAAACTATTCATAACACTCCAGATAAATGTCTTGCCAAAGCCCTATGAAATTAATGTTTCTTCCACGCTTCAGTATGGGAGTTCGGCCCCAGCCGCCCGCATTTCACTGGTTTTTGCCTCCCTCTTGCTAGTCACAATCCAGAGGAAAGTACAGGAGTCTTGGGATCCATATTGCCAGGATTGATTGGTGAGGTTGTAGACTTGTTTTGTGGGACATGGAAGTTCATGTTACATGTCTTTCTGGATTATGGTTACTCTTTTTTTTTGCTGTTTTTGATCGACTGGGTTGCTTCGGCGAAGAATGGCCCTGCGGCCTGCAGTGGCTAGCGGTGCAGCGCTGAACTGAACTAAACTAAATACTACCGGTTTTGTTTGAGATTCAATGTGCAGTTCACTCACTTTTTGCCATTTGTACTTTTATTTGTTCTTTTATTTTGCATATTTAGTATTTGAGGTTTTCTTGAATGGGCTCCATGGTGTTTCTTTGTTTTGTGGCTGCCTGCAGAAGCAGGAATCTCAGAGCTGTATTCTGTATACTTACTTGGATAATAAATGTACTTTGAATCTTTGAATATTGGCTTGTAACAAAACTAATGTTAACAGTTACCTTAATAACGCAAACACAAGGAGATCTGCAGATGCTGGAAAATCAAGCAACACACACAAAAGATGCTGGTGAACGCCGCAGGCCAGGCTGCATCTATATCAGCATATATAGCAGAACAAAGAGTCGACTGTACCCCTTCCTGTAGATGCTGCCTGGCCTGCTGTGTTCACCAGCATTTTTTGTGTGTGTTGCTTAACAGTTGCTTCCCTGATTGGTTGCCCTGCCTTCATATCCATTTTCTGTGGCAAGTGGGAAACTTAAGATCCTCAGCATCAGCATTAATTTGTTTAGCAATCTCCATTTTAAAACTCACAGCCTACTTTGCTACTTGGTTCTGCATCAGCTGCACACTTGGGCAGCATGGTGACATAGCGGTTCGCACCATGCCTTACAGTACCAGCAACCCGGGTACCATAACACACAAAATGGAGGAGGAACGCAGCAAGCCAGGCAGCAGCCATGGAAAAGGGTAAACAGTCGATGTTTCGGGCCTTGCCCCTCATCAGCACTGGAAAGAAAGATGAGAAGTCAGAGGAAGAAGGTGGGGGGAGGGGAGGAAGTACAAGATGATAGATGATACCAGGAGAGAGGGAGGGGTGAAGTAAAGAGCTGGGAAGTCAATTAGTGAAAGGGATAAAAGACTGGATAAGGGGGAATCTGACTGGAGAGGACAGAAGGCCATGGAAGAAAGGGAAGTGGGAGGAGCACCAGAGGGAGGTGATGGACAGGCAAGGAGATAAGGTGAGAGAGGGAAATGGGAATGGAGAATGGTGAAGGGGGGGCAGTTACTGGAAGTTTGAGAAATCGATGTTCATATTGGAGGCTACTCAGATTGAATATGAAGTGTTGCTCCTCCACCCTGAGTGTGGCCTCATCGCAGCAGTCCAGGAGGCCATGGACTGACATGTCGGAATGGGACTGGGAAGTAGATTTGAAATGGTGGCCACCAGAAGATCCTGCTTTTTCTGGCGGACAGAGCATAGGTGCTCAGCGAAGCGGTCCCCCATGCTACGTTGGGTCTCACCGATAGACTGGAAACTATACCGGGATCACCGGATACATTAGATGATCCCAACAGACTAACAGGTGAAGTGTCACCTCCCTGGAAGGACTGTTTGGAGCCCTGAATCGTAGTAAGGGAGGAGGCGTAGGGGCTGGTGTAGCACTGTTCCACTTGCAAGCATAAATACCAGGAGGGAAATCAGTGGGGAGAGTCGAACGGTCAAGTGAGTCGCATAGGGAGCAGAAAGTGGGGGAGGGAAAGATGTGCTTGGTGGTGGGATCCTATTGGAGATGGCAGAAGTTACAGAGAATTATGTGCTGGACGCAGAGGCTGGTGGTGTGGTAGGTGAGGACAAGAGAAACCCTGTCCCTGGTGGGGTGGCGGATAGATGGGGTGAAGGCAGACGTGTGTGAAACTGAAGAGTTGCAGGTGAGGGCAGCATTGAAGGTGGAGGAAGGAAAGTCCCTTTCTTTGAAGAAGAACACCTCAATAGTTCCGGAATGAAAAGCCTCATCCACAGAGCAGATGTGGCGGAAACAAGAGGAATTGAGAGAAGGCGATGGCATTTTTACAAGTGACAGGGTGGGAAGAGGTATAGTCAAGGTACTTGACAAAATCAGTGGGTTCTCACAAGGGTGTACCAATTGGTAGGTTAACTGGTCATTGTAAATTGTCCCATGATTATACCATAAGACCATAAGACAAAGGAGCAGAAGTAGGCCATTCGGCCCATCGAGTCTGCTCCGCCATTTTATCATGAGCTGATCCATTTTCTCCTATTTAGTCCCACTCCCCTGCCTTCTCACCATAACCTTTGATGCCCTGGCTACTCAGATACCTATCAATCTCTGCCTTAAATACACCCAATGACTTGGCCTCCACTGCTGCCCATGGCAACAAATTCCATAGATTCACCACCCTCTGACTAAAAAAATTTCTTCGCATTTCTGTTCTGAAAGGGTGCCCTTCAATCCTTAAGTCATGTCCTCTCATACTAGACTCCCCCATCATGGGAAACAACTTTGCCACATCCACTCTGTCCATGCCTTTTAACATTCGAAATGTTTCTATGAGGTCTCCCCTCATTCTTCTAAACTCCAAGGAATACAGTCCAAGAGCGGACAAACGTCCGCTAGGCTTAGGCTAGGATTAAATCGGGGGTTGATCTCATTCTGATCCTTTTTTTACAAATCCCTCACCTCATGGAATTAGTCTAATGAAACTTTGTGGCATTCCATTAAAGACAACCATGCTTTCCCTTTAATAAAGAAAGCAGCAACCACTTTACTTAATGTAGTATGCAAGATGCTGGAGGAAAGTGGCAGGTCCGGCAGCTCGGAGGAGGAAAATGGACTGTCAAAACTTCGAGTCGTTCATCTGGACTGGGGTGCCCAACCTTTTTTATGCCATGGACCCCTACCATTAATCGAGGGGTGTGTGGACCCTAGGTTGGGAACCTGTGATCCGGACTGAAAGATAGAGGGGAGATAGTCCGTATTAAAGGGGAAGGAAATGGTTAAAGCAGGGGTTCCCAACCTGGAGTCCAGACAGCCTTTGCTTAATGGTTTTAGTCCCTGGTATAAAAAAAGGTTGGGAATCCCTGGGATTGAGGAAGAGCGAGCCAGCAAAGGTCGACCCAGGACCCAAGTAAGAGGGGAGGGACTGACAGGCAGACAAAGGAGAGTGGAAAAAGCAACAGAAGCCAGGAGGTGATAGGTGGAGGTAACAAGGGGTTAAAGATGATGGAATCTGCTGGGGTGGAAGGTGGGGCATGCGATCAAGTGAGGGACATTGGGAGGACAGACAGAAACAGTGGAGGAGAGGAAAGAAACAGACTTGAGTGAGAGAAAAGGGCTAGACTGGGAGCAGTTTACCAGAACTTGGAGAATTCAATGCTCAAGCCATCGAGTTATAGACTACCCAGGCAGAATATGGGGAGCTGTTCCTCTCATCTGCACATCTCCATTTTATTTAATATTTCCCTTGTTCAAACACAAGCTTTTACTGTCTATTTCTATGTCCATTGCTAGTTAATTTTACATCTTTTTTAAAATCAGGTTCTTGGTCATTGTTTGTTGTAATACTATCCGGCAACTTGTTGCTTTAATTTAATACCTGCATTAACTCTGCTTTGATGTACAAATCAGGCAAAGACAGTTCAATGCTACTGGATGATAGGTGCACCAGAATAATGCACAGTCATCTTCAGTAATGGGTGCTAATAGGTCACGTAGGACAACACAATGGACGTCATTCTGACTTTGATCAGGGCTATTTTAATACAGTAACACTTTGATTCAATCATAGAATGGCAGGAAAAGAGGGGGATGAATTCTGGTGAGATTACATTCAAGCATTCACGAAGAAGGAAGATTGCTGAAGAAGCAATTAGAAGATTCCAGTGTGGGGATTTCATTCAAGTTGGGGAAAAATGCAGATTTCAAGAAGAACTTAAGAAATATCTGAGAAAAAGAAACCAAAGTTCTAAGTAAATTTATTATGTAAGTACAAATATGCCATATCAAGCGCAAAGGTCAACCCAATATATGACACGTCAAGTGCACAAAGGACATCCTGCTAAACCACCTGCATGAACTACTGTGCCAGTGCTGGACAGAGGGAGCAGTGCCGCAAGACATGAGAGACCGCAACATTGTCACCCTATATAAGAACAAAGGGGACAGAAGCGACTGTAACAGCTACAGGGGAATCTCCTTGCTGAGCATCGTTGGGAAGGTCTTCGCCCGTGTGGTCCTGAACAGACTGCAGAAAATAGCTGAAAGGGTATATCCCGAGTCTCAGTGCGGTTTGAGGTCAGAACGCTCCACAATCCACATGATCTTCTCCCTTCGACAGCTACAAGAGAAATGCAGAGAGCAAAGACAACCACTCTACGTCACTTTCATTGACCTCACGAAGGCCTTCGACCTTGTGAGCAGAGAAGGCCTGTTCAAAATCCTTGCCAGGATTGGTTGTCCCCCGAGGCTCCTCAGGATAGTTCAGTCATTCCACACAGACATGAAGGGTGTCATTCAGTTCGACGGCTCTTCTTCGAAGGCCTTCAACATCCGCAGCAGTGCAAGGCAGGGCTGTGTGCTTGCCCCCACCCTGTTCGGCATCTTCTTCACAGTCATGCTGAAGCACGCCTTTGGAACATCAACTGATGGTGTCTACCTCCACACCAGATCAGACGGGAGGCTATTCAGTCTGTCCCAGCTGAGGGAAAAAACCAAGGTTCGTGAAGTACTCGTCAGGGACACTTTGCTTGCAGGCGATGCGGCACTGGCAACACACTCTGGAGGGCAACTGCAATGCCTCATGGACAGCTTCTCAAGAGCCTGCCAGGACTTCAGCTTGACCATTAGCCTGAAGAAGACCAACATGTTGGGCCAAGGTGTTGAGCACCCCCATGCCATTACCATCAATAACTACGAGCTGGAGGTAGTCCACGAGTTTACATACCTTGGCTCCACCATCACAGACAGTCTCTCCCTAGACCCCGAGATCAACAGACTGATCAGATGAGCAGCCTCAACATTCACCAGGCTGACAAAGAGAGTCTGGGAGAACAGAAAGCTGACAACGCACACCAAAGTTGCAGTCTACAGGGCCTGCGTCCTCAGCACACTGCTTTACGGCAGCGAGACCTGGAACCTCTACTACAGACAACAGCGGCGTCTCAACGCCTTCCACCTTCGCAGCCTGAGACGCATCCTGGATATCACGTGGACTGACCGAGTCACCAACAATGTGGTCCTGGCCCGCGCCCAGATACCCAGCCTCTTCACCCTGCTCCAACAACGCCGCCTCTGCTGGCTGGGCCATGTACACCGCATGTCAGACGGGAGGATCCCGAAAGACCTGCTGTATGGGGAACTGGCCAGAGAGCACAAGGGCGGCCACATCTTCGTTTCAAAGACGTTTGCAAGAGAGACATGAAGTCACTGAAAATAAATGTTGAGAGGTGAGAGGACATCGCAAGGCATCGCTCTCGCTGGAGGCTGGAACTACTCAGAGGTCTAAAAAGAGGAGAAGAGAAGCTGAGGCTTGCTGCTGAAGAAAAGCGCACTCACCGAAAAAACAACACCAAGACAACACTGGAGGACAGCGCCCATATGGGCCTCTACAGCCACAACAGACGCTGCTCTACCAACACAGACTGAAGCAAGACTTTCCAGGAGCAGATCCATGGTCTCGCGAGACTAACGGATGCCACCAACATATATGTCACCATTTGCATATATGAGAATCATTGTCTCACAAGCATACTCAATAAACCCATAGTAGAATAATAATCATAATGGAATCAATGAAAGACCACACAAACTTGCGCGTTCAACTAGTATGCAAAAGACAACAAACTGTGCAAATACAAAAGGAAAGAAATAATAATAACAAATAAATAAGCGATAAATATTGAGAGCATGAGATGAGGAGTTCTTGAAAGTGAGTCCATAGGTTGTGCGAACAGTTCAATGATGGGGCAAGTGAAGTTGAGTGAAGTTACCCCTGTAATAACTTTTGCTGACTCAGGGATCAGGAAGAGAAGTTGAGTGGTCAACAGTCTGGTGGGAAGAAAGCCAAGAGTGCAGTAGACGGATTTTAAGGACAAGGTGACTTCAGGATGGAAGTTCAGGGAACATCAGAGAAGAACAACACACACAAAGTACTGGAGGAACTCAGCAGGCCAGGCAGCATCTATCTCCAGTATCTGCAGATTTTCTTGTGTTTGTGTTCTACTAGCATTAGAGAAAAGTTGTCTCAGATAGTTAGGGGTAAAAGAGAACATTACAGAAGCACCTGAATGATTGTCTCAATCTTCATGGTTAAAAATATTAATGAGCTCCTTTCATTGTTGTTTCCAGTGAGGTAAAGAAAATGTGGTGGATGATGGAAGTTATATTAAAGCTCCTGCAACACACATAAAAGTTGCTGGTGAATGCAGCAGGCCAGGCAGCATCTCTAGGAAGAGGTAAAGCTCCTGCAATTTCTTTCAAATTATGAACATTTTAGCAAAGTTGACCAGGATCCAATTTTGCTTATTTTGGCAAGTGGGCAAAGTGTTATACCTGCCCATTCACCTCCTCCCTCACCTCCATTCAGTGGCCCAAACAGTCCCTCCAAGTGAGACAACACTTCACCTGCGAATCTGCTGGGGTTGTTTATTGTATCTGGTGCTCCCAATGTGGCCTCCCCTACACTGGTGAGACATGTTGTAAACTGGGGGACCCTGTCAGACCATGGCCTTCCCTTGCACCACAATCAAGCCACCCTCAGCGTGGAGGAGCAGCGCCTTATATTCCATTCTGGTAGTCTCCAACCAGATGGTCTATATCGACTTCTCCTTCCAGTAAAAAATCTTCCCTCCTCCTCCCCTCTTCTTCTATTCCCCACTCTGGCCTCTTACCAATTTTCACCTGCCTATCACCTCACTTGGGTCCCCTCCTCCTTCCCTTTCTCCTATGGTCCACTCTCTTCTCCTGTCAAATTCCTTCCTTTACTTTTATTACCCACCCAGCTTCACCTATCACCTTCTAGCTATCGTCCTTCCTCTCCCCCCATCTTTGTATTCTGCATCTTCCTCCTTCTTTGCCTGAAGAAGGGTCAGCCTGAAATATTGACTTTCTCATTTCTATAGATGCTACCTGACCTGCTGAGTTCCTCCAGCAATTTGTGTGCGTTACTTTACACTTTTTTATTGTCCAACCAATTCTAGCAATGGATGACTAACCCATATACACATTCAGCTCCTCCCTGCTCGGAATTGAGATATCCATCTAGACGGACAAAGAATGATGAAGACAAAGTAACTGAGGGAAAGGTTGAAGTGTTACTTAGCTATAGAAATGTTACAATCAGTTGCAGGAAATACCAAAGCAATGCTAGAAGAGATTAAGGATGGCGGAGAGGGCTCCATTCCACAGCCGTTAAATTTATAGAGAAGAAGAGATTTATTAATTGAAGGAGGAAAGTGAACTTGAAGGAACAAGAAGAGTTGATATAGAGGTTGAAATTACTGAGGACCGGCAGGCATCTGTGCAAAGGTTGAGGGAAATAGACAGAGAATATATCTATTTATTTATTTATTATGATAACGTGCAGAATAGGCCCTTTGGGCCCTCTGAGCCAGTCCACCCAACAATCACCCATTTAATCTGACCCCAATCACAGAACAATTTACGACAACTGTGGGAGGCAACTGGAGCACTCGGAGGAAACCCACACGCTCACGGGGAGGACATGCAAACTTCTTACTGAACCCAGGTTGCTGGTACAATAAAGCTTTGTGCTAAGCACTGAACTATATCCCAGTGGGTAACCATTAGTAAACTGAAGTTTAATTAAGCAACCAGGAGGCGATGAACTAAATAAAATGCCTGAAGGAGTAGAAGGTTATGCAAGACAAATGGGAACTATGCCAACATGAACTGGGTTTGGGGGCAGTTTACCTGAGCAAGCAGCAGACATACTGCAGCTGACGGGATGGTTGGGAGTACCTGTGTCGGAGAGTGATGTAGATTTTAACACAGGGGTGCGAATGGCTTGTCCTGGAACTCTGAGGTGTGTAATGAGGCTTGTGCGACAAATGCAGGCTCTTCCACAGATGAGACAGATTCTAACAAATACTGACATTAACAGACCTGTTCATCACCAGAACTCAGAAAAGAACTGAAAAAAAATTACTGTTGACTCCACCCACCCTAGCAGTCACCTACTCACCAAATTGCCATCGGGGAGATGCTGCAAGTCCATCACCACCAGGACTACACGTCTTCTCTGAAGCTTCTTTCCTGTAGCTATCCAGCTTTCAACAAAACTCACTCAGGTGCAATACCCTAACTGTCCCTGTACAACATCCGTTAAATGATCTTTCCTGCTCTCCTTGTTCTGTTGATAATTATTGAGTCTGTTCATACGTTAACATTTATTTAAGCTTGATTGTTGACAATTGTGCATGTGACCATTCTGCTAATTGTTGATTGCTCACGGATGTTTGCACTACTGTCTGTAAATTGTTGGTTGCTATTGCGTTGTCTTTTATATTGTGTTGTCCTGTGCTTTATGCTTGGCAACGAACCATAATTAATTCTGGTATGTTTCACAGACTGGCAATAAAGTGATTCAGATTCTGAGATGGGATGGAGTGGTTGATGGGATGGGGTGGTTGATGGGATGGGGTGGCTGATGGGATGGGTGGGTGGATAGTTTATGTGCTGTTTATACACTGCTTCCATGTGCTCTCAAAATATAGCCATGAGATTCTTAATACCATCCTGAAAGCTCCTTCTCCAAATTGAGCAGCCAGGGGCCAAAGATCCCCAGGAGTCAGTGATCAGAATGTGATATTCTTCTAGAAAGGTCTGAGCACATCCTTGAATCTTTTTTCTCTGACTGCCTGGTAGTCTCCTCCCAAAACAAAGCTCTGAGTAGACCATTTGTTTTAGGGGTCAGGGCATGCAAGTGATGTGGTCTGCCAACTGTTGCCACCCAAGGAAAACTAGAGTCTCAAAATTGGGAGTGTTGAGATGAGAGAAAAGATTGACTTAAGAGTCACTTATCCTTACAGCAAATTTGGAGGATTGACCAGATACAGTGATGGTGGTACAGTATTCTTCCAGTGACAATAAGCCACAACAGGCAACATCTTTGAAGACAAGTGAAAGCACTCTCTGACAGGCGAAGAAGATTGAGTCCACTGCAGTCTATAAGGTCAGCTTTGGATAAGTAACTGGTATGAAAAATGTTATGACCAAGATTAGCCCACACCACACTGAGTGGACAGATTAGGGTAAAATTAAAAAGGGGACATTAGACTACTGTTCATTTAAAGGTAGAAGAAATTTCTGAGAGATGCAGTGGGAAGTTATAAACGTGAATGGACATCTTGGACAGCAAAGACCAGTTGGGCCAAATGGCCTGTTTTCTGCGCTACACGACTCTATTGCTTCAAGATACAAGCTTGGAAAGAGGCAGGTGGACAGGCATGAAGCAAAAGTAAACAGGGATGAAGAGGAAAATTGAAAAGATGGCTTTTGTTAGCAACATTTAAACACATGCAGCATGCTCATCAGATGAAACAACATCAGAGCCTTGGCCTGCTGTTTTATTTATTTAGCATATTCAATATCAGCATATTCTACCAACCATCCAAAGCCAATGTTAGCTTAAGGATCAACAGTTTACATAGTACATTGTCAGAAGACAGCATGTGGGGCACTATTTTTAACTGGTCCACAATGGGATTTAAAGTCATTGAGCCTATTGATATTGATTTGAGGCACAATAAGCTTGTCCATTTGAAGGGTCAGAGATGATGGAATGGTTTATTGATTTCTTTTTCTGTTGGCCAGCCATCATGCCACTAATTAATAACAGAACGTCAAAGCATCATGAGAGTGTGAAGTGGATATCTTGAGCAGTTCCAACCTAGTATGCATGAACCCCTTGGTTAGTGGGAGGGTCCACAGCACTAAAAAACAGTTAGGAATCCCTGTTTTAGAGGTTACAATGTGCCATAATACCAGAAGGCCAGAGAATCATAAGATATAGGAGCAGAATTAGGCCATTTGGCCCATCAAGTCTGCTCCAACAATTCATCGTGGCTGATCCAATTCCCTCTGAGCTCCGATCTCCTGCCTTCTCCCTGTAACCTTTGACACCTTGATTAATTAAGAACTTATCAACCTCTGCCTTAAATATGCCCAATGACTTGGCTGATACAGCCACCTGTGGCAATGGATTCCACAGATTCACCATTCTCTGGCTAAAGAGATTCCTCCTCATTGTTCAAAAAGGGCACCCTCTAATCTGTGGCTGTGTCCTCTGGTCTTAGACTCTCCCACCATAAGAAACACCATCTCCAAATCCACTCTATCAAGGCCTTTCAACATTCGATAGATTACTGATTTGGATGAGGTCACCCCCTCATTCTTCCGAGTTTCAGTGAGTAGAGGCCAATAGCCATCAAACTCTCCTCATACAAGAGGCCTTTCAATTCTGGAGTCATTTTCATGAACCTCATTTGAACCCTCGCCAATGTCAGCACATTCTTTCTGAGGTAAGGGGCCCAGACCTGCTCATAATACTCCAAATGAGGCCTCACCAGTGCTTTATAAAGCCTCAACATTACAACCTTGCTTTTATAGAAACATAGAAACATAGAAAACCTACAGCACAATACAGGCCCGTTGGCCCAAAAAGTTGTGCCGAACATGTCCCTACCTTAAAAATTACTAGGGTTACCCATAGCCCTCTATTTTTCTAAGCTCCATGTACCTATCCAAAAGTCTCTTAAAAGACCCTATCATATCCACCTCCACCACCGTTGCCGGCAGGCCACTCCACGCACTCACCACTCTCTGCGTAAAAAAACTTACCCCTGACATCTCCTCTGTACCTACTCCCAAGCATCTTAAACCTGTGCCCTCTTGTGGCAGCGATTTCAGCCCTGGGAGAAAGTCTCTGACTATCTGCACGATCAATGCCTCTCATCATCTTATAAACCTCTATCAGGTCACCTCTCATCCTCCATCACGCCAAGGAGAAAAGGCCGAGTTCACTCAACCTACTCTCATAAGGCATGCTCCCCAATCAGGCAACATCCTTGTAAATCTCCTCTGCACCCTTTCTATGGTTTCATAGAAAACATAGAAACATAGAAAATAGGTGCATATCCTTCCTGTAGTGAGGCGATCAGAACTGAGCACAGTACTCCAAGTGGGGTCTGACCAGGGTCCTACATAGTTGTAACATTACCTCTCGGCTGCCAAATTCAATTCCACGATTGATGAAGGCCAATACACCGTATGCCTTCTTAACCACAGAGTCAACCTGCACAGCTGCTTTGATCGTCCTATGGACTCGGACCCCAAAATCCCTCTGATCCTCCACACTGCCAAGAGTCTTACCATTAATACTATATTCTGCCATCATATTTGACCTACCAAAATGAACCACTTCACACTTATCTGGCTTGAACTCCATCTGCCACTTCTCAGCCCAGTTTTGCATCCTATCAATGTCCCGCTGTAACCTCTGACAGCCCTCTACACTATCCACAACACCCCCAACCTTTGTGTCATCAGCAAACTTACTAACCCATCCCTCCACTTCTTCATCCAAGTCATTTATAAAAATCACAAAGAGTAGGGGTCCCAGAACAGATCCCTGAGGCATACCACTGGTCACCGACCTCGATGCAGAATATGACCTGTCTACAACCACTCTTTGCTTTCTGTGGGCAAGCCAGTTCTGGATCGACAAAGCAATGTCCCCTTGGATCCCAGGCCTCCTTACTTTCTCAATAAGCCTTGCACGGCGTACCTTATCAAATGCCTTGCTGAAATCCATATACAATGCCTTGCTGAAATCCATATCCATATACAATTTATATTCTAGACCTCTCGAAATTAATGCTAACATTGCATTTGCCTTCCTCACCATTGGCTCAACCTGCAAATTAACCTTTAGGAAATCTTGTATGAGGACTCCCAGGTCCCTTTGCACCTCATATTTTGCACCTTATAAACTCTGGAGTTTACAAAGAATGGTGCCGCGAGTGGCTGTTCTGTGATCGAAAACACCTTGTTAAATCCACTCGCTGAACGTTTTTTTGTTTTTGGCACCATTCTTTGTAAACTCCAGAGTCTGTTGTGCGTAAAAATCCCAGGAGATCAGCAGTTTGTGAGATTCTCAAATCACCCTGGGCGGCACCTAATTAATTAGCTTGTTTATTTCGGCTTTTTTCTTAAAGAGGTGCCGGACGTGCTCTGATGCGCTCCAGCTAGCACTGCACCACTGCTGTCATTATCTCTGAGTACCTATCCTGGATGCCACATTTTGATGCAACTATAAAGAAGGCAAGACTGCGGCTATATTTCATTCAGAGTTTGAGGAGATTTGGTTTGTCAACTAAAACACTCAAGAACTTCTACAGATATATCATGAAGAGCATTCTCACTGTCTGCATCACTGTGTTGTATGGGGAGCGGGCTACTTCACAGATTCGAAGTAAGTTGCAGAAAATTGTAAGGTTAGTCAGCTCCATCATGGGAGCTAGCCTCCATAGTAACCAAGACATCTTCAAGGAGTGATGACTTAGGAAGGCAGTGTCAATCTTTAAGGATCCCCCACCATGCAGGTCACACCCTCTTCTCATTGCTACCATCAGGAAGGAGGTATAGAAGCCTGAAGATACACACTCAGTGATTCAGTAACAGCTTCTTCCCCTCTGCCATCAGATTTCTGAATGGATATTGAACCCATGAACAACCTCACTACTTTTTTATTTGTTTATTTTTGCACTCCTTACTTTATCTTAACCATTTAGCAGACATATAAATATACTTAATGTAATTCAGTTTTTTCTCTCTATTTATTTATCATCTGTTTCATTGTAATGCTGCCACAAAGTTAACAAAACTTCACGACATATACCAGTGATAATAAACGTGATTCTCATTCAGATGCTGCAGCTAGCTTACTGTGCAATCAATGGTTCCAATCGGTACAATATGTTCTACTGCTGAATAACACAAGTGATAGTAGGGAATCATAGTGTGGAAGAACTGACACTCAAAATGGGGCCTGCAGGTTCAGCAATATGCTTATTTCTTGCATTTGTTTTTTTAAAACAATTTTCTGGCCATGTGATTTTTAAATTCAAGTACAGCAAAAGGTAATTCCAGGATAAAGTCGATGAGATACCAATTTGGTTACAGTAAGTTCAGGATTAGGATTGATATTATTCAGAAAGAAAATGTCTGAGTAAACCTATGAGCACTTTAGCTAGAACAGTCATCATTAGACAATATTCTGATACAGTACTTAGATTATTGACAGCATCAAGGGCGTGTTACATATTTGTAAAGTCATAGATTTGGGTGGGAAAAGCATCGTCATCGACGGAAACAAATTTACATTGACGGGTCACAGTCAACAAAGCATAGAATGCAATGGAGGAGTTAGCACTAATCCATGAGAAAGACCATGGGTTTGCTGTTAGCCAAGAGCTACATTTTTTTGGCCAGACTCTAAAGCATTGAGCATCAGACTAAATCATAGAATTGTCAGGTTCCAGTTAGCCAGCAAACCTTCTGATGCTGTTAGCACAATTACTGCAAGGTTGTGCCTTAAGAGTATTCCAAAGAAATGAGAAATTTGATCACATTTACAAAAAGTAGAGCAAGGAATATGATGATAATTTAATTACATAAACAGTATATTGCTTCATTTTTATTTCATAGTTAGAAATTGAAGTGCTACCAAAACTTCTTCATACCTCCTCCTGCAAGTGGGTCCTCAATTTCTTCACTAGCAGACCCCAGTCAGTTCAGATTGGCAACAACGTCTCCCTCATGATCTCCGTCAGCACTGGTGCACCACAAGGCTGTGTGCTTAGTCCCCTGCTCTTCCTGCTTTCGACTTATGACAGCATGGCGAAACGCAGTTCCAATGCTACATTCAGGTTTGCTAAGGACACCTCGGACATAGGCTGAGTCAAAGGTGGTGATGAATCAGCATATAGGAGGGATTTTGAAAATCTGACTGAGTGTTGCCCAACACCAACATTTTACCCAATGTCAGCAAGACCAAGAAGCTGAGTATTGACTTCAGGAGGAGGAAACCAGAGGTACACGAGTCAGACCTCGGCAGAGGATCAGAGGTGGACAGGGTCAGCAACTTTAAATTCCTTGGTATTATTAATTTAGAGGACCTGTCCAGAACCCAGCACGTAAGTGCAATTACAAAGCAAACATGGCAGCACCTCTACTTCTGTAGGATTTTGCAAAGATTTGGCATGGCATCTAAAATGTTCACAAACTTCCAGAGATATGTAGTGAAGAATATATTGACTGGCTGCATCACTGCCTGGTATGGAAACACCAATGGACTTGAATGGAAAATCCTACAGCCTAGTCCATCACAAATAAAGCCCTCTCCATCAGTGCATGAAACAATGTCACAGGAAAGTAGCATCTATCATCAGGGACCCCCATCACCCAGCCTATGTTCTCTTTTCACTGCTGCCATCAGGAAGAATGTATAGGAGCCTCAGGACTGACACCACCAGGTCCAGGAACAGTTACTAACCCTCAACCATCAGGATTTTGAACCAAAGGGGATAACCTCACTCAATTTCACTTGACCCATCACTGAAATGTTCCCCTCACGACACACTGGAGGAACTCAGCAGGTCGGGCAGCATCCATGGAAATGATCAGTCAACTTTTCGGGCTGGAACCCTTCATCAGGGCTGAAGTGGGAAGGGGCAGAGGCCCTATAAAGAATGTGAGGGGAGGGTGGGAAGATCTTCTTTATAGGGCCTCTGCCCCTTCCCTCTTCAGTCCTGACAAAGAGTTCCAGCCCAAAACGTTGTCTGATCATTTCGACAGATGCTGCCCGACCTGCTGTGTTCCTCCAGTGTGTTGTGAGTGTTACTTTGACCCCAGCATCTGCAGAGTATTTTGTGTTTCTGAAATGTTCACACAGCCTGAGGATTCACTTTCAGGACTCTTCATCTCAAGTTCTCAATATTTATTTCTTATTTATTTATTATAAATAATCTGGACATCAGAAGTTTGGAGAGGAGGGGATTTCAATCAGGTCCACTACTCAAGGATAGAAGACAGCAGCAGGTCGCAGCAGCAAGGAAGAGCTTTGCCCAGTGATCAATCGACATTTGGAATTGATTAGTAAGAGCAAATCAAAGGAAGGCAGGGGCAAGCGCAGTTGCTATCATCGCAGTGACTGTCATCAAGTGGACAGAGTCAGGATGGTGATCTTGAGGCTTCAGCTCTTTAAGGCTTCCACAAAGAGCGCTTCGCTTAGAGAAAGCAAAGGAAAGAAGAGCTCAAGTTCTTTTTTTTCCTTCTCTTCTTTAATTCTGCTCAGCTAAGACAAAGATGTCAGGCACGTTAGTGGAATGTTCCTCTTGTGGGATGTAGGAAGACAGGGAGACCTCCAGTGTCCCTGACAATACAACTGTGAGAAATGCATCCAGCTGCAGCTTCTAACAAACTGCGTTAAGGAGTTGGAACTGGAACTGGATGAATTCTGGATCATTCAGGAAGCTGAGGAGGTGATAGACAGGATATATAGAGAGGTAGTTACACCCAAGGTGCAGGACACAGGAAATTGGGTGACAGTCAGGAAGGGAAAAGGGGTTAAGGAGCCAGTCCAGAGTAGGGGAATGCACAGGAGGTTCTGTGGGTGAGAATGAGATGCCCGGATGGTATGTTGCCTCCCGGCTGCCAGGGTCTGGGATATTTTTAGATCGAGTGCTCAGCATTCCTAAGTGAGACAGTGAACAGACAGAAATTGTGGTCCATGTAGGTACCAATGACATGGGTAGGACGAATGACGAGGTTCTGCATAGGGAGTTCAAGAAGTTAGGTGCTAAGATAAAAGGCAGGACCTCCAGGGTTTTGATCTCAGGATTACTACCAGTGAGGCCAGAACTAGGAAGATTATACAGTCTCGTACATGGCTAAGGAGTTGGTGTAGTAGGGAGGGCACAAGGTTTGTGGATCATTCAGCTGTCTTCCAGGGAAGGTGGGACCTGTACAGAAGGGACGGTTTGCACCTGAACTGGAGGGTTCTAATATCCTAGGACCTAGCGGGAAGGTTTGTTAATGCTGCACGGTGGATTTTAAACTAGAGCTGCAGGGGGGTGGGAACCAGAGTACCAGAACAGTTAGTGGAGAGGTTGTGGAGGCAGTTATTGGTAAGACCTCAGAAAAACCTAGGAATCAAAATGTTGAGCATAGTGTGACTAGTGTCCTGAGCTGTGTATATAAGAAGTATTGTATGAAAAGCAGATTTTAGTGCTGAAGATGACGTAGCTGGTTTAAAATAAGAGGCAATGTGTAGTGAGGAGAGGCTGGTGATAGGTCAAAATTACAGTCAACAGGATGAGTTGCAACATAAAAGGCAGACAAAATCGAAAAAGGTGACGACAGGACTGAAGGTGTTGTATTCGAATGCGCGCAGTATACGGAATAAGGAAGATGAACTTGCAGCACAGTTGCAGATCGGCAGGTATGATGTTGTAGACATCACTGATTCATTGCTGGAAGATTATAGCAGGGAGCTTAATGTAAAGGATACACATTCTATCAAAAAAATAAGCAGGAAGGCAGAGGGAACGACGTAGCTCTGTTGGTAAAAAAATGAAATCAAATCATTAGAAAGAGGTGACATAGGGTCGGAAGGCATTAAATCATTCTGGATAGAGCTAAGGAACTGAAAAGGTAAAAAAGACACTGTTGGGATTTGTATACAGATCCTCACACAGCAGTAAGGATGAGGTCTACGAATTGCTACGGAATATAGAAAATGCATGCCAAAGAGGCAATGCTACAATAGTCATGGGGGACTTCAATAAGCAGGTCGATTGGGAAAATAGGTTGGGGCTGGGTTACAGGAGGGGGGAATTTCTAGAATGCCTACAAGATGGCTTTTTAGAGCAGCTCGTGGTTGAGCCCACTAGGGGGTCATCAATTCTGGATTGGGTGTTGTGCAATGAACCAGAATTGATTAGAGAGCTTAAGGTTAAAGATCTCTTAGGAGAAAGTGATCAGAATATTATGAAATTCACCCTGAAATTTGAGAAGGAGAAGCTAAGGTCAGATGTATCAGTATTACAGTGGAGTAAAGGAAATTACAGAGGTATGAGAGAGGAGTTGGCCAGAATTGATTGGAAAAGAACACTGGCAGGGATGACAGCAGAGCAGCAATGGCTGTAATTTTTGGAAGCAAATTGGAAGGCACAGGATATATACATCCCAAAGAGGAAGAAATATTCTAAAGGAAATATGCCACAACCGTGGCTAACAAGAGAAGTCAAAGCCAACATAAAAGCCAAAGAGAGGTCATATAATAGAGCAAAAATCAATGGGAAGTTAGAGGATTGGGAAGATTTTAAAAACCAACAGAAGGCAACTAAAGAAGTCATTAAGAAGGTAAAGATGGAATACAAAATTACCTAGCCAATAATATTACGGAAGATACCAAAAGTTTCTTCAGATATATAAAACGTAAAAGAGAGGCAAGAGTGGATTTCAGACCACTGGAAAATTATGCTGAAGAGGTAGTAACGGGAGACAAGGAAGACACTAGCAGTATGGTGAATGTTCCAGATGTCAGGGGTCATGAGGTATATAACTAGAGAGAAGGTTACCATAGAGAGAGAGTTACCATAACTAGAGAGAAGGTTCTTGGGAAACTGAAAGGTCTGAAGGTAGATGTCACTTGGACCAAATGGTGTACGCCCCAGAGTTCTGAAAGAGGTGGCCAAAATAGGCTGGGAAGGCATTAGAAATGATCTTTCAAGAACCACTAGATTCTGGAATGGTTCCGGGAAACTGGAAAATTGCAAATGTCACTCCACTCTTCGAGAAGGGAGAGAGGCAGAAGAAGGGAAACTACAGGCTATTTAGGCTGACCTCAGTGGTTGGGAAGATGTTGGAGTCGATTATTAAGGATGAGTTCTCAGGGTACTTGGAGGCACAAGATAAAGTAGACCATAATCAGCAGGGTAAATCATGTCTGACAAATCTGCTGGAATTCTTTGAAGAAGTAACAGGCAGGATTGACAAAGGGGAATCGGTTGATGCTGTGTACTTGGATTTTCAGAAGGCCTTTGACAAGGTGCCACACATAGAAACATAGAAAACCTACAGCACAATACAGGCCCTTTGGCCCACAAAGCTGTTCCGAACATGTCTTTATCTGAGAAATTACCTAGGTTTACCCATAGCCCTCTATTTTTCTGAGCTCCATATACCTGTCCAGGAGTCTCTTAAAAGACCCTATCGTTTCCGCCTCCACCACCGTTGTCGGCAGCTCATTCCACGCACTCACCACTCTCTGCATCAAAAACTTACCTGATATCTCCACTGTACCTACTTCCAAGCACCTTAAAACTGTGCCCTCTCGTGCTAGCCATTTCAACCCTGGGAAAAAGTCTCTGACTATCTGCACAATCAATGCCTCTCATCATCTTATAAACCTCTATCAGGTCACCTCTCATCCTCCATCACTCCAAGCAAAAAAGACTGAGTTCACTCAACCTATTCTCATAAGGCATGCTCTCCAATCCAGGCAACACCCTTGTAAATCTCCTCTGCACCCTTAATATGGTTTCCACATCCATCTTGTAGTGAGGTGACCAGAACTGAGCACAGTACTCCAAGTGGGGTCTGACCAGGGTCCTTCATAGCTGTAACATTACCTCTCGGCTCCTAAACTCAATCCCACGATTGATGAAGGCCAATGCACCATATGCCTTCTTAACCACATAGTCAACCTGCACAATAGCTTTGAGTGTCCTATGGACTCAGACCCCAAGATCCCTCTGATCCTTCACACTGCCACATTAATACTATATTCTGTCATCATATTTGACCTACCAAAATGAACCACTTCACACTTATCTGGGTTGAACTCCATCTACCACTTCTCAGTTCAGTTTTGCATCCCATCGATGTCCCACTGTAACCTCTGACAACCCTCCACACTATCCACAACACCCCCAACCTTTGTGTCATCAGCAAATTTACTAACACATCCCTCCACTTCCTCATCTAGGTCATTTATAAAAATCACAAAAAGTAGGGGTCCCAGAACAGATCCCTGAGGGACACCACTGGTCACTGACCTCCATGCAGAATATGACCCATCTACAACTACTCTTTGCCTTCTGAGGGCAAGTCAGTTCTGGATCCACAAAGCAATGTCCCCTTGAATCCCGTGCCTCCTTACTTTCCCAATAAGCCTTGCATGGGGTACCTTATCAAATGCCTTGCTGAAATCTATATACACTACATCTACTGCTCTACCTTCATCAATGTGTTTAGTCACATCCTCAAAAAACTCAATCAAGCTCATATAGCACGACCTGCCTTTGACAAAGCTATGCTGACTACTCCTAATCGTATTATGCCTCTCCAAATGTTCATAAATCCTGCTTCTCAGTATTTTCTCCGTCAACTTACCAACCACTGAAGTAAGACTCACTGGTCTATAATTTCCTGGGTATCTCTACTCCCTTTTTTGAATAAGGGAACAATATCTGCAACTCTGCAAACCTCACTGATGACGCAAAGATTACTGCCAGAGGCTCAGAAATCTCCTCCCTCGTCTCCCACAGTAGCCTGGGGTACATCTTGTCCGGTCCCGGTGACTTATCCAACTTGATGCTTTCCAAAAGCTCAAGCTTTTCAGTCCACTATAAGTCATCCCTACAATCGCTAAGATTCTTTTCCATAGTAAATACTGAAGCAAAGTATTCATTAAGTACCTCTGTTATCTGCTCCAGTTTCATACACACTTTTCCACTGTCACACTTGATGAGTCCTATTCTCTCACATCTTATCCTCTTGCTCTTTACATACTTGTAGAATGCCTTGGGGTTTTCCTTAATCCAGTCCACCAAGGACTTCTCATGGCCCCTTCTGGCTCTCCTAATTTCATTCTTAAGCTCCTTCCTGCTCGCCTTATAATCTTCTAGATCTCTATCATTACCTAGTTTTTTTGAATGTAGCATTCACTTCAAGCGGACTAGAATATAAAAGCAAGGATGTAATGTTGAAAACTTAATAAAGCACTGATGAGGCCTCACTTGGAGGTTGTTTGGGCACCATATCTTGGAAAGGATGAAACTGAGAAGGTTCAAAGGAGGTTTATGAAAATGTTTCCAGGATTGAATGGCTTGGCATTTGAAGAGTGTTTGATGGCGCTGGGCCTGTATTGAATTGAATTCAGAAGAATGAGAGATGACCTCACTGAAACTTATCGAATGGTGAAAGGTTTTGATAGAGTGGATGTGGAGAGGATGTCTCCTATGGTGGGAGAGTCTACAACCATTGAACACAGCCTCAGAATAGAGGGGTATCCTTTTAGACTGGAGATGAGGAATTTCTTTAGCCAGAGAGTGGTGAATCAATGGGTGCCAAGTCTGTATGTATATTTAAGGCACAGGTTGATAGATTCTTGATTGGTCAGGGCATGAAGGGATATGTGGGGAAGGTAGAAGACTGGGGCTGAGAGAAAAATTGGATTAATTATCATTAAATGGTCGAACAGACTCGATGGGCAAAATGGCCTAATTCTGTTCCTATGTCTTATGGTCTTAGTACTATTATTTCCTTCTTTTTGTATCTGCACAGTTTGTTCTCTTTTGCACCTGGCTGAACACCCAAGTTGGTGCAGTCTTTCATTGACTCTGTTATGATTACTCTCCGACTGTGGATTTATTGAGTCTGCCCATAAGACGGTACACAGACGGTAAGTCTCACCGCTTTATAAGATGATATATATATGTACTTTGATAATAACTTTACTTTGAACTTTAAAGGTGAACAGAAGCATTCGGCTTAGGTGTTCCCCATGACAGTGGATAAGAGATGGTTTGAAAGATTTGAGAACACATCTTTAATTGTCTCTATAAAACTACACTGTCATTTTACAGAGGAGGTTTCAAAACATGTCAAGATTTTGAAGGGAAATGTAAAATATTAAATTTTAAATTTGCCAGGTAGGTTACATTTACACATCAAATTTGTATATTGAATGCAACGAGTGATCTACCGGAGGATCTCAGTGGGCCAAGCAGCATCCGTGTTGAGAGAGACCCTGCATCAGGATCAGAGTGAAGAGGGAAGACATCTAGTGTAAAAAAAAGAGAGTGGTGAGACAGTGGGCAGAACCAGAATGTTAAACTGGGGAGGAGTGAGGGATGATGGACAGATAGGAAGGGGGGAAGAGATAGAGCTTGGAGAAAGAGAATAGACAGAGGTGGACAAATGTTTCAGATAGAGTGAGGTGAGGAACGGTGTTGTGGAGATGGAGATAGCTAGGAGAGGGATAAGCAGAATCCGATAAATAAGGAAGGTGATAACAGGAGTGATTAGCTGAGAGACAAGGGCAGATGGAACTGGAATGAGATAGGGAAGTTTTGAGGTGGGGGGATATACTCAGAACTGGTGGGTGTGGGTGAAATGTGTGGATAGTGGTGGGTGGAGCTGACTGTTACTCAGAACTGGGAAAACAGTCTTCGTACCATTGAGTTGTAGACTACAAAGGTTCTCCTCCTATATCTTATGCTTTTCTGGTTCCATCCAGCTAATATCATCATCATCATCATCAGGTGCCATGCCCAGTTTGAGCTTTGACTACCATGACCCACACACTCCTGTTTCGGGTCAAGTGGATCAATTCATTGGTATTCATTTCCAGTTCTCTGGCTGCTGTCTCCATCATCATTTGTCTTTGTCTTCCTCTTGCTTTCTTCCCTTCAATCTTTCCCATAATTACCGTGCATTCTAACTCCTCTTTCCTAATCACATGTCCAATGAAGTTACACTGCCTTATATATATACACACATATAATTCTCTAGTTTGCATTGGCCCTCAGGTCCTGAACTCAGTTCCATTCAAATATCTCTCTCCAACTCATCTTCTCTTTCCTACCAAAGCCTGGCATTACTATGCCTAGAATCCTTCAGTTGCCCATTCATTTGAAGCCCAATTTCCCATCTCCCCTAACCCCTGAGTCTACAATCTTCTATCCTCTGGCACTCCGCCTTCCCAACTGCTCCTTTGAAATTCTCCCACTCCCATGAACTGTTACTGTTCTCTGGTCATCCTCAGCTTCCTACTAATTTTTCTTCCTCCTGCTATAAGTCCTGATCACTTGCAACACACACACACACACACACACACACACACACACACACACACACACACACACACACAAAATGCTGGAGGAACTCAGCAGTTCAGGCAGCATCTATGGAAACGAATAAACAGTTAAGACTTCAGGCTGGGACTCTCCTTTGGTTCTGATGGGGGATATCGGCCCAAAACGTTGACTGTTTATTCAGGGATGCTGCCTGAACTGCTGTCTTCCTCCAGCATACTGTGTGTGTTGCTCTAGATTTCCAGCATCTGCAGATTTTCTTGTATTTATGATTCTTAATCATTGCCCTTTTTACCTTAAAATAGCCCATCTCTTGATCCTTATGACCCCCAAAAGCATCAATTTCCCTTTCAGAGTTACCAAAATATATTCAAAGATTTCCAGGTCTCCAGCATTGGCTTTCATTTCTGGCAGCTAATAAACAAGTCAATTTGGCCAGCTACCAAAAGAGAACTATAATGAGATCCGCCGTGTTCGATTTGACAAGGCATCCACATCCCCAGCGTTCACAGATTTACCCTGCATGACCACACTCTTCCCACGCCCTTGCTGTAAATAATACATCTTCAATTTGCTTACAGGGTGATAAATGCCAAAAATAGAGAGCAACAACACATCAGAATCAATGATTGTCTCTGTGTTTATAATAATTTCAATAACCTTTTCACTTTTGATCGAGTCAAACATGCTATTTATTCTCCGAGCATCAGATGTGGCTCAGTCAGCAAGCTTCACCTGAGACAGAAATCAGAATCAGGTTTAACATCACTGGTATATGTCGTGAAATGTGTTGACTTTGTAGCAGCAATGCATAATAATAGAGAAAAATTATTATATATATTTAATAGTTAAATTAAATAAGTAGTACAGAAATAGAAATTTAAAAAATAGTGAAATAGTGTTTGTGGGTTCAATGTGCACTCAGAAATCAGATGGCAAAGGGGAAGAAGCTATTCCTAAATTGTTGAGTGTGTTCCTTCAGGCTTCTGTATCTCCTTCCTTACGGTAGCAATGAGAACAAAGCATGATCTGGTTGATGGGAGTCCTTATTAATGGATGCCATCTTTTTGAGGTATTGCTCATTGAAAGTGTCCTGGTTACTACAGAGGTTAGTGTTCATGTTGGAGATGACTACGTTTACAACCCTCTGCAGCTTACTTCAATCCTATGCAACAGCAACCCACCCCCCCCCCACCCACCATACCGGACATGGTGCAGCCAGTTGGAATGCTCTCCACCGTACCTCTGTAGAAATTTTCAGGACAAACCTCTCATTAGAAGACCCACTTGTCCATAGCCATCTAGGCTGAGCAAGTACTGCATTATCAGAGGAGTTAATTGGTCTGATAAACCCTCATCTGCCTTCCGAGGTAGATGTGAATGATCCAATGGAACCATTTTGTAGACAGACAAGGGAGCCTTGTCCAGTACTCCGCAAATCCGTAATTATCTCTCATTCAGCATCGGTTAAGCAGGTCATCCAGTCATTTTAACATTGCTGTTTGTTAGAACTTGCTGTGCAAAAGTTGTTGTCTCATTTGGTACAATTATCTTCATGCTTTATAATGGTTTAAAGGGCCAGGACAAGTATATTAAAAAGGTCTTATTTTAAAAATATATTCTTCATATTGTTATTTTCATGAAGTTAAAAAGATTAAAGAAAATGATCAATTAAATTTTAACGTAATTATCAAAGTACCATATAAAACCATAACATTCATTTTCTTGTGGGCATACATAGTAAATCCAAGAACCACAACAGAACCAATGAAAGACCACACCCAACAGGATGGACAACAACCAGTGAGCAAAACAAAAGAACAAACTTTGCAAATATAAAAACAAAAATAAAAAAATAAACAATAAATATTGAAAACCATAAGATGAAGAGTCCTTGAAAGTCAGTCCATAGGCTATGGGAACAGTTGGTGATGGGGCAAGTGAAGTGGAGTATAGTTATCGCCTTTGCCCTTGTTGAGGGGTAATAGCTGTTCCTGAACCTAGTGGTGTGGGTCTTCAGGCTCCTGTACTGTCTTCCTGATGGTAGCAGCAAGAAGAGTCCATGGCCTGAGAGATGCAGATGGAAGCTGCTTTCCCATGACTGCACTCTATGTAGATGTGCCCAAAGATGGATTGGGCTTTTCTTGTGATGTACTGGGCTATATCCAGTATTTTTTGTATGCTTTTCCATTCAAGGACATTGGTATTTTCTTATCAGGCTGTGATGCAACCAGTTAATATATGCTCCACCACACAGCACTAATAGCTTGTCAAAGTTTTAGATGACATGTGGAATCTTTGTAATCTTCTAAGTTAAGTCTGTTGAGTCCTTCAGAAAATCATGAAATTACTAGTTCATTAAGATGGTTCAAAAGTACATTGCCTCATGGGAAATTACAGACTGCAGACTGTATTGAGAGAAACTCAGAAGTACGTATATATAGAAGTTTTGTAAGCAGCCCGCAACACGTCACCATGGCTCACTAGCGTCATTTTGGAATAATCTTCAATACGTGGAAATATGACGTTGTGGCTATTACAGAGACTTGGATGTCTCAGGGGCAAGAATGGCTGCTGAAGGTGCTGGGCTTTAGATGTTTACAAGTGAATAGAGAGGGAGGCAAAAAAGGTGGGGGAGTGGCACTGCTACTCAGGGATAGTGTCATGGCTGCAGAAATGGAGGAAGTCATGGAGGGAATGTCTACTGAGTCATTGTGGGTGGAAGTCAGAAACAGGAAGGGGGAATAACTCTACTGGATGTTTTTTATAGACTCCCAATAGTAACAGAGACATCAAGCAGCAGATAGGGAGGCAGATTCTGGAACGGTGCAATAATAATAAGGTTGTCGTGATGGGTGATTTTAAATTTCCTAATATTGACTGGCATCTCCTTGGAGCAAGGGGTTTAAATGGGGTGGAGTTTGTTACGTGTGTTCAGGAAGGTTTCTTGATGCAATATGTAGAGGAGAGGCTGTACTTGATCTGATATTAGGAAATGAACCTAGTCAGGTGTCAAATCTCTTGGTGAGAGAGCATTTTGGAGGTAGTGACAATAACTCTATGTTATTCACCATAGCGCTGGAGAGGGATAGGAACAGACAATATGGGAACATATTTAATTGTGGTAAGGGGAAATATGATGCTATGAGGCAGAAATTTGGGAACATAAATTGGGAGCAAATGTTCTCAGGGACAGTCACGGTTGAATTATGACAAATGTTCAGGGATGGTAGGGTAAAAGAACCATGGTGCACAAGGATGTAGAAAATCTAGTTGAGAAGAAAAGAAAAGCTTATGAAAGGTTCAAGAAACTAGGTACTGTGAGAGCTCTAGAAAATTACAACGGTGCCAGGAACGAGCTGAAAAATAAAATTAGGAGAGCTAGAAGGGGGGCCATGAGAAGGACTTGGCAAGCAGGATTAAGGAAAACCCCCAAGGCATTCTATTAATATGTGAAGAGCAAGAGGATGAGCTGTGTGAGAATAGGCCCAATCAGGAGCAAGAGTGGAAACATGTGCATGGAGCTGGAGAAGGTAGCGGATGTAATTAATAAATACTTTGCCTCGGTATTCACCAGTCAAAAAGACCTTTGCAATTGTGGGAATGACTTACAGCGGACTGAAACTCTTCAGTGTATAGACATTAAGAAAGGGGATGTATAAGATGATGAGAGGCATTGATCGTGTGGACACACAGAGAGTGGTGGGTGCCTGGAATGCACTGCAAGTGAAAGTGATAGAGGCGGATACAAAAGGGTCTTTTAAGAGACTCTTAGATAGGTACATGGAGCTTAGAAAAATAGAGGGCTAGGCAGTAGGGAAATTCTAGGCAGTTTCTAGAGTAGGTTACATGATCGGTGCAACATTGTTGGCCGAAGGGCCTGTAATGTGTTGTAGATTTCATTGATTCTATGATTCTATGATAGCACCATTGAATTTAGTCACTTTAAGCTGTACACAACTCAATAATTTTCATCCAAGAGCAATGGGAAATAATAACCAATGGAACAGTTCCAGTGAGCTTTGATAAAGGGTCCTACGCCTTTTTTTTGCTGGAGCTAAAGAAGCATTTCTGCCATAACTGAAATTCAAGGAAAGTGAACCCTTTTAATATCTCCTTGGCTTCTCCTCCAAATTTGGAGGTCTAACAGTGAGACCACATTACCTTATCTTCTCAGGACCAGAAATGGAAACATATCAGTGATTTGGTCAAAACTCCACCCAAATATCTTGAAAACAAATGTGCAGGTGAATGACTTCAGGTGCAGGTGAATGACTTCAGGATGGTGATGAGGAGGTATACAGGAGCGACAAAGATCAGCTGGTTGAGTGCTATCGCAAAACCATTCTGGTTTATATTGATCAAATGGGTTAGGTTTATCCTTTGTGCCTCCTTGCCCAAATACAACAATTTAAATTTAAGGATCTTAGTCATAGTCATACTTTATTGATCCCGTGGGAAATTGGGTTTTCATTACAGTTGCTCCATAAATAATAAATAGTAGTAAAACCATAAATAGTTAAACAGAAATATGTAAATTATGCCCGGAAATAAGTCCAGGACCAGCCTATTGGCTCAGGGTGTCAGACCCTCCAAGACAGGAGTGGTAAAGTTTGATGGCCACAGGCAGGAATGACTTCCGATGATGCACTGTGTTGCATCTCGGTGGAATGAGTCTCCGGCTGAATGTACTCCTGTGCCCACCCAGTACATTATGTAGTGGATGGGAGACACTGTCCAAGATGGCATGTAACCTGGACAGCATCCTCTTTTCAGACACCACCATGACAGAGTCCAGTTCTATCCCCACAACATCACTGGCCTTACGAATGAGTTTGTTGATTCTGTTGGTGTCTGCTACCCTCAGCCCGCTGCCCCAACACACAACAGCAAACGTGATAGCACTGGCCACCACAGACTCAGCATCATCCAGCAGATGTTAAAGGACCTCAGTCTACTCAGGAAATAGCGACGGCTCTGACCCTTCTTGTAGACAGCCTCAGTGTTCTTTGACCAGTCCAATTTATTGTCAGTTCGTATACCCAGATATTTGTAATCCTCCACCATGTCCACACTGTCCCTCTGGATGGAAACAGGGGTCACCGGTACCTTAGCTCTCCTCAGGTCTACCACCAGCTCCTTAGTCTTTTTCACATTAATTCTGCTCACACTATGTGACAAAGTTTCCTACCGTAGCCCTGTACTCAGCCTCATCTCCCTTGCTGATGCATCCAACTATGGCAAAGTCATCAGAAAACTTCTGATAAGGATTTTTATAGTTCAATTTTTTCTCCACTATTTATTACATAACTTTCAATCTTTTTGACAACAATTTTCACAGCATATACCAGTGATATTTACCCTGATTCTGATATTTTTGAATCACTCCTTATGCCCTTTCTCACAAACACTGGAGGTCAGACTGTGGCTCTTCACTGAGCACCCTCAACATCTGAATGTTTCCTTTAAATCTGGACTGGACACAATATTCAAGATGGACTAGTCAGAAAAAAATTGTGAAGCATTCTTATTACTAATTGCATCTCAACATACTGATTACTGAGCATCACACACAAAATGCTGTTGGAACTCATCAGTCCTGATGAAGGGTCTCAGCCTGAAATGTCGACTCTTTATACCTATTCAAGGTGCTCCCTGGCCTGCTGAGTTCCTCCAGCATTTTGTGTGTGTTGCTTTGGATTTCCAGCATTTGCAGATGTTCTCCTGCTTGTATTACTGATTACTGAATTTACTTGATTTCTTCAAAGTCATGGTACCATTAATCAAATATTTAACTGTCCATTTCCCTCTTCCTCTATGAAATCAAATTTCCATTTATGCACATTAAATTCCAAATGCTTTTATAGCACCCATCTAAAAATGAGGATAACATCAAATGTTAATTAAAGTGGTTTTTTTACCAAATCATTTTGTACTTTACAAGCTCTTTTCTCAAAATTCACTTCTTGCATACTTTGATATCAATTACAAATCTAACTATTTGACATTACTCAAAAATTATTTGAAGTCCCACAGAAATCATTAGTAAAACTTCTGTCGAGCTTTTTCTAAAGACATAATGCACCTAATTGCTGTTCCCAGATTTTGCAGGAAACAGGATGTGCCAGGAGAGACGCAGAACAGAGTATTCCAGATGTCTCTTCACCAGAGACTTGAAGCTACGCACTCTTCTCCTGCTGACCCCTCAAAGATGACTGGTGTGCGTATCCTCTACTTCCCCTGCCTGAAGTCCACTATCAGTTCATTGGTCTTACTTATGTTGAGTGCAAAGTTATTGCTGTGACAACAGTCAACCAGTTGAGCTCTCTCATTCCTGTACGCCTGCTTGCCACCATCTGCGATTCCGCCAACAACAGGTGTGCCATCGGCAAATTTACAGATGGTGATTGAGCTGTGTCCAGCCATATAATCATGGGTGTACAGACAGTAGAGCAGTGGGCTAAGCATGCATCCTTGAGGTGTGCTGGTGTTGACTGACCCCCATCACCCAGGACATGCTCTCTCCTCATTGCTACCATCAGGGAGGAGGTACAGGAGCCTAAATACACACACTCAGCATGTCATAAACAGCTTCTTTCCCTCCAGCATCAGATTTCTGAACAAAGAACCAAACCATGAACAGTACCTCATCATTTTTGCTCTCTTCCTGCACCACTTATTTAAAGATACATTGTACATAGTTTTTAAAAATACTTTGCACTGTACTGCTGCTTCAAAACAAAAAATTATACGACATATGCCAAAGATATTAAGCCCGATTCTGATTCCGAACTACCTCTTACAGAAAAGCTGCTTCATCCTCGAATCAATTCCATCATTCAATGCAATCATAGCTCATTTATATCCTAATTTTATTCGCCCACCATTGTTCCATTTCACTTAGAATGACAGCAAACATCCATTGATGAAAGATTTAAAATTATTAACAGACCAATTTTTCAACACAGTTAATTAGTTATGTTTGTAATTCATGACAAGCTAAATGAGAAATAGAGCTGATTCCAAATCTGTTACTTTGCCAGAGCAGCAGAGTGCAATATATTAAAAAGATTCTCGGCGAGGAGATATTATTTCTGATCCACAATGACGGTGATTTCCAGTAAGTGACGGACCCAGTTCAAAGTAAATTTATTATCAAAGTACATATGTCACCAGATACCATGTTGAGATTCATTTTCTTGTGGGCACACTCAATAAATCCATAATAGATTAATAACCATAATAGCATCAATGGAAGACCACACCAACTTGGGCATTCAAGCAGTGTGCAAAAGACAATGTACAAATAAAAAAAGAAAGAAAGAGTAATAATAAATAAATAAATAAATTGGCAATAAATATCAAGAACATGAGTTGAAGAGCCCTTGAAAATGAGTCGATTGGTTGTGGGAACATTTCAGTGATGGGGCAAGTAAAGCTGAGTGAAGTTCAAGAACCTGATGGTACCTGTTCCTGGACCTAGTGGTGTGAGTCCTGAGGCTCTGTACCTCCCTTCTGATGGTAGCAGCAAGAAGAGAGCATAACCTGGGAGATGGGAGTTCCAGATGATGGATGCTGCTTTCCTGCTCAAAGTTATTGTGCTCAATGGTGGGGAGGGCTTTACTTGCAATGGATTAGGCTGTGTCCACTACATTTAGTCAGATTTTCTGGTCAAGGGCATTGCTGTTTCCATCACTGAGATGCAGCCAGTCAATATACTCTCTACTACACATCTATAGATGTTTGTCAACGTTTTAGATAGTACGCCAAATCTTCGCAAACTCCTACAAAAGTAGAGGCACTGCCATGTCTTTATTGTAATGCCACTTACATGCTGGGCCCAGGACAGGTCCTCCGAAATGATGACCATCTTCACCTCTGATCCCCTGATGAGGATTGGCTGAAGTCCACTAGTTTCCTCCTCCTGAAGTCAATAATCAGCTTCTTGGTCTTGATGACAGTGATAAGAGGTTGTTGGTGTGACACCACTCGCCAGATTTTCAATCTCCCTCCTATATGCTGATTCATCATCAACTTTGATTCAGCCTATGACAGCGCAGTCATCAGCAAATTTGCATATGACATTGGAGCTGTGCATAGCCACACAGTCATAGGTGTAAAGCAAGTAGAGCTAAGGGCTATGTACACAGACTTGTGGTGCTCCTGGCCTGATAGAGATTGTGGAGAAGACGTTGTTGCCAATCTGAACTGACTGTTGTCTGCAAATAAGGAAATTGACTGAATTGCACAAAGAGGTATTGAGGCCAAGGTCTTGAAGCTGATTGATTAGTTTTGAAAGGATGATGGTATTGAATACCAAGCTGTAGTCAATAAGACCATAAATCATAAGACATCAGAGTAGAATTAGGCTATTTGGCCCATCAAATCTGCTGTGCCATTCAATCATGGCTGCTCCTTTTTTCCCCTCCTCAGTCCCAAGAGCATTCTGTTGCAGAGGGAAGTACAGAGGCCCATATTTTGAAACTTTTTTTTTAGTACTGATAGAATGATGGTTTTGAACGCTGATTGCAATCAATAAACACTAGCTTGACATAGGTATTGCTGTTGTCCAGGTGGATCAAGACTGACTGGAGTGCCAGGGGGATTGTATCACTGTAGACGTATTGTAGCAGTAGACAGACTGCAGCAAGTTCTGGTCCTTCCTTAGGTAGGATTTAGGCAGCATGAGCAACCTCTCAAAGCACTTCATTACAGTAGATGTGAGTGCTGTTGGGTGATGGTCATTGAAGCAGCTCACCATGCTCTTCTTGGGCATTGATGTGATCGGTGCTCTTTTGAAGCAGAAGGGCATCTCCAACTAAAACAGAGAGCATTTAAATCCTCCAGCCAGTTGGTTGGCACATGTTTTCAGTGCCCTTCCAGGTACACCATCGAGGCTTGATGCTTTGCCAGGATTTATCCTCTTGACATCAGCCTTTGAGACAGATATCACTGGGTTACCACATGCTGCAGGGATAGTTTAATTCTCCTTCTGCATAAAAATATCCAGCTCAGCAGGGATTGAAACATCACAGTCATTTAAGGTGTTCAGTTTTGTCTTGTAGGAAGTAATGGCCTGCAAACCCTCCCTTGGTTGATTTGCATCTGATTCCATCCCTAACTTTCTTCAGAATTGCTTTTCCATTCTTCCAAAAGTCAATCAGGATTCAGCCAGTAAGACAGTCAGAAGCCTCCAGATTTTTCAAGCAGGACCTCATTCACTAAATTAAAATAGGATTAAGTAGTGATTGCAACAACATTATGCAAGCCAACACACTTGGTATATTCATAAGACAGAAAAGTTTATAAAAACCATCAGATGCCTAATTGGAGTCTATCAGAAAAGTACATCTACTTCATTCTCAAATGATCCACAAAATGATCCAATTAACAACCTAGTGAAATGTATGTGTATTTTCTTTCACTTCCAATCCCAACACAAATGCTGTATCATTCTCTGTGTCACCAGGCATCTCTGATATTCAATAAGCAACTGCATTCTATAACCTGTACTAAATTATACGGCGTTGCAATGCATCTGCAAAATTTAATTGCAGTGAATGTTTGGGTAAAGCTTTCTTTTTCTGTCCTAACCATGTCAATAAGCTAAGAAAGGCAATGAGAGTTATATACCTCAATCGAATTCTGCCGGATCTGTCTTGAATCCTTTGAATCAGTTGGAGGCCCCTGAGGGCTCAAGACCTGAGCATCCCTTTTTTTTGGTAATTTATTTTTTATTGAAGTTCATCATCAAACAAAACTGTCCATAAGATGTACATATATATTATATAGTCATATTTGTCACAAATCTCCACATAATATTTATCTG